>NC_086215.1:11072857-11373214 GCF_035770615.1 Melospiza melodia melodia | reverse complement strand
ACACCTTCCACTATCCCAGGTTTCTCCACGCCCCATCCAACCTGACCTGGAACATTTCCAAGGATGGGCAGCCACAGCTTGTCCTCAGCAGCCAATAAAGGCAGGTGGCTCTCTCTGGGAAGAGATTTTTTGCCTTCAGTCTTGCCCAACAGCTGCTGCCTGTGCTCTGCAGAGCAGGGAGAGAAAACACTCAGATGAATGAACATTTCTATCTTTTATCCTTGCAAAATCTCCAAGACAGCCATGAGAGCTGGGGATGGCCCCAGCAGAGCAGCGAGCAGCTCATGCTCACTCACAGCCCTGGCTGCTTGCAGCTCTCTCCTCAGGGCCCTATTTTCAGCCTGGACTAATTTTGAACCCTGCTGTAGCTGCTTGCCTGTGCTTAGTTCTGCAGGGCCTCGTTTGCCCCGGTGCTGAGCACTTAATATCCCCAGCCAGGATTGACTTAGAGCCTGGGCACAGCCCGAGGTCACAGCGTGGGGCCAACACTGGCACGGCCTGGGGTCTGTCTCCTCTCTGCCCATAAGATTTGGTGTCCTAAACATACCACGGAGATCAAAACAAAAGTTACATCTTACTAGAAAATCCAGAAAGAAAAGGAGATGTGGTCAAGAAGACATTTGAAATATCTCCTGACTGACAGGAGCCTGGGTCCCATCACACGAGGGGGAGTGGGAGGGCTGGCAGCCTCCTCATGCTCTCGCTGCTCTGACAGCTCCACGTGTCTTTTCCTCCCTTGTACAAAGTAGTTTCCTGTGACAGCCCATCGGGGAGGCAGCCTCGGGGAGCAGAGAGCAGGACATTATTCCTGGTAATGGCAGCGTCACTTCAGTGCCATTCCCAGCAGCACGGGAACGTTTCTGAGGCGCAGCGCCGCTGTCAGCAGCTCCTTATCTCCACTCCTGCGGCTCGGCAGGAATATGCAGCGGCAAGGCCTTGTGCACCAGGGAACCACAGGCCACGAGCAGCATTTTTCATGTAAATAAAGAAAACAAATGAAGTGCAGGTAGTAGGGCTCTATTTCATTCATGCTTTTGTGTTATTCCAAAGGTGATGTATATGCAACTCAGCTGTTATGCTGATGAGTGCAACAAGTTATTCAGATTCATTTCTTTTTCCGCTGCTTGGAGTGTTTGATGTGTATCAAACCCCAGAAATGGGATGGGCAGGGAGCACAGGCAGCTCTGCTCCTCACACAGAGGGGCTTCCCCCAGCCAGGGACAAGCCCCATCACATATAAAAGAATACTTGTGTTCAGCACTTATCTTCAAAGTGCTGTGCAAACATTAATTAATGACTCTGTTATTGCCAGGGGGAAGAGCTGGCAGAGGGAGGGGTGACAGCTCACCCTGCCTGCCTTCCTTGCTGGGAGCCAGAGCTTCCTTCCCCAGCTCTGGGAAGCTCCATCCCCAGGCCTCCGGTTACCTCCAGCAATCACAGCTCTGGAAGTGCTGCTGGTGGGTTCTGAGCGCCCACATCAATAACAGGAGGGGGTTTCATCTCTGAGATATTTTTATCCATGAGATTATTTATTTTTGAAGTCCCTGGACTATGTTTAGGAGGATAATGGGTCAATAGCACTCAAGCCCAGCAGGTTCTCCTGGGAGTCTCATCCCACCATGCCTTGTCATTCCTCAGGCACCCCCAAGCAGGGAGACCCCAGGGACGAGCTGGGTGAGTGCTGAAAGGGTTCTGAGTGTTGTTATGATCTAATTAATGAGCAAATGAGATGTTTCTATCTTTCTATGTATCTTTATATTCATTAAACCACTTTTAGCAACTACATTTGGGTAGTGCTCAAACAAATCAGTTTCAATGGGGACTGTTGATTTTTTTTCCCCAGATGATTCCTTTCTAAAATGCATTTTTTTCCTAAGGACATTTTGAGTAAAACTATATTTACCACAACTGTACAACTATGCAAAGACAGAATGACTTATCACTAACTTTTTCACCACTTAAACATTACAGGAAATTAATGAATAAGTGAAAGACAGGAGAAAAAAAAACAAGGAAAAAATAATTGTATTACAATATACAACATCTTTCCCCTGCTCCTGGCTGTGCAAGGTGCAAGAGCCCAGAGCAAAATGGAACATACTCAGCATCACCATCCCAATAAATGCCATTGGGATTGTGGAGCAGGACGAATCCCTGGCACAGGAATAGCCTGGCATCCATCAGCATGGCACAGAGCCCTCCTCTTGCCATGAGCTGGCACGTGGTTATCCTCAAAAACAACATCCTGATCCCCTGCTAAGCATTACCTTTGGGAATCCACAGCCAACTCAGCCAACCCTTTCCAAAAGGGTTACAACACAGTGATTTTACCAAAATGTTCTACATCCATTGCACAGAGGGAGGGAACAAATCCAGGGCTGCCTTGTTCCAGGCCCCCAGGGGATGCACAGAGGCAAACACTGCCTGCCAGGCCCTGGAAAATCCATCCCAGCCACGGGAGGGATGTACCTGACCCAGCACTTCCCATTCCCTGTGGCAGATTTGAGCTATGCTCCTGCAATACAGAGGATATTTTGAGGACAGGGCTGCAATTTCTGGATTTCAAGGCTTGTTCCTCCACAAATATAAACCTGGGTCCAGCACAGAAACTCGCTCTGGGTGATTTTGATGTGCTTCAGTCCAGCAAAAACAGCCTCAAAAGCAAATGAAAGCTCCTCTAATTCCCCCACAGCAGGTCTGGCGGGGGTGGGCAGTGGCTTCCCACTGCATTTTGCCTCATTCCTGTTCAGTATTTTTAGCTCCTGGTTTTCTGGTGGGATGCAGCTTCCAGTTTCCCTTGCTGCCAGCTCTGTGCCACAGCCAAAGGCTTCACCTGGCAGCCCTGTTCCCTCCTGCCCTGCCTGCAGGGAGGTGCCAAGGCAAACACTGCCCTCCTCACCCGCTTGGGCCCCAGCCAGCTTGCACATGCTCCAACACTCTTAAATCTGCAGCCAGACAAATATGGGAATGTACAAATTAGTCAGAGGGATTGAAACATCTCCATCCTGCTCATCCAGGTCTTATTTACAGCAAGAACTTGACGACTGTAAAATTGAGACACCGAGCAGGAAAGCAAACCATGCCAGAGCCTCTGATCCCCTGGCAGTGAGCTCCGGCTGATGGAGCTCAGATCAGGATCCAGGACAGGGGTGGGCAGTGGCCAGCCTGGTCCCCACACCCCTGGCAGGGATGGCAAAGCCCAGGGGCACACAGTGTGTCCATCCCTGCTGCAGAGCTGGGCACACAGGGGGTCCTGCATGCCCTGGGGTGCCCAGCCCCAGATTCCCCTCACAACACTTTCCAACGGCCTTGGAGGTTGGCAGAGATGTGGGAGGAACACAGCCCCACACCAGGATAGGTCTGAGCAAGGAGAGTGACCACAACACCATGAGCAGTACCTGGGGATGGGCACAACACGGCTCGTGATGGCCCCATCCTGCTGTGACAGGGCTGGCCCCTCTGTCCCCATCCACAGAGCTGCCCACTTGGCCCATCGGCTGCGGGTGCTGCCCACACGGGTGGGGCTGTACGGCCCTGGTGCCATCACGCTGTGCCATCCCAGCCCTGGTGCCCCGTGCTGTGCCATCCCAGCCCTGGTGCCATCACGCTGTGCCTTCCCAGCCCTGGTGCCCCGTGCTGTGCCATCCCAGCCCTGGTGCCCCGTGCTGTGCCATCCCAGCCCTGGTGCCATCACGCTGTGCCTTCCCAGCCCTGGTGCCATCACGCTGTGCCACCCCAGCCCTGGTGCCCCGTGCTGTGCCATCCCAGCCCTGGTGCCATCACGCTGTGCCTTCCCAGCCCTGGTGCCCCATGCTGCGCCATCCCAGCCCGCTCCCCACGCGTGCCAAGGCTGCTGCCAGCCCAGCACCCCCTGCCTCAGGCTCCATTCCCTCTGGGGTTCAGAACTGGCTGAGAGCAGCCCGTAGCCCTCAGCTGGCCTTGGAATCGGGGTGATGAGACCCCCAGGAGCACGGGGAGAAGGGGGTGCTGCAAAGGACGCCCCTGTCCCCGGGGCTGGGGCACTGGTGCCGCTGTCTGTCCTGCCGGGCGGACACACGGCAGCTCCGGGACCCCGAACCGCCCAAAGCCCCCCGGGAGCAGCCCCTCACGGGTGAATCCCCTGCAGCATCACTCACTCACCGCCGCCCGCCGCCGCCATCCTCGCAGCCTCGGGGGTCGCGGGGGTCCCGGGGCAGCTCCCCGTGGCATGGGAGCCCATGGCACGGCCCGGGCTCAGCGCCGGGGGGCTCGGTGCCCGGCGCTCCCCGGGCAGGGCTGGGGGCCGCGGGGCAGCGCTGCGCTCCCCGGCATCGCCGGCATCTCCACGGCAACTGCGGCTGACTCACGCTCCTGCCGAGTGACATCAGGCGTGCGGAGGAGGGGGCCGGGGGCTGCGGGGCGATGCCGGCACCAGAAATTCCCGCTTTGCTTTTGGTTAAAGCTGCGAGGTTTTGTGCAGGGAAAGCGTTCAGATGCAGCCCCGCAAGGCAGTGCCACACCGGGGTCTTGGCTTTTTTGGTTTTTTTTTGCAGGAGAGCCACGGAGTCAGGAGGGGGAAGATGCTGGAGAACGTCGGCTCTGAAAGGTGCCCAGTGCTGGTGGTGTGGTGGGACTGGGACAGAGCCAGAGGGACAGATGAGATCCTGCTCCCCCATACTGCCCTTGGACCTCAGTTCTGCTCACAATGCCCCAGATTAAGAAAACAGTTGAGAAATTACTTACTTTGGCTTCCCTTGGCACCAGGAATGGGTGAGGGTCTCTCCTCAGAGGGGATGCACTGAGCCCCTCACGTTCAGGCCCGTTTCTCCTCCACATCCTCCCTCTGGAACGCTGCCCTGCCGTGCCCAGCACTTGTGTCCGGCATGGTGGCAGCTGAAAAGGGACCAAAGCCTGGAAACCGGTCAGGACCAGGCAGGAATGTTTGCTGGGCACACACACAGGGTGCTCAGCACCAGCACAAACCAATGCTGCATACAGAGGTTCTTCAGGGGGATCTGGCAGCACATTTCCTCAGAGCTGGGCCATGTGGGGTTTCCTCACGTGCCAGCTGGTAGCCACAGCCAGGAGCACTGATGGCTCCATCCCTCCACTCACAGGCTCTGTTACACTGACCCTGATGAGGCACAGGAAGTATTTTTAGTGGGATGAGAGTCCTGCACGAGGCTCTGTGCTGAGCAAGAGCAGCCAGTGATGCAGCAGCTACATCATCTCCAAAAAATAAACTTTTATCAACCCTCCATGGGAGCAGCCCCCAAGGCATCACAGCCCCAGGCAACACTCCCCACCAGACCCCTCCTGGGGGCTCCTGGGCATCCCTCCTTCCATGAGGCTGGGATCAGGGAACCCAACACTTGGGGATTTTATTTTTAGCCCAGCAAACTACAAATACAGCCCAGGGTAACCCATGGGAATCTGAGGGACTGCTCGGCCCGGGAAGTGACAGCGCCAGGGAAACTGAGGCTGCCAGAGCTGCAGCACCAGAGCTCCAACAGGCAGGGCTCTGTCCTGCTGCCAGACACCTGGCCTGGATGGAAACACCTCAAACCTCCTATGGATTGGGCTGCACCAGGCCCAGGGCTGCTGCAGGGGGAAAAAGGGGCTGGCAGGAGTGGGTGCTGCTTGTCGCTGACAGGAAAGGGGAAAGAGGGATGGGGAAGGTTCACTGGAGGCTAAAGCACAGATTTCAGGGGGAACTGTGCATTTTTTCTTTTTTTGGTGAATGTTCCCAGTGTGTGGGAGCAGGGGAGTTAAGTGCCTGTCTGTGAGGACGCCAGGAGTAGGGGGGTACAGGCAGAGAGCACCCCGTGATTCATCCCAGGCACCCTGGCAACCAGCTCCTGTTAGGGGGAAACACAGATGGAACAGGGATGCTGCAACACAGATCCAACAGCATGGCAACAGCCACCTGGTGTGCTCTGAAGGATGATTTTGAAGGTCTGAACTATTCCCCTCTCTTGCACACCTCATGGAGGAGCTGCCTGGGGCTTCTGGGGGTCCAGCAGCTCCTCAACCCCACTAAGGCCATGGGGACAGAGCAAAAAGTCTCATCCCAGCCAAGAAATCCAGAGAATTGTTCAAAACTCCTCTCCAGCCCTTGCACAGCAGGAAGGGGCTGAGGTTGTGCATGGCTGAAGCAGCAGGGTCAGCACAGCCCTGGGGTTGTCCTGCACAGCCACATCGAGGAGGAGCTCAATAAATAATTCAACCAAACCTGGGGTGTGTGGGAGCTGCTGTGGCTTCAGGACTCCCGGGCACAGATTCCCTGAGGAGCAGCCCTTCCTCAGAGGGCAAAAAGAGGTTCACAGCTACATAAATGTGGTTTATGCCCAAGCTACAGCTCATAAGGACCAAGAAACCACATGATGCATAAGCACAGCAAGTCTGCCATGAATAATTCAGTCTTGGGGTGCAGCAGCAGCCACACACCTGCACAGCCCCAAAGGCTCCAGCAGCCCTCACCAGGAACAGGGGTGAGGCCTCCAGAGCCACCACTCACATCCGGCACCCAGAGCTGAAGCAGCTCCTGCTCCACACTGCTTCCCAGAGTGGGAGAGCTCCTTATGCGACTGCTGATGGATGGGTAACAAAACCTGTTGGAGAGCTGGGACTCTCCCTGTGGCACTGGGGAAGCTGCAGTGCTGCACCCCAGGGTGCAGGGTTGGTGCAGGACCCCAGCACGAGGGGTTTGCATCACACCTGCAGCCCACAGCTGGATGCGCTGCTGGAGCCAGCAGTGACCCCCTGGGATCACAGCTCTGAACTCAGCCCTTTTATTTGGGCACCAGCTTCTCTGCCAGGCATGTGAATCACAGCCCTGGCTCACAGAGCTGGTCACCTCTCCAGGTTTATTTCAGTCCAGCTCGGTCTGGTCCAGCACAGCTCGAGTTACTGGAGTCCCTCCCGCCCCAGCAGTGCCCAGATTCCTGGTGACACTGGATCTGCAGGGCTCGGGCTGTGTCCCAGCCCAGGTCACACTCACTGGCACTCACACTGAGCTCACACACGTACACTGCAGCCCTGCCCTCTTTCCAGCCATTTTCCAGGACTCACATCCAGCTCACAAGTCCTACAGTTGAAGTGAAAGCTTTTGAATTACAAGAGAAAGTATTTTCTCCCTTAATTCTGCTCCAAACTCAATTTCCCTATACCAAACCATCCCCAGCAGCCTCCAGAGCTGCTGTTCCTTTGGCCAGTTCCTCTTATAATAAAATCAATTCTAAAGAAAGGCATGATCAAGCAGAGAGCACATGACAGGATTGTCACCAAGGGGACGGCAGCCTGGCCTGAGCTCACTGGGCTGTCAGGGCACAGGAGCTCCCAGGGGAAGCATCTGCTGCTTCCATCTGTTTCACAGGCACAGAATGGTTTGGATTGGAAGGGACCTTACAGAGCATCTTGTTCCACTCCCTGCCACCAGACCAGGTTGCTCCGAGCCCCATCCAACCTGGCCTTGAACACTTCCAGGGATGGGGCAGCCACAGCTTCTCTGGGCAGCTTCTGGAACCCTGTCCAGAGGATTTGATGCGCAATTGTATAATATTCTGCTCCTTTTTAAGAGGCAATGTTGACCATGACCATGAATTCATGGGAGAGAATGAACACAGGGAAGGAGGAAACCCAGCCCAGCCCTGGGATGGCACCGGCACAGCGCCCACGGAGCGCTGGGAACCACTCTTGCCACACCGCTGTGCAGTCAGCAATGGCTCACCCTGCCAACACCAAGCTGCTTCTCCACAGCCCAGTGCACCCTGTGCTTCCCTTCCCACCCTTTGTGATGGATTTGGGCCCTGCTGGAGGCGGCTCCTGGGCTGGAGCTGCTGCTGATCCCTGCTGGAGCACCCCGGGACACGTCCCTGTGCCGAGGGTGCTCCGGGAGCTGCCAAACACACGCCAGCTCCAGCCCCTCCTGTCACTCACACAGCAGCACCTCTTCATCTTTAAGGTGTGGATCTCTGCCCAGACCTGCTGTACCAGTTCAGGTTCACAAGTGTCATTATCTAATGATACATCCCCAAGCTGCTTTAAGGTAATTTTTTTTTGTTTTAATTGTAAATTAGTGGAGAGCCAAACCTTTAAATTGTCCTGCTGCTGTGCTGTGCATTACAGCAAACCTGAGTTAGGGCCTGACACCACAAACACCTGCATTTAACAGCACCACATTTACCAACGTGATCTGAACAAGGAGCATTTTGATGTCTCACACTCTAATCCTCCATCTCTCATGGGACACAATGAAAATCACTCTGAACTCCTCAGTAGCTGCTAAATAAACAGGCAGGTTCCTTGCTCTGAACGTGGAAGAAAATGCTAATTAATTAAAAAACCCCAAATGAACTCTACAGATTCTCTCCCCTTTACAGAAATAAACTCACATATTTACACCCCCATCAGTTACCTCCAAGGCACCACAGAAAGGGCCAAGGCTTGGAAGTGCTTCCCAATCTCCCCCAGCAGCGCTGGCACCACGACAGCCAGATGGGAATTTTGGTTACGCCATGTGCAAGTTGCTGCATCCCACCAGCTGCTGCTTGCTGGAGCTGATTTCCTTAATGAGGGTTCCCTTGTTGGGAAAGAAAAGATTTCAATTTGTCATTCAACAACTGTCAAGATAAATCCATCTTCAGTGGCATTGGAACATCCCAGGGGATCACCAGATCATGTTTCACAAAGCCCTTACAATCAATCTCCCCAAGTGCAACTTTTCCTGAAAAATAGAGAAATACCTTCCAGGTGCAAAACCAGCTGCTGAAGCAGGATTTCCTGCACAAACTCTGCATGAGCAGCTCTCATACCCCACTTTCTGAGAAACAATTCCAGCAACCTGCAGGTACAAGGAACATTGACAACGTGGATCCACAAACCTTTGCTGCTCCTGCAAATGATGGTTCCAGACACCTTGTAATAAATCAAAAAACTTTATTTTGAAGATATATTATAAATGTACAGCACACACAACATCAGTGTCTGGGGTTATGTGTGAGCAGGTTTAAAGCCTCAGCATTCATTCCAGCCCCGGCCATGGGTTCCACATCTCCACACAAAACAATTCCAGGCTGAACAGGTCTGGCTTTGCCAACACCTCCCTGACTTCCAGGAATATATTTCAGAACAGCAACTGCTTCAAATGCTCACAAATTAGCAGCATTCCTTGCTTTTGGCCTGGAGGATTTCTGCAGGGAGCAAATCCTGCTGGTTTTCCTGCTCAGGGAGGGGTCAGCGACCCATGCGAGCGTGGCCAGAATGAATCCTGAATTCCACAGGCTCAGGGATGTCTGCCCTAGTTTAAGCTTCAGAAAAGTAATGTTACACCTTAGGAAGAGCTGTGCATGCCACACACCGGCATCAGAGCCAGATCAAAGTTATCCTATGCAGTACCTAATTGCTGTATACACAGGTGAAATGAGAAAATGTGAAGTCAGTACCTTGCAATGTAATTTTACTGGCGCTGCCTCGTGGGAAGTGCTGGGTAGCAAATCACATTCGTGTACAGTTCATTAAGCCATGATAAAAATATGCAAATTAAAAATCTCTACAGGCCTCTGTTACCTGCTGCAACAGAGACATTGGGGTTTGTGGGGCTTCGTTTAAAACGTGATCCAATTTCCTCCCTCTCCCCAGAGCTCGATATAAAACTATACTCAAATTCAGTAAGAATTTAATGCATTTACATTTACTGAAGTTCACATGCTGCAAACAGGATCTGCATTGAAGATCTCCAAATCTAGGGCAAGAGGTCCTTAAAAAAACCCTTTTGCTACACAGGATGTGGGGATGGAGGCGAGAACCACCACGAGAACATTCACATGGATGTAACACCCAGTGCAGGGAGGAGGGGACAGCCAGCACAAACCCTTCCAAGGGGGAGCTGGCTCAGACAGGGGGATCCAGGCAGGATCTCCAGCCCCAAAGCTCCAAGACTCTCAGTTGGATGGAAATACCAGCTGGAAGCTGTTCTGTTGGTTAATAAAAATGGTATCTATTATTAAAAGTAGAAAACCAGGATGGTTCCTTTGGATGAAACACTGGCTATCCTGTGCACAAGCCTTTGGGAAAACTGCCCCTGGAGCAGAGCTCACAGTAACCTGTGCCCCTTCCCCAGGCAATGTTTGCTGACAGTGTCGCTATACATTCGTTTGGTGCGATGCTTGTTTTGGTGTGAACGCCTAAAAAAAGGTAATTGTAACAGTCCTAACTAAAAAGGATTTCAAGAACCACTAAAGAGTTACTTGGATATGAAAATCAATCTTTGAAATGGAAGTTTGGTTCCAGGAGAGGAGGAAAGAAAGGGGCAGGGCTGTGTCAAGCTTTGGGTCAGGTCTGTGACAGGGGCTGCCAAGAAGCAGCCACGAGCTGCTTGGAACTCGTGCAGAGAGAAGCTCCCACCTTCCCAGAGGAGGAATGGCCCTGGAACTCGTGCAGGAGAGAAGCTCCCACCTTCCCAGAGGAGGAGAGCCCTGATGGCTGCTTTGGGAACTGTGCAAGTCCATTCTGCAGCTGCACGGAGAGCACAAACGTCCTTGGGATGGAGCAAAGCCCAGCAGGGTGATCCTGTGTGACCATTCCCATGCAGGGATGCAGCAATCCCAAAGGAAGACTCACATCCCTGCCCACCAGGAGAGGAGGAATGGCAGATTCTTTGGGCTGGAGCAGGGACAGAGGTTCAGCAGGAGAGTTACACCAGCTCAGGCTCACAGGTCAGGACAATCAAGGTCCAAGCTGTAAAGTAGCCACTGGCCTATTTTCCAAATACATCCCTTTAAATGCATCCCCCTAAAAAAGGAGTATAAATACGAAGCCCTGAGAACAAACTTCCATGTAATACATTGCCATTAAAAATATCAGTGTTTTGGTGACACAATTATAAGTTAGATATATTTCAATAAATAGCTGGCTACTTGCAAGAGGCCTGCAACATCAAAAAGTACAAGATTGTCTGGCTACCAGTGGGGCAAAGAGCAGGAACTTAAGAATCACACTATTAGTCACCCACCACCCCATCCCTTTCCTGCTCCATCTGCCAGGCTTCCAATAATTTTCTCTTGACCATGTTTAGAGAAAATTAACTCTGACATGTCTGTGCTAGTTGGAACTTGAACACCTGAGGTGCAAGCACGGCACCTGAGCCTGTAAATCCTCACTGCTGGGAGCAGTTCTTCCTCACAAAACCTGCTGGTTTTATTGAACAAAAATCTTTCCTGTGTGTTCAGGGATCTCTCACTGCCCTCAGAGCAGATCCCCCAGTCCTGCACCCAGGGACAGCACAGCTCCTCACCAGGCAAAGCCTCACACATTCCCTGGGCCCCATGGCTGCACCTTCCAGCTCCAGAGTGCTGACACCTCAGCTTTTGCAGGTTTTCTAAAACCTGGGCCAATCTGTGCCTTTCCAAGCACAGGGGACTCAGCTCCCCTCTGCATTTTCTGGGATGAACAGCAATCCCAGCCCTGGGGTGCTGGGACACAGCCCCTGCTGTAATTCACACCCCAGCACCACTGATTCTGGACCAATTCCTTCAACCTCACCAGGGCAGTTTTTGCTGGGTTTAAATCAACTCCTGGGCCTTGCTGCAAACACCACACCTCCCAAATTCTGGTCTCCTTCAGCTTTTGGCCACTGCAAACCTCAGTTCTCACAAGCCAAGCAGGGCTCTGTTAAAGCCACCCCAAACAACACCTCAGCTGTGGAAGTGCTGAGCTCTGGAATAACAAAATCCAGAAATAACCACATCTTCTCAAGCCTCCCAGCACCCTAAAATGCAGAATTCCTTTATCTCTAGGGTCTCCCAGCTGCTGCTGCTGAACCTGGGCATTCTCACCTCCTATCACATCAGGATAATCTGTTTTACTGGTGCTTTTCCCCACCCTTTATAACAGCTCAGTGGCACTGAGGGGTGCTGCCATTCTGAGCACTTCCATCCCTCTGAGCTCTGCTGTCCAACCATGGCCCCCTGAAACCAAACCCAGCATTTCCCAAGCCTTTACATTCTTCAAGGGCCACAACTGCCCAAAGGATCTGTTTGCTCATTCTGAACCTCTCCTTATCCATTCAGAAGCCAAAAATCCTCCCACCAAACTACAGGGTAGCTTTTCCCAACTTTGCCTTCTAAAAACACTCATTAAAAGGAATATTAACCACAATCCTGACTGTAGAGAGGGACATTTCCCTCTAACATTAAGAGCTTCAAGTAAAAGAGTCTTCTGGTATTATTACAGGTAAAAAGCTTCAGGAGTAAGCAAAAAAAAGAAAGGATTAAATAATCAAAACCTTTTATAAGACCACAATATTCAGTCACAGCTACTCATGAGTAGCTGTGCTGAGCTCACTGGGGTGCAGGATCAGGCTCCTGGCTTCAGTTACAGGACAAGGTTATAATTTCATGTCATGTCAGTCTATTCTTAGCAAGAGCCCACAAAAATGGTTTTACTGTCCAATTTGAACAGAATGAACATCTCTATAAAGCTTGGAATTTCTAAATGTAGAAGTAAATATTTCAGCAGTCATCAACAGTAAAGCTTAATATGAAATTACAAAATTAAAAAAAAAAAATAAAAGAATCCTGGGATAGTAAGACAAGATAAAATCTCAGGCTGTTTTGATTTCCCCACCCTTCATATTAATTATGAGAAATTGGCAACTTCAGTGCCTCAGCTGCATAACAGCACAGAGCAGATGCCAAGTTCAGGCCAAAACTTGTTGTAGGGTTTCGGGTTGCATCTTGCTGCATTTTTGTTTAAAAAAACCCAACTGCACCTAAATCCCTCCCACAGCTCCGAGGTGACTTGCTCAGGATCTCCCTGTCTGACAGGACACCTTTGTGCTGTTTAAGCACAGGGTCTCCGCCTGCTTTCTCTGCAAGATTTGCCTCTTCTGCCTTTCCTGCAGGGCTGTGAAGCACAAGGCATGGCAGGGATGATGACAGATGTCAATCATGTTGCACTAAGTTGAAAAATAAACTCCTTTTTTTAGCAGACTGTTAAAAAAGTAACACCTGCAGAGCCCAATCATAAACACCAGCTGGATATTCACAGTGAGTTCAGCTGGATATTCACAGTGAGTTCTGCTCTTAACAGCTCAGAATTCCTCTCTGAAATCTCAAGTCAGTCTTCTGGCAAAATAGGAAAGACCCAGCCTGACATTCTTGGTATGACCATGGTAAAAAAAAGGATAAAGAAAACCCCACTTCTAACTCAAAGATAGCAATTGCAAGCGTGCTTTAAACACCATAAACAAGATAAAAACCTGTGTGGTTCTGCTGCTTTACAGAACCCCAGCAAACCCCCCATGCAATTCAGCTGCTTTTTTTTGTAAACAGAATAAAACCCCCACAAGCCCCTTGCCAAAACTGTGCACATAAAAATAGGAAAAAAAACCACTGTGTGAACATATCCCACCTTGCAATGGGATATGGCAGAGTGTGAGCTTAGGAGTTGCAGCCACTTGGGAATCCAAGTCTTGATGTGGTGAATTCTGTGGTGAAAAAGATCCTGCACCTTTATGGTACCTGACAGAGAACCTCCTGCAAGTACAACCCCAGTGGGACTGCAACAACACTAACGCAGCAAATAAATAGGAAAAAGTAATGCTATTTATTAGAATTCCATCTCTGAATGATTCTGCTTAAATTAGAATGCCAGATAAACAAGCTTGGATAGAAATGTGCTTGCTTTCCCAAGATTTGGGCTTTTAAAAAACATTTCCTAAGAATCAATTTTTTTTTTTTAAAAAGCAGTTTTGCAATTTGATAAGAGCTATAAATTAATACTGTATGGAGATGATTAATATCCTATGCTAGTGGTCAGTGACCTTTTGTAAACACCAGCCAGATCCTAGCAAAACTGGCCAGAAAACTGTCACAGGCCTTTTGAACGAGCAGTATTTCTTTCCAACAATCAGATTCTTAAATGTTTTCACAAAACCTTTTTCCTATTTTTTTTTTAATATATATACTTTATTTTAAACCTAATACCTGAAAACATGAACAAATCCTCAAACCTCTTCCACTAACACTAAATCCACAAGGCAACTCACTCCTGTTGGCCGTAACTACGAACTCTCTTGTGTGAGAGACCCCTCCAGCCAGGATTTCCCCCTTCCCTCCCTTCCCTCCACCCCTTCCCAAGCATCCAGGCAGCCTCCTGAGGAGGTGGAGGGGGAGTGAGGCCAGGGGGAGGTGGCACAGTGCACTGGCAGCTCCCTCTACGTGCGGTTCAGTGTCTGGAAGATTCGGGAGATCTGTAACATCACCGGCCCCGTCTCGGGATCGTTCATCCACTGAGTGCTGTTCAAGGGGTTTTCAAGCATATCCTCGAAGGCTGCCAAGAAAAAGGGATTGCAACTGTTAGTCCTAAAACCTTGGGAGGTTTCAAGGGCAGTGAGGAATAGCTGCAGCTCAAAGGCAGTGCCCAGGAATGGTGGGGATGCACGTTGGGCATTCCCAAGGGTGCAGAGCCTGGGATGGTGGCACAGGCTTTGTGCTTTCCTCCCTTCTCAGCACTGAACTCACTGCAGACAGTGATTAAATGCTCAGCCTGGATTACAGGCCAGCCCACAAACCCTCAAGGACATGAGGCTGAAAAGGTAAAGCCTTAACAAATGTGGCTGAAAAGGTAAAGCCTTAATAAATGCGTCCAGGCCTCAGTCTCCAGATCATGCCATGGAATTTATCCATTCCTGAACACTCTCCTGCAGCTCCATTCCTCTGACCAAAGTTTTTCCACATCCCAGCCTGGATTTCTTGCACCTTTTCCTCCCTGGTACTTAACCAAGACAGTTCATGAAAAGCACTATCACCCCTTGTCCGTTCCCTGTGCTAACTGGTCCAAATATTTAATATTCAGTCTTTACAATAAGCTTTGCTGTTTGTTTGCCTTTCTGTTGTTTTCTTTGACTGTTTCTAGTTTTGACTTTTCTACTCATGCTGAAGGAACCAGGCAGCCACTGCAAGAGCTGAGCTGCCAATCTGGCAGAGGAATGGGCCAGGCACTGATTTAAGCCCTTGGACAGCCACCGAGCTGGGCTCCTGGACATGTGGAGCCAGTCATCACAGAATGGGACAAAAAAAGCAGCTGCACACTCACCAAAAGGTCAGTGTTGTAAGAGCCTGGCCCAAGGTCAGGGCTGATTTTCCCAGGAGTGTCAGGGCACAAAGCTCAAGGGCCATTAGTGGGAGCTGGAAGTGCCCAGCACCTCTGAAAGGCTCCTCATTAATACCTTGCTCAAGGTCATGCAACTTGCCTCCAGGAAAGCCCAAAATAAAACCCAGATCTCCCCTTTCAGCAGTTGAACTATTTTCTTTAACACAGACTCACAAGCTTAAAACTAAAGATTTATCAATATTCTGTAAGGAGGTCATTAAATGCAAACCCTCATTACTAAAACCTGTGACATAAGCAATTTGCAGATGTATCATGAGGAATTTATTCTCTGATGTTCATCCAAGCTCCATGAGCTCCTATAATGGCATTTCATTTTCTATTTATATTCTGAGCTGCAGTGTGGAACCCCTGTTGGAAATGAAGAGACCATTTGTTCAGAAATCAAGAGTGGGAAGGTTCTGCTCTTGAATTATTTAAAGGCTTGCAAGCTCTCCCAATTACATTTAAAGTAGTATTTTTAAAGGCTCTCTTGAATGAGCTGTGCACATTTAAAAGCATTGCTTCAAATAAGTTTTGAAGCCAAAGATTAAATGCAAAACTTTTTATAACTACTGGGCAGAGCCAGTCATTGTTCTGTGTTGTCAAAAAGAACAATTCCTCAGGGATCTGGGGCTCTGTCAGTCTCCTCAGCTGGGCACACACAGCCTTTCTGCTGAGCACACAGACTTTACCACAGAGCTCAAACTCAAGCAAGGGGAAGGATGTTTTCCCATTTTATCTCCATTTTGATAGGCAAAGCCTTAGCTCAACCTTCTTGTTGGGTTATTTTTCCACAAGCTGCCTTCTGTCCCAGTAATCAGGCCTCACACACAGGGAGCTGCACAGCCTTGTTTTTTCTGTGAAATAATCAGAGTTCTAGACAGACATTCCTGATTTTTCCCCTCGTGGCCAAAGGGAGCACACAAAAGGTCTCCTAAATCCACAAAGCACTGCAGCCAGCAGCTACCCAAGTTCTGAGTTCAGCAAGTGCAATCCTGGGGAATTACAGGCACTCCTGGAACAGCCCCCAGGCCTGCTCTGGGCTCAGCTGAGGTGCAGGATGGAGCAAACAAACAGCAGAGCTGCAAGGGAGGAACAGGCTCAGAGGGGCTGTCACCATCACCTCTGCTTGGATTTCCTGGCAAACCCAGCAGGAACCCACACAGCACTTACCTAGTAGAGTTTTAGGGTTGGTGAGCCCTAATTGTACCACTGGGTTTTCTAAGATGGCTTGGAAGAGAGGGCTGTTGGTGTCAATGCCCTTATCTAAGTCCTCTGGAGAAGGTTTTCTGTCTCCCAGCAGCCACTCACACTGAAAGAAATCAGCAGGCACATCAGATTTCATTAGGACCAAAGTGGCTCTACTCAAAAGTTTTGCTAATGTGGCATTTTATAAATACTTTTCCCTCTCCCAGTTAAAGCCTGAGCTGTACATTTCTTTTCACACATTCATTTGTGCCATCCAACCCAATATCCTCTCTCCAACAGCAGCCAGCACTGGATATTGAAGAGAGGCTTCCCTGGCTGCCAGCTGTGTCCACAAAATTATCCTTAATATACAGCAGGGGATTAATCAATCTTGGAAAAACTTCTTGTTTTCTGATTCCAGAAACTGTGGGAGCATTGCTGCCAAATGGTAATTTACACATTACATGGCTTGAATCCATCCTGGATCATTGACTCCTGTCCTAAACCAGTTATTCTTGGGAATATCTTCTCCTTCCTATGACAGCACAATCTCACACTGTGGGGAGGGAGTTTCTCAAAGGCTTTTTGACAGCCCAGCCTCAGCCTGGCAGACCCTGAGCTCTCACAGGAGTCCAGACCCTTTGCAGTCATTCCAGTTGCGTATCCAATTTCAAGGGGACACAGAATTTGTGCTCCTGAATCTTCAGCAGGAGTTCACTGTCTGACAGATCAAAACATGATCCAGCCAAGGAAGAGAAGCATCAGGGGGACAGACCCTTGGAGCAGGAAGGAGCAGGAAGGATGTTGTACTCACAGCTGCATTTTGCTGGTTGTTGTTCACTCTGAGTGCATCCACCACTTCCTTTTCATCAAATCCCATCTCCATCAGGGCAATGACAGCCTAGATCAGAACCCCACAGCTTAATAAATTTTACATTTAGATCAGAAATGAGAGCAATCATATCCCTTCACCTTTTGTGCACAGCTTTTCGTGTGGTAAAACCCCCTCATTATCTCCACATGCAGAGCACTCAGTTATTTTATTAACAAAGTTTTAAATATTCTATATCAAAAGTGTCTTTATTATGGAAGAACAAAAAAATCTTAGGAGTGAAGGTAGTTCCTAACCTCAGCACTGGAAGCTGAATGCAAGGCAAAGAGCAAGTGTACCTGGGGCAGAAAAGAGAAGGAAAATGAGGGAAAACTCCTCATTTTGGAGCTCCTCTCCTGTCACAAAGCTCTTGTTCACATCTCACTGAGAGATCAGCCTTGATGTGCATTTGTGGTTCTTTCACCCCACTTAATTTCACTTCCCAGATTTATTACACTGCTGGTGAGTGTGATTCAGACAAACATACCAGATAATGGCACCAGAATGTTTCATTGTTTAGAAACTGCACCCAGGCCATCAAACACATTTGCAGCTCTTAACCCAGATCTCAGAGCAGCCAGTTGTGAACCCAAGGTGCCCCAGAGCCCCTCCTGGTGTGCTCCCAGTGGGAGAACAACACATTCCCACTGCAGGTAATGCTGTGCTCTGAACAAATGCAACTTCTGTCCTTGCTGCAAGACTCAACCTGCTGGTGGCACTTTGCCTTGTTCCCTAAAACAATAATGTCCTTCTGTCCTTTCCACAGAACCATGGAATGGTTTGGGTTGGAAGGGACTTTAGAGATCATCCAGCTCCAACTCCCTGCCAGGAGCAGGGACACTTGGGTTTTCTGACCCCATCCAGCCTTTTCTACAGCCAAAGGATGTACTCCTGTCCTGCCACCCTTCCTTCCCAGGCTGCAGTGAAAACAGCAATGCCAGGGGTCTGGAGCTCATGTCAGTCCCCTCAGAGAGTTTCCAGGTGCAGAAGTTACAGTGCTTTTCATGTAGATCCTGCTATCCCAGGCAATCTGAGGTAAAATCCCTGAATTTAAACACTCCTTGAACACCTCACTGAAACACTGCCAAGCCAGCACAACACCCATCTACACAGAGGTCCCATTTGAAACATTTGGATTTCATGGTGCCCATAAAATCCCTCCCAGTCCCACAAGCCCCACAGGGATAAGCAGCACCCACCCGTGGGTCTGGACGAAATTCTCTTTTCCTGCGGATCTTCTTGAAGATTTCAGTCAGCTCATCCTTGGCCTCCTCCCCACCCTCCTCAGAGCTGGGCCCTGCAGCTGCCTCAGCAGAGGAGGCAGCACCTTCAGCTGGGGCTTCTGCAGGGGCTTCTGCAGGAGCAGCACCTGGCAGAGGAGCATCCACAGAAGGGTCATCAGCGTGTTCTATCAACCACTCCATGGCCTGGGTCACAGACATGCTGCAAAACATGGGAACAGCACTGAGGATGTGCAGCCACCTCCATGTGCACTCATTTATCCCCATGCTGGATCAACCTGCAGCTTAATTACCACCTGAAAACTCATAAAGAAAGTTTTGGAGTAAACAAAACACCTCAGTTCTCCGGGCATCCAGAATTGTCTCTGAATCTGGGAAAAGAGAGGCTCCAAGTGCAGCTTGGATCTGCAACCCAGATTCTGAAAGGCATTTCTGAGGGGGTCACCTCACTCTGCAGCATCTGCTGAGTTTCCCAAAGAAGCTCTGGCTGTTTGCAGCTGTGGACAGAACTGCCAGCAAAGCACGTTCCAAATCTGTACTGGAGTCACATCTCAGGTGCCAAGGGCTCTGTTCCTCAGGGACAGGGGGGTACAACACCATAGGGTGACACAATAATTTCCTGTGCAGTGTCACTGCCCCAGCTAAGGGAGCCTCAGAGCTCCCAAACACCTCTCCCCAACAGGCAGAAAGGAAAGAGCCAAGATAACAACAGTGCAAGGAATGTGTCATTCCATTTGCCACACAGGAATTACTGCATATTCATTCAAAGCCTTTGCCTATTTGGCTTTTCTGTTACAATATGAAAGCTGCAGGACAGCAGGGGAGAAAGTCTTCCTGAGAGACTGGAAAAGTGTGGTTGGAATATGTTGTGGACTCCATCACCAAAATTTTTCAAGAATGGCCTAACAAACGCCTCTGAGGAGAGAGGCAGTACAGCTGCCTGTTCTTGGGGCACAAGAAGAACTACATAACCTCCTACTTTACTGCAGTTGTTCTCTGGACTTCACAATATTCTTGGAATTTTTTTGAAGATCAGCACAAAGTATATTTCTACACCTGAAAGGTCAGTGTGGATGGGCTTTCCTCTGTAAAATCTGACTTTGAAAGCTGAAGAAAATGTGAGTTTGATACTTGGAAACAGTGCCAGCCTGGCAGCCCTGTGACCCCCAGACCTTGCAGAGCACATCCAGCCCTGATCCCCCTTCCCTGCACCACCTGCACTGTGCCTGAGGCAGCACTTCTTGGAGTTCAGGCTTTCTCCAGCCCCCACTGAGGTGACCCCTATAAGGAGACCAAAAAGATGCAAATTTGTGTTAAAGCAGATCTGTGTTGAAGTGCCAGGCAGTGCTGGCCACTCACTGGTTCAGCCTGAGGGCTTTGACAGCTCTGCTCTCTGGGAATCCCATCTCGGTGAGCTGGCGCAGCGCGATCTCGTCCACCCTGTCCTCCTCATCCTCATCCAGCATGGCTGCACACACACAAACAAAACAGAGCTCACATTCATGCCAGCCTCACATAAACCCCTGTGTCAATGGAAAGGCATGTGTTAAGTTCAAGCCCCATTCTCTCTCCCATCCCTTCTTTTGTTTCTGCCCCCACTTTGCCACCTCATCATGTAATTTGCTGCACTCAGCTCGCTCTGGCTCAAATTGATTCTTCCAGGACAAAGATTTTGCCCAGATGTGTTCAAGATCTCAAACAAAAGCCCACTAACTCTCACATGGCCATGGGATTTCCACACAATTACATATATGAGATTCACTGAAGATCTATTATGCATTTCTCTAGAAATTAAGTTGGATGTGGCCGTTGCAGATCTCAAGGATGGGCATTTCCTGCCAATCAGATCAAAAGCCACCATCTCTCCTAACTTTACCACGTCCTTGTGAATTTTCAACTATTCTTTGCCATCCCTACTAATAATTTTTAAATAGAACTTGTCACCCATCCCAAAGGGACCTTTTATATCCATGATTTTTATCCATAAGGTGAAACTTTTGCCACAAAGTTTTCAGCAGCTTTGCTGCCACATCAGTGTCTGAACTTAACTCTGAGCCCATTCCTATGATCCAAAAAGAAATTCCCAGCATTGAACCAACAACTCTAAAAGACATGTTCATACCATTTGCCTTCTTAAATAGTTCAACTGCATCTGGGTTCAGTGCTAGCAGTTTCTGTGCAACTTCTATGAGAGACACTAAAATCTTCCGGAGTTCTGTCTGGAACTGCAAGAAAGGAAACTGTCAAAGCATTTAGACAGGAAGTCACCAGCTATCACTGAATCTTAATGTATCTATTGTTAGTAACACAGCGGCAGCCTGGCCCTCTGGACACTAAGTTGCTTTATTAGGGTTTGATTTTCATTGTTTAGTCTCTCAGGAGGTCTGGGACCTTCCCGTGAAGTGTTACATGGGAGCAAAAGCTCCTGGGCAGAAATTGCTTTCAATTTCCACCACACCCCATGGGCAGCGGTCAAGGAAGGGAAATAAACCACAGGAAACCCCTGAATTAGTTAAGATTGAAGAAATAAAACCCCATATCTTCACATTTTCCAGATCTTTTTCCAAGCACAAACAGAATGTTTTAAATCATAATTTAGGACGGTATTTTATTACCATGTGTCTAAACTTTGAGCTACTTAATATACATACAGACATCTAAATTTCTCTTATAGAAAAAAGAGAATTACATAAAAATAATGATAAATAACTAGAAAGCAGCCTGTTGGGCTGTGGGTGAGTGAGTGAGTTCAGAGATGCAGCACTTACATCCCTCATGTTGTGGTGGGTCACGCTGCGGTCCGCGCTGCGGGCGGGCAGGTTGGCAGTGGCTTTGAGGATGGCATCCTTGTCAGGAGCCTTCTGCTCCTGCTTCCTCTGCAGGGAAGGGAACAGGAGCAGGTTTCATAACTCATTAGGCACAGCACAGAGCTTCATATTCCTCCCCAAGACACCAAGCAGGGCTCTGTCACTTGTCATGCCATGGATTAACAGCTCCAGTGTCACCCTGCAATTACAGAGCTCGGCTGGGCCTGTTGGGCTGCCCCACTTTCAGTCCTTACACCTAAACATGCAGGGAAATTCCAGCACAAAGAGGGACAGTGATGGATCCCAGAGAACTTGGAGGCCTCTGAGTTTATGTGATACGTCAATGCGCACCAACACCATCCTGACCCTCAGGAACAACTCCAATAAAACAAAATAAAACAGGCAAGGGCAACTTTCCAGCTCCAGAGACTGGTTAGAGGGTGACAGAAGGCAACCTGACAGCAAGCCAACATATTTCTTTGGCTTTTCTAACAAACTAAGGCACTTGCTGAATTGTATTTTAGTTATTAGACATTTGTTCAAAGATCAAATCTATAACATTTTCACAGAGTGTATCCGTGTGTTTTATTTTAAGGCAAACGTTCTCAGAATGACAGCTAAAAATGCAAAATCAGCTTCCTCTAAGTTTGGAAGAAATAAGCAGCAGTTCCTGTAGAATTTAACTGGCAGCATGTGCCTCTCCAAGAGAGTACATCACAGAAACCCTTCCCATATCATCAATAAAACAGTTAATCCAAAGTGCTCCAGACTCACTTTCTCCTCTGCAACCACATCTGACATCTTGGGGAGCAGCGTTGGTGCGCGCTTCTTGACCAGCAGCAAAACATCTGTGAGAGAGAGAAAAGAACACTGACAGGTTAGAGAGTCTGGGACAGCAGCTCTGCAAGACACCCCTCAAATTTAACTGCTCCTGGAGATGAATTTTGTATTAGTTCCATTTATTTAGCTTCTTGTGTCAAAGCAGAGAGAAAATCTCAAAAACGTTTGGAACGTGCCAGATGAAACCCCAGATCTTACTTCCAGACTGATAAAATTCAAACCCAGACAATCTCACCTCTGTCCTGAATGTTCTCCTCCAACACTGTTTTTGTGTCTGTCAGCACCTTCTCAGAAGTAGCATGGATCAGCTTGTGATGTGTCACAGTTTTGGGATCCTCCAGGCTCCCAGGAAGACACTGCAGGAGACAAGAAACACTGCAGATCAGAAATGAGAAACTGGCACTCAGGATCCTCCACATACAAACTCTGCATCATTTCCTGCCTTCTCAAGGGCTTAAGCCAGAGGTCAGTGCACACGAAGCATTTTATTAAAGAAAATGAGGTTTGATTTGTGCCTGTGTGGGAGGATTAGTGCTTTCTCAGGAATCTCACACTAAGCTCTGGAAGTGCTGGAGATTTGGAGCAAAGCAAGGATGCTCCAGGACCCACTGCCACGTTAATTCTGATCACTGAGGTCCCTCAGAAACTGGCTTCACAAAGTAAAAATGCAAATCTACCAGGAGCAGCAGTGTTGTACAGGAGGGAAGGCTGGAATGATGCGTGTCCTCATTTGGAGTGTCCAAACAGGACAGACTCCCTGCCTCACCTCATAATTATTATTTACTCTCTGAGTGAACAAGGCACTGCCAATAGTGATTTTGGTTTCTCTGACCTTAAACTGGGCAGTTTCTGCACCTTGTTTCAAGCTGAAATCAAGAGATTTGGCTGCTGGAGCCCTAACCTGGGTTCCTGCTGAAAGGGCTGAACTAAAGTTCCATTCACAGCTCTTCCTCCCAACCATAAATAATCTGAACACAATGGATTTTTTTTTTTTTGTGCTCATTCCCTTGTTGCAATTCTAAATTGCATGTCAATTAATTCACCAGGAAATCAGTTCAAATCCTAAAAAAAGAGTGCTCACACAGGCCTTGAGCTGCCTCCTCCTCACACCAGAGTGGCTCCAGATGCACAGTGAAAGATTTCAGGAGCACTATTCCATCAGTGCATCTAGAGGCTTCCAATTTGTTTGAGTGCAAGGCAAAGAAAGCAAAGTGCTTGCAATTCCAGAAAGGCAAGATTAGAAATAACAACCTGAAATTGCTGTTCTCACCACAAAACAGGACACTTCACACTGACCCTGCCTGCTCTGCCCACAGCAAACAGCTTTTAGTGCCACTTCCAAGTGTTCCTACCAAGCCATGTCTGCAGCAGAGAGTGTTCAGCTTTTGTGCAACAGAAATCCCACTGAAAACCCTAATTTTGGTGCTGCTCATCCTGCAAAGGAGCCTTTTTACTCCACCACCACCCTTCCTGCTGCCTGCAGCTGATGGAAACAGCTCCCTGCTGTTTGTCCAACACAACAAAATTCCTGTTCCCAACACAGATTCTAAAATTCCAGCCCTCACCTGAAGCTGGCTGTGGCTCTGATGCCTCCCTGAGATTGAGGTGAGAACCTCTGAGAGCTGCTTTGTCTCACAGGGGCCTCCAGCCCAAGAAGTGCTGAACCCAGGCCAAAGAACACATTATCAGCTGGGAGCACCTCCTGCAATGGAGCTGATAAGGGCCCCAAATGCCCGGGGACATCAGTGAACATCTCTGCAGAGCAGCTCAGAACATTCCTGGCACGGATCCTGAGGTGAGAGGAGCTGAAAGGGGCAGCTGGGAGCTGCTTTTGGGGTGGGTGCACAGACCTACTTCCATTTCCCCCAGCAAGTATAAAAAAGTAGGTGGGGACAATCACATAATAAATGTGGGCAGAAATTAATCATGAAACTAATCAGGTAAAAGTTTAAGCAAAAAAAATTTAAGTTCTGTGGCCACCAATTCTTATTTCCTGTTCTTCCAACCTCTTTAGTAACAACTGCAGAGAATAACAGGTCAGATATGGGCACTAGAGACACCAAAGAGGCTGCTGAGTGAAACTCCTGGCTTATCTTCACTGGAAATAGAAAAAACACCTGACCAGCAGTGCCTTTACTCATTCTCACCTTTGCTTTTTAATTCTGGAGTTGCCAGCAGGCTGCTCTGCCTGGCAAGGGACAAACATTGGTCACAGGTGCCTGAGCAACTGCTGAAATCCTAATCCCTGGTGATGCCAAACACCTCTTGCAAAGCTTGCAATCCTGGTAAACCACAAGGCTTTGTTTGTTTTAAAATACAGAAAAACCTTTTTTTGTTGTTTGCTTTTATTAACAGAAACATTTGAAAACAGCCCTGACACTCCCTCCTGTTAAACTTGGGTGGTTTAAACAAATATTACAGGTAAGGGGAAGAACCGGTGGTAGAGGTTTATTTCTTTGTTTAACAAAAGAGCTCAAAACGTCAAATTTGGGGGAAATAAAGACATCAAGAGTGGCACTTCAGAGATCAGCCAGCATCTGAAGGTTTTGGAGGGAAAAGTGGCCACTTCCCCAGCTGCAACCTGTTAGAGACACCTCCCTCTGCTTCCTGAAAGATTTCAGGTTTCACAGACATTCAGGATTCAAATATAAATCTCTTGGAAGAGCTGGCTGCAGAAATTATCTCAAGGTGTTACCAAGATTCAGTCCATGAGCAGGAGCCATGATCTCTCCAGGCCTATTTTAACCCTCCACAAAACTATTTATTATCCATTATGGTTATGGAAATCCACCCCAGGATGGATTTGTGCACAAAGCAGCAGAGATTGAAATCAAATACCACCCTGAGTTATCAAATTGTGCCTACACCTGCTCTGTGTCAGTGTGAAGCCATTTCTCCTTGTCCTGTAAAACTCCATCCCTCTCTCCCTGTTTCCTTCAGCTACTGGAAGGGTTCCTGGGCATGTTTTTTTTCAACTAGAAAATACAACTTTTAACCCTTCAAACAGGAGTTAAGTGGTTACAAATTACAGGGATTTTCTCCTATTGCACAAGTTTTATGTAAAAAAAAAAAAAAAAAAAAAAAAAAAAAAAAAAAAAGCCTTTGCATTACTTTAAAGGCAAACCCCCCAGCATTAAATGAGATTTAGTGAATTGTGCTGGCAGAGGGAGGGGCTGGGGCTGCAGCTCTGCCAGCTCTGGGGTTCCACGTGTCCCTCAGGGAGCAATGCAGCAGCTCAGGGGTGCAGGGCCAGGCCAGGCTGAGCTCCTGGCCGTGCTCACAGCCCCAGGCTGCTGCTGTCACTCAGGGCAGCAAACCTGGCAGTGCCTGAGCCTCCTCCCAGCCCGGGGGCTCTGGGATCACCCAGTCTGTGCTGCCCTGCCCTGCTCCCCCTGCCCGGGCACCTTCTCCCTTTGGCCACCTCCACCAGGATCTCATTGTATAAAGCACGGGGAGAGCGCTGGGAGAGCTTTGATCTCCCCCAAAACCACCTCGGCTGCACTCAGATTTTAGCAGAACAGGCAATTTCTGCTCCTCAGTTCCTAAATTCCTCCTGTGCTCAGACACAGAAACAAACCAGGCTGGAGTCCAGCCAAACACAGAAACAAACCAGGTGAAGTCCAGCTCCCACAGCACGGGCAGGAGCTGGGCATCGCTGACACCGCTCCAAAACACACCCCAAACTCTGGAACCAAACAATCCCAAGTGATCTCTGCCCAAATCCTCCTCTACCAACACTCAAAACTCTCCAAGAAGGGGTTTAATTTCCATTTGGAACAGTTTTACAGCAATTCGGGGGGACAGCAGACACAGCGAGCCAGGGCACAGTGCCACCTGTGCACCTGAGCTGATTCCCCTCTCTCTTTTTAAAGCCATTTGCAGGGCGTTGGGAAAAACAGTTTTCCTTTCCCCCGGACTGTTAATTCCGGCGGTTCCCTCGGTCCCCGATGATCTCCAGCCCGGCCCCGGTGGCCCCAGCCCGGTCCCCGTTCCTTACGTGCTTCAGGCACCGCTCCTTGAGCTTCTCCACCGTGGTGTCCTCGGGCACCTCCTCCAGCCACTCGGCGCCCTCCATGGTGCACACATGGAGCCTCAGCACCTTCCCCGCAAAGATCTTCTCCTCCTGCACGAACATCGCTCCGGCTCCCGGTGCCGCCGGTCCCGCCGCCGCCGCCTCAGCAGGCCGCGGGCCGCTGCCGCCCGCCCATGAAGGTGACCCCGCCCGGCCCGGGGGAGCGGCGGCCCGGCCCGGGCGGCGCGGGGAGCGCTCCGGTGGCTGTGCCCGGCGCGGCCCTGCCCGCTGTCACCGCCGGTGTCACCGCCCGGGCCCCGCCGTCCCTCCGGGGACACGGCGGCGCTCCCGCCGCGGCCGGAAACGGAAATGCTGGGAACGGAAGGGGCATGCTGGGAAATGTGGTTCTACCCAGGCGGGCTCCTCCGGAAGTGAAGGCGTAAAACCCCCCTCCCTCTCATGCCTCTGGGGGGGCAGATGAGTTTTCAACCTCTAATAAGCCTTTAATAAACCTTCAATGAATTATTAATGACACTTAATGACGTTTAATGACGTTTAAGACCGTTTATCAACGGCTCCGCAGCGCCGCAGTTAACATGGAGTTGCCCCGATGCATCGTGGGATCGCGGTTTCTCCCCGTGCCCCGGTGCGCGCTGGGACTGCGGCGCTGCCCGGAGCATGCCGGGAGTTGTAGTTCCGTCCCGCGGGGCTCGGGGGTCCCTGAGGCGGCCCGGGCAGGGCTGAGGGGTCGCGGACACTGCGGGGACACCGGGAGGCACCGGGGCGGTGCTGCTGTCCCGGGCGGGGCGGGACGGAGCGGCCGGGGCAGCGGGCATTCCCCGGCGCGCCGTTAGAGGGGGCCCGCGGGCCGCTCCGGGCCTGCCCGGCAACAGGAATGATTTCCTTTTATATTTTATTATTAAAACTTTAAATGTGTCATTCAAACTGTGTTGTTTCCTACGGCTTGTGCCCGAGCTGCGCCGGTCTCTAGGGTTCGGGTTTAGCGAGCGTAGGAGAGCAAAGTTTTCACGAGTTTAAAGCACCGATTTATTTAAATTAAATCCATAAATTCCCTCCAGACGTGGCTCTCCGGTTTTGCAGCTGCAGGGGCTGAGTGTGGGTTTCTGGTGGAGGCATTTTGGGGTCCGACAGCCCCAAAACACATCTGTCACATCTGTCCCACTTGTGCCACGTGAAAAACGCCAATCACTTGTTTTTAAAATTTTAAAAGTTTAATAGTAATAAAATGGTTATAAAAATAGCAATACAAATAGAGTAATAATAATTTTGGACAATTTGAATTTGGACAATATGAGACAATAGAGACAAAGAGTTACAGACAGTCCGGATACCTTTTCCTGGGCAAAATAAGCCCAAAAAAGGACCCACATTAACAGAGGATTAATCCTTAAAAGCAATAACCTGTTGCATATTCATACACTTCATACATGATGCATAAATTCCATTCAAACACAGGATTCCGTCTGGTCAGTGTCAACTTCTTCCTCTGAATCCTGACGGTGTCATCCTGCCTAAGCAGAGGAGTTTGTTTCTCCGGATAATGGGGCAATAAATTCCCTTTCTCTGAAAAATTCAGGTGTCCTGTGGCTGCTATCTCACTGTGAGTCCTTTCTGTAAAAAAAAAAGTATCCTACTTAGCGTAGTTTCTATTTTAACATTTTGTTATAACCTAAAACTATATTTAACACACTACTCTAGAGAATTAATACAGCGTCACTTTCTAACACAACATATATCATATTCATTTTAATATTTGCAAAAAGCCAATCATAAAATATTTTCCACATGCCACATCTGTCCCAGCTGTGTTGGATGGGGAATTCTGCAGAGCAGCCCCAGGATCTGTCTGTGCCCAACAAAAATCCCACAGAAGAGGGCTGGCCATGCTCTCTCTGCACCCAAATATGCTCTGACTTATTTTCCCACTCTTTCCTACACCTGACACGCTCTGGGGTTTTTTAGTGTTAAATACACCATTAAAGGGGGCTTGAAATGAAAAAAGGGCACCGGGGTTTACGGATTTATGAGACGGAGCTGTTCTTGTTTGAAAATAAAAGGAATCTGTGATGTGTTGGTCCCTGAGAGTGAGCCCTGCACTGTCCATGTGTGGGGTTGGTTAAACAGCAGCTGGAACAGAGATAAATCCCGCTGGAACCAGGCCCAGAGACAATAAAGGCAATAAAGTGTCGTGTGAGGAGGAGCTGAGAGCTCTGCAGAGCCAGAGCTGGAGCCCATGGAGGAGCAGGGTTAATTTGGGGCTGCCAAAAGCTGTCACAGGGAGCCCCAGCCCAGGGCTGCCTGTCCCTGCTGTTTGTCCTTGCCCTGTGCTGGAGCAGAAGCTCCCAGAGCTCCAAGGAGATATTTCCCATCCCATTTTCCAACGTGCCAAGGAATCCCAGCCCTTTCTGCCGTGCTGAGCTCAGCCTCCAGTCCCAGAGCCCACGAGAGGGAGCAAATTCCTGCTCTGCAAACTCCTCCAGCAGCAGCAGCTCCCGCTGGGAATAATCCCATGAATTTCCCCAAAACCACATCCCTGGAGCTCCTGGGTGACCCCAAGTCCTTGTGATGGGCCGAGCATGACACCAAACCCACCCTGAAAACTTCTCTTTCCTGCTGATTCCTGGTGGTTTTGCTGCTCCCAACCTTTCCCTGCCCCACGGAGGGAGCTGAAGTTTGGGGCTGGCTCAGGAGGTGCCACCCAGAGCCCTGGAGTTGGGGACAAGCAGGATAAAGCTTTGCTGGGAGTTGTTTTAAAGCAGCCAGGGAGCAGGGAGTGATGTCCCGGCAGGAGAATCCCAGAGTTCTGGAGCTCCTGGTGTGCCCAGGACCTTCCACAGCCATGCAGGGGCTCTCAGCAGCCGCTGCTGCAGAGGAGAAGCAATATCTGGGAAAAACAAAAGAGATTTCTGCTCTCTGGCCACCTCTTGCATTGAAGCAGCTCTTGCCTAACAGGAGTGGAATACTTTATTTCTGTGCTTTGAATGCAGCTCCAGTGTGCTTGATAAAATGAACCCATAAAATTGCAAATATGAGGCAATTTGACTACTGATGGCTAATGCATCACAAGGGCCCAGGGAATGGGAGCATTTAAAAATACCCCATCGAAACACTGGGCACTGCCTCCTTGCCTTGCTCTACAGCAGAATAAATAAACAATATGTGTCTATTACCTTGGTATTGTCCAAAGCCTAAAGAATGAGTGCACAGTGTGCTACTTGCTTTTTTATGGCTGATCCATTATGCCCAGAGACCAACGTGGGAATGAGGAAAGGGGGAAGCAAGAGCTCTTTCCCTTGGAGGAAAGGCTCCTCTTGTTTCCCTTCCCCATGGGAATTATTTTCTGACCTTGGCCTGGGATCTCCTCCAGTTTTGGGGTGCCAGCAGAGCCAGGGGAGAGGGGACAGAGCCCACAGCCCTCAGACACCCCTGGTAGTGCAGGGAAACAGTGAGGGAGCAGCTCAAGATCAGTGTTGATTCCTGCAGGAAACAAAACCCCAGGGAGCTGACAAGGAGCACAAAAAGAGACTTTTCACGGGGAGGGATGCCAGGACAAGGGGGAATGAATTCAGACTGACAGAGTGCAGGGTTAGGTGGGATCTGAGGAGGGAATCCTTGTCTGTGGGGGTGGGGAGGGCCTGGCACAGGGTGCCAATCCCTGGCAGTGCCCCAGGCCAGGCTGGATGGGGTTTGGAGCTCCCTGGGACAGTGAGAGGTGTCCCTGCCATGGCTGGGGTGGGATGGGATGAGTTTTAAGGTCCCTCCCTACCCAAGGTGTGGGAGCAGGACCTGTGCCCTCCCCAGTCCCATTGCTGGGCTCAGTTCTTCTCCTGCAGGGACTCCAAGAGCTGATTCCAGAGCAGGCAGAGCTGGCAGAGTGGGAGCATCCAGCCTGGGGGAATCCACGCCAGCACACCCCGTAATCTCTTCTAAATTGTCTGAGAGTGGGAGGAATAAAAGAGACTGAAAATTACACACCTTCCCCCCCCCCCCCTCCCAGCTTTTCCTGGGCAATCTCAGAATTTATGGAGACAACTCCTGTGGGATGCTCCATCATGTCATCCAAGACTTGAGTATCGACTCCTCTCGCGCCGCCGCCGCGGGAAGAAATATGATAACGGGTGGGATAATGAAGCAGACATGTTTGCTCCAAATCAAAGCTGCTCTCCCTTCAGCCGGGAGAAAAGGGTAAAGAACTTCCCCTTCACGATATTTTTCTCAGTAATGCGTTTTGACAATTTAATTTAGAAGTCATAGAGTAGCGAAGACAAAGTCACCCGGTGGGTGGACACCGGCGAGTTCAGTTGCCTTTGTGATGAATTGGTGATAGTACAGAGATGACAAAACAACACAGGGGGACAAGGAGGAGGCTGGCAGCACTGTCGAGAGCAGGCACAGGATAAATTGAATGCTACACTTCATCCAGGATCTTCAACATTCCCAGGCATCCCGACGTAATTTATGAATTGCAATTAGCATTTTATTACAGCTCGTGCCCCAGCTCTGCCTATCACTTGGGTTTAGGTTTTGCAAGAGTTGCAGAGCCAAGTTTTCCCTAAGTTTAAAGCACCTATTTATTTAAATTGGAGTGATAAGTACTCTCAGGAGCTGGCTTTGCTGTTCTCCAGGTGGAGAGTGTGGATGGGTTTCTGGTGGGGAGGTTTTTGGGGCTCTGGCAGCACCCACGTGTTCTGCTGCTGTCCCAGGAATGCTGTGGGATTGCTGTAGGATCAGCAGCACAGCAGCCCTGGGCAGCAGCAGGACCAGTCTGTGCCCCACAGCCCCAGTTTGGGCTCTGGGCTCTGCCCCTGCTCCCCACTGGGCTCTGACTCCTCTCTGTGCAGCTCCTGCAGAGCCCCATCCTGAGCTCTTGGGTCTGATGGCTCCCAGATTTATTTCTCCTTTACCTGAGACATGGAAACTTCCTTCTCTTTGCCCTTTGGTGACTTCTCCAGTGGGCCAGCAGAGGAGCAGCCGCTCCTGCTCCCTTTCCCATCCCTTCTGCTTCCCTTGCCCTGCAAACAGAAAATCACCTTAAAAACCTTTCTGAAAAGGGTGTTTGAAGCTGGAAACTGGGGGACTTTGTGGGCAGCAACCACCAAATTTCCAGCCCTGCTTCGGGACCCAGAGCACCCCAGGAGGAGCCAGGAAGGGTCAGGGATCCCCCTGCCCACCCAGCTCTGCCTGGAGCTGCCACCCCCACGCAGGGACACAGATCCATTGTACAATTTAACTCCAGAGTCACTCTGAAAGGCCCCTGACTGTGTTCAAAACGACTCTGCAGGTTGTTATAAATATACAAAGCTTTTTGTGGGGATATTCATGAAATTCTATCACCACTTACCCTGGCTGGTAATGGCCTTGTTTATGTATGGGCTCTCTACCTGGCTTTGCAGCCTCTCCAAACACAATTCCATTACAGTGTTTAACTGCTCTATCAGTGTAGTACTTAGCTCTCCCTGCTTCCCAGCACAGCTCCTTAATGGCCAGGGAAGGTATTAGGCAATGCAGTTTGTGAGTATTCAAAAGAAAGTTCAAATCTCACCATTTCTTTATTTTAAAATTCATGGAATTTCTAAGTACCAACTTGTAAGCCATGACCAAACAGTCATTTCTTCCTTAAACAGCTTTTTTTCCCTCCCCCTCCCTCCTCTTTCTCCTCCAGCAGTTAATGTGATCTCAGCACAGCCCTGCAGGTGCCAGTCCCTCCTTGTCCCACTGAGTGTCCCCAGCGCCCTCGGGGTCCCCAAGAGCAGCCACAGCCCACCCCAAGCAGGGGGACGTCACTCTGGGGGCACTGTGGGGTTTGCAGGGGCTGTGCCCTGCCCAGGAGTGCTGGGGGAGCAGAGCAAGGAGGGGAACAGGATTAGAATTGAGGAGGATATTGAGAAGGATGTGCAGTACCTGTGTGAGGAGGGTGGCAGGATCAGGCTCCTGGTGGTGCTGGGGACACAGCAGGGCTGGGAATTGTCCCCCAGGTCCTTCCTGAGCAGCTGCTGTGGTGGGGTGGGCCCAGGTGGGCCCCAGGTGCCACCAAAGCTGCTCCATCAGTGCCACCCTCGCTGCCCTGTGTGACTGCTCACAGGGGTTCTTGGACTGGGGAAGGGATGAGGATCTGACTCCATGTGTCAGAAGGCTGATTTATTATTTCATTATATATATTACATTAAAACTATACTAAAAGAATAGAAGAAAGGATTTCATCTGAAGGCTGGCTAAGAATAGAACAGCAAAGAATGATAACAAAGGTTTGTGGCTCGGGCTCTGTGTCTGAGCCAGCTGGCTGTTATTGGCCATTAATCACAAACAACCAACATGGGCCAATCACAGACCCACCTGTTGCATTCCACAGCAGCAGATAATCAATGTTTAAATTTTGTTCCTGAGGCCTCTCAGCTTCTCAGGAGGAAAAATCCTAAGGAAAGGATTTTCCATAAAAGTTGTCTGTGACAGCCCTCCACCCCCAAACCCCTGCCCCACAAACCCAGCACATCATCCTTCTCCTTTTTGGCACTGCATGGATCCAGCTCCCAAATTCCTCCCCTTCACCTTCATATCGGGAGCCCCAAAGTCCCACTTCCCACAGAGAAGGATGAATCCCCACCTGCAGCAGGCACGGCCTCATCCATCAGCTGCTGCTTACCCTGTGGCTGCCACCGTGGCACGGGGTGGCAGGAGGCAGCTGGGAGGGTTTGCCTTCTCTTTCCAGCTGATTGAGAGCATTTTCTCCTTCCCTTGCATGTTTTGGCAGAATGTCACAATTTAATTGTTGGAAACAAGAGCAGGAAATATTAGCAGCACTGGCACAATAGGATTTTAATTTAGCTTCAGGACAGAAATGGGGCTCTAGCAGAGTGCCAGGCTCCAGGATTGCCTGTGACTACGAGGAGCCTGGAGTTTGCCTAATAGTTTAGCACAACTGGGGTAATTCTGCAGGGATGTGAGGGACTTAATTGGGCTGATGCTTAAACACCCTGCTAATGCGAGGCACACTGCGTGCTCCCAGCATCGTTATTAAACAGCCCATTTCCCTTTTTAATGATCATCCTGGATCACTCCAGCAGCGATCAGCCAATAATCCCGGACAAATAAACATCTGTCTGCAGTGCTGCCACAGCTGGGGCTGCTGCTGGGGCTGGGACAGAGGGACAGCAGTGCCCCCAGCCCCCAGAGACCCCAAATCCCCCCTCTGTGCCCAGCCTGGGGGGCTCACAGGTTGGGCGGGCCCCCAACACCTCCCCTTGGGCCACCACTGTGTGCTCAGGCAGGAGGGGCCCTCCCCACCCACCCCGACACTGAGGTAAAATAATGGGGCACCGCTGAATTATTCACTGGGCGAGAGGGGCTCTCAGGACGGCGTGTTGCTCTTGTGCAGTGTAATTAATAGTCTTTAGATTAAATATGAAATCATTCCTGCTCATTAATAATTCAGCGGCAGCGTGGCGATCTGTGGAGAGCAGCAGCACTTCATATTCCTCCCGAGTCCGGTGCCTGCAACGCTCTGGGGGAGGCAGGGGCCCTTCCATCCATCTCAATTACAGCTGGGGCTGCTCCTTTCCTGCTCTGGCTTTTGCAGAGGTGAGAAACTTCCCTGCCCCTCCTGCTCTGCATCCACTCAGTGCCAACTTCTGCTGCTTCCCAAGGCGTCAGTGCCAGGAGGTTTTGGGATGGATGGAGCTCAAGCACACCTGCACCCTGCTCCTCGTGGGCCCTGAGTGTGCAGCCCACAGCCAGAGGGAGGTGGAGGGATGGGGAAGAGCTCCCGGTGGCCGAGGTGCCTGCAGTGACACTCCTGCCATCGTGCCATCATCCTCGACCATGGCAGAATCACCAGCACCAGCTCCACAAAGCCAAAACTCCACGGAACCCTGCAGTTCCCAGTCCCAACTCCCCAAACCCTGCAGTTCCTATTCCCAACTCCCCAAACCCTGCAATTCCCATTTCCAGCTCCCCAAACCCTGCAATTCCCAGTCCCATCTCCCCAAACCCCTGCAGTTCCCAGTCCCAGCTCCCCAAACCCTGCAGTTCCCAGCTCCCCAAACCCTGCAATTCCCAGTCCCATCTCCCCAAACCCTGCAGTTCCCAGTCCCAGCTCCCCAAATTCCTGCAATTCCCACTGCCATCTCCCCAAAATCCTGCAATTCCCAGTCCCATCTCCCCAAACCCCTGCAGTTCCCAGTCCCAGCTCCCCAAATTCCTGCAATTCCCACTGCCATCTCCCCAAAATCCTGCAATTCCCAGTCCCATCTCCCCAAACCCTGCAGTTCCCAGTCCCAGCTCCCCAAACCCTGCAATTCCCAGAAAACAGGAGCTGCCCCACTCTCCTGCACTCCTGCCAGCCCCAGGCCCCTCTGCTGTGCTTTACTGGCAGGATGGGGACAGTGGGTTTTGCTAATGCTGACAACAACCATAATTTAGCTTTACACCTGCACTAAAACTGAGAAAAAATTCATGTCCTGGGACATCTGTGACACGGCTGCTGCTGAGGGTGGATTTATGGGCAGCCCCAGCAGCTCCCAGCTAGGAAAACATCCTGGTGCACACAGAGAGGTGAAACAGCCTGGATTGAGTGCAGCCCTGCTGTGGGGACCAAGCCCTGCTCCAGCTGATCCCAGTGCAGCCAGTGGGATGGGGAGAGGATGGAGGGAAGGTAAATGCCTGTCCTGGTGCTGCTGGTGGGCACAAGCAGCAGATGGATGGCTAAACCCCCCTGAAGATGGCACCTGGAGCAGCAGGAACGTTTTGGGATGCCAGGCTCTGCCAGCAGCAGCTCCAGAGGGTCCCTGCTTCTTGCAGAGTGCCATAATTCCTGTTCCCAAAGAGCAAACAAATGTGAGACAGCTGCTGCAGGAAAACCTGAAATCAAAGCCCTGGGGGCAGGAGGGAGGAGGGCAGGATGAGGCTGATCCCTGCTCAGGGCAGGAATTGCAGCCCTGGGCTTGGATGGCTGCTGGCAGCAGCTCCGGGGGTCCCAAAAGCTGAATGTCACCTGTCCCAAATGCCATCTGTCCCAAACGCTGAATGTCACCTGTCCCAAATGCTGTCACCTGTCCCAAGGAGCCCCAACACCTGCCTGGCTGCTGTGACCTTTCTGGAGCCCTCCTGATTCCCCGCAAGCTGTTGAGAGAGGAGAAACTGTTTGCACACCTGGCTGGCTTTAAATAGGTTTAACTCCTATTTTTAAACAGGTTTAATTCCTATTTTAAACAGGTTTAATTCCTATTTTAAGTAGGTTTATTCCTCCATTCCCCCGGTGAGCGAATAGCTCAGCTGAGCCCACAGGTCCGGGAGCCCACAGCTCCTGGCAGGGCTGGCACCTTCCCGGGCACCGGGGCTGGCACCTTCCTGGGCACCAGGGCATTGGCCAAAGGCAGCCAAATGCTGCTTCTGTGGGGTGAGAGGATGTGGGGTCATGGATGAGGAGGGGCAGCAGGAGGCCAGGGACACTTTGGGGGGTCAAAAAGCCTCCACAGGGGTCCCATGGTATTGGGCATCCTCCCAAGAGGGGCTGGTCCATAAATCCCCCCCCGATGCATAATTGGATCCCCACATCCTGTGGGGTGATGTGGGACAATTCTGGGGCTGGGTCCATGCCCAAATCACCCCAAAGGTGCTGATGTCCCACACTGGGTGTGAGAGGAGCCAAAGCCAGAAAGAGCCTGAGCATCCTGAGGTGGCAGATCTCATCCTGAGATAGCCAGGAGGTGACTCCTCATTGAATTGGGCACAAAACCAGGCAGGGATCACAGGGCATATTCCCAAGACCTGCTTCTTTTGGAGACCCTTCTGCGTGGTCCAGGGGGATGGAAAGCCAGAGCCATGAGGGAGCATGTTAATGAACCTGGAATCCTTCTTTTCGGGTAGTGCTCGCTCATAAATGAATCCACTTTATAGAGCCATAGCAGGGAGGAAATGACTGCTCGGAGCCTGATTTATCTGCTCAAATGCTTTGTAGTACTTCAGATTAATAAAAATATTTAATAAAGAATCAAGTTGGTTTATGCAAAGAGAATCACATCCCCTGTATTTTTATTACTGAAAAATTGGAAGCGGGAAGGAATAATGATATAAGCTACTGTATAAATGACAAAAATACCCATTCTAGTTATATGCATTGCTGTACAATCTTTTTCTATCCTATAAACATAATATATTCTTATGCCTATTTCAACTGATTCAGTAGTCATATGCTGCATTGTGCAGTTTAATGCCATCCCATCCTCAACAGCTCTGGCAAGTGATTAAATAAGAAATAAATTTTGCTGTCATTGCATTTAAAATCAAATCAAGGATCATTTGTTACCCCAAACGAACCAGTTATCCTGCTCTGCTCATAAGGAGGCTGCTGTTTGCTGAAGCATTTAGAAATGTATATATAGTAAACTCTTTGCATAATGGCTTGTACTGTAATATGATCTTTATGAGCCTCCCGCTCCGGAGACGCTCGGCAGTGCCAATAAACAGCACATTGCTTTTTTAATTTAAAGTTATAGGTATGAGACACTCCATGTTCTCCTTGTGCTCCTCCGAGCCCTGCTGGCTGTGCCAGGGAGCTGGGGCAGAGCTCTGTGTCCCCAATGTCCCCAATGTCCCCAGTGTGGCACCTCAGTGACACCCCCAGTGCTGGCAGCTCCTCCCAGGGACAAACCCAGCCTGGCCAGACCCCAAACACGCAGGGAATACACCCAGAGGGCACAGACAAACTGTCCCATCACCAAGTGCATTAAATTTAATGTCACCGCCTCGTTAATGGCCCCTCACATTGTAATGTGTAATATAAACTTAGAAATTAATTGTGGTACCTCTGAAAGCCTCTTTAGCTGCTGCCAGAAGGAAACCTGGCTAATCACCATCATTTCAAAGTCCTTTCTTCTTAGAAGATTGTGTCTGACCAAACTCCTTTTGTTGGCTCATTATCTTAATTCCTCTCCAGGAATTCCCAATTTTTGGCCACCCCCACATCCTAACTGGGATTTACCTGAGAGCAGCTGCTCCTTCCTCTGGGATTTCATCCACAGGTGAGTCTACACCTGCCTCGTGCTCCAGGTGAGCAAAAGCTTGTGGAGGGAACCTTTTTCCTTAAAAAGAAAAAAAAAAAAACCCAAAACATTTTCATTAAAAAATGACCATTGTAAGGAAAAGGAGGTTCCTGGGGTGCCCTGTGTGGGTTTGGGCATCACCAGTGGCTGCCAGCCCCTCACCATCATCAACACACCCACCACAAACCCCTCCAAACCCACTGGGTAAATTATTTGTTGCAAATTATTTGCTCAGCTTTAATTATCAAGTTTTGGCAGCCATTAGTTAAACCGGTTAATTTTATTACGGAGAAAACAACAAATCACACGGCTGACAATAATGAGGATGAACAGGCATTTAATTATCCTTGTTCTAGACAGAACAATTATTAATTTTAAACTGCAAAAACTCATTTGGAAAGTTTGGAGTCTGGAGAGTTCTGGTGGGGAGAGGGGATGTTGTCTGTGGTCAGCAGCTTCATTAATACCAGGAGCTCCAGGAAATCAATTCCTGCACCGTCCTTTTGGACAGGGCAGGAGTAAAACCAATAAACTCGTGAGTTTGGGGCTGTTAAAATAAATTTGGAGTCGCTCCTTGTCTTGGCTTGGAAAGACAGGAGACTGCTAAGGAAGGCAGGAGCCTCCCCTGAAATGGAGAATGTAAACCCTCCCCACCCCTCCAAATTGCTACAAATTTTAAATTAAGGGGCTCTCAGGCAAAAATATGGGAGGAGGAAACAACAGTTCTTTAATAGGGAAAAGAAAAAAAAAAAAGGATAAAATAAACAATGCAGTATACTAGAACAACAGTGACAGAGTCAGAACCCAACCTGACACCCTGTGGGTCAGGGTGTTGGTGGCAGTCCGATTGCAAATGTGCCTGCAGCCCTCCTGAAGTGTTTGGAGCAAGGGGGATCCTGTAGAGAAGGATGTATTCTTCCTCTGAAGGTCCAGTGGAAGGAGAGACAGCTGCTGTTCCTCTGGGCAATCCCGTGGAGAAAGCCATGCTGGTGTCTCAAAACCTCCAGATTATATCCATGTAGGAATGCTTGGCTCCTCCCTCTGGGCTCACATCTCCCAATGGGATGCTGTAGTTCTTATCAGCCATGCAGTGACATTCAATAGGTGTTATCAGCAATGTCCCCTCCCAGGGAGGTGTGAATGTGGTCACTCAAAGGCAAACTGCCCACTTGACAAAGGTAATCTGCCATACAGATGGTAACTGAAAACGTCCTGCATTGCAATCTTCAACACTCCTGCACCCACTGCTGGCTCTGGAAGGGTTTGGGGTCCCTCTGCACCCAGCAGGACACAGCGAGGAGGATCCCCCCAAATTTGGGACAGTCCCCTCCCCTCAGACCCTTCCCCAGGGCGTCCTCAAGGAGAAGCAGAACCACCCAAAAATAAAAGTTGGGGGGATGAACCTGAGGAGGGGAGGAGCAGCTGGAAACTCATCATTCATCCCCAGTGGTCAGTGGCACAGATAACATTTTTCAAAGTGTAATTGCAGTCAATTGTACTTTCCCCCCAGTGCCCGTCAGCTCAGCTGGGGTGATAAATGTTGGCTTTTAAGCAAGAATGGATTGATTATTAATAGCTTAGATACCAGTTACAGGAACTGCAATAAAGCTAGATTTTAATTTCCCTCTCTATTAAGGGATCTCATGTTTCATTCAACGTAGAGGGAAAATGGGGGGTTTTGCAAAGATATTAGATTTACTGCCACTGTAAAAGATCATTGATGCACCCAACTCTGGGCTGTGTTTGATTTTTCACTGAGCCCCCTGTGCCCAGCCCTGAAGCTCCCTGGCATGAGGGAGCAGAGGATTTAGTGGAAACCCAGAATGGTTTGGGTGGAAGGGACACAAAGCTCATCCAGTGCCAGCCCTGTCACCTTCCACTGTCCCAGGTGCTCCAAACCCTGCCCAGCCTGGCCTTGGAGCAGCCACAGCTTCCCTGGGCAGCATTTCCACATCTCCAGAGCTCCTGATCTCTCTCCTGTGCACTCCTGCTCCCCATCGAACCCAAAATCCCAGCAGAAAATCACTTAATCGGGGTAGGGATGTTTTGGCTGTGATTTGTGTCTAAGTCAGGAGCAAAAGCATAAAAGCTGCCTTGACTGAAGAACAGAGTTGTGCATTTTAATCTCTTATAACTTACTTTTATGATGTAATTCTGAATTATGTTATTGCATTTGTATTTAGAGAGCACACCAGATGGTGCATGCAGTAACACTTTAAATTAGGGTTTCCCAAATACACATTAAATTTAGATTTAATAAGACAGTTATCACATGGGAATTAAATACCAATTGATTATTTGGAAGGTGCCACAACTCAGCAAAGTGTGCAGCTCCTGGCACCGCAGCTGGCACAGGGGAGGTCTGTAAAAAAAGCATTTAAGATCCTCTGGATCCTCTGCTGCCACTGATTTATTTTTTTATTGTTATTATTATTATTTTTATTATTATTATTCCGAACCACAATGTGCTGCTCATAGACTGCGGGTAATTTACTTTTCTAATCAAATTGATTTCCATTCAAATGAATTCTCTTGTCCATCTCCATTCCAGTAATGTTATTTTAAGCGTGAGCTCTGTCTTGGTACAAATGTCTAATCAGATGGGGAGATGCAGAGGGCAGCCTGGTGTGTCCTGGTGAATCACTCACAGGCGAAATTAGAGATGCTTTTAGGTGCAATAATTTATGTATTGTAACTTCTGGTGAGGCCCAGTGAGTGAGATTACATTGCCCTCCTGCATTTATCTGCCTTGGTTTGTGGCTTGGCATTTCTGCCTTTTCTTTTTCCCGCATTTTTGCCCTGCCCCTGAATTGGGCTGACATAATTCCTCTCCCAGAGGGATGAGGGTTGGTCCTTCACGATCCTGCCTGAACCTGGCGAGGACTAGACCCACCATGAGGGATTTGGGTACCAAAACACCAACCCTGCCTCACCTCAAGACCCACCATGAGGGATTTGGGTACCAAAACACCAACCCTGCCTCACCCCAGCCCCAGCCCAGCCAAAATTCGAGTTCCTGTCTCACCTGAGCAGCCCCTCGCTGGTGGCAGCTTTCCTGTGCCAGTGCCTGCATTGTCACCGTGTCACTGCAAAGGCCAATATATGAAATGCCCACCCCTGCAATGCCCAGACCCTTCTGTCCCTGGGCTGCTGATCCCTGATCCCAGCGTCCCTCCAGTTTTGTCCCTGGAGGCCCCCAATGGGCACAACCTGCACCTGTGTGGGTGTGAATAAAGAGCCAGCCTCAGAGAGTTCGAGCAGGTGCAGTGCACCTCTCCCTCTGGAGCAGATCCCAAGGAAATTAAGGCAGGTGGAATCCCAAGAGCACACCAATAACCAATTTTTACTGCCCTGGGGAGGAACACGCCCATGGGTGCCCCATTGCCTCTCTCACCCACCTCCCTCTCATTCTGGCTCTGCCAAAATCACAACCCCACCCCAGGCAGGGGGGAAACGCCTGTTTTATAACAATAGCAATAAAAACAATATCATCAATGCACAGAAAATCCCTTTTCCACCCCCAGGCTCACTCCAGCCCCGCTCTCCTTGCGCTGCTGCCGCAATCCCGGGGCCCAGCCGGCCCGAGCCAACCTCCCCTGCGCATTTTCCCTCAGCACATTTCTACAGCAACGTCGTTTACTTGGTTAAATAACTCATTTATCTTTTTATACTCTCTGCAGATCATAATACACCCACTCTGACAATGCCGCACACCAAAGCCCTAATTTTAGCGCTGGTGTTTAGAAGTAATCAGTTTGAAATATTGGAGCGGGCCTACGATGGGCTTGGGCTTGGTTTTTTCTTTTTTTTTTTCTCTTCTTCCCCCCCCTGAAATACTGACGTTTGCAAGAAAGCTGCTCATAAGGAAAATTCTGATTATAACAACTCATTTAGAATAAATCAGTTTGAAATGGTTTATGTAACGCGGCGGAATGCGCCGCGCGCCAAGCATCCGAGTTTCTGTGTTTTTCCTTCCCAGTGAGATGAGATTAAATGAAACCCCAAATGCAAGTGGTTTTGGGCACTTCTATTTTGCTAAGCTGAGGAAATGCAGCTTCTCAGCAATTTTATGGCAAATTGGGTTGGGGGGGGGGGGTATAAAAAAAGGGTAAAGATTAGAGAGAGGAGAATTACCACTCTGAGAAAGGAGAATTACCAACACCCCCAGCCCTCTCTGCCTTTGAAACCTTTCCCCCCTCCTCATCCTAAAGACAGCAACAACCCCAGGACAGCCCCATCCTGGGCAGAGCCTGGGATGCTGCTTGGAGCTCCTGGTGCTCCATCTGCCCTGCTGGTGCCTGGGTACCTCCCCTTGGAGCAGGGCAGGCAGCGCTGCTGCATCCCCTGGGCATCCCTCAAACATCCCCGGAGCATCCCCTGAGCATCTCTCAAACATCCCCAGAGCATCCCCTGGGGCATCCCCTGAGTATCCCCCAAACATCTCCAGAGCATCCCCAGAACACCCCCAGAGCATTCCCAGAGCATCCCCTGAGCATCTCCCAAACATCCCCAGAGCATCCCCTGGGGCATCACCCTGAGAATCCCCCAGAGCATCCCCACCCTGCCCCACGGCCATGGGACACCTCTGAGGCCTGGCAATTTCGTCACACTGTCCCTCGGGGGGTGACAGGAGCCTCCTGCCCGTTCTCAGAGCCTGGGGAAGGATTTTCTCCAGGGGAGAGGAGGGGAGCTCACAGCAGAGCGGGGCACAGGAGGATTTCAGCTGTTGCTGCATCCCCCAGTCCCGGCCCCACTCTCTGGAAAAGACCCAGATTCATTTGGGAGCGCTGCAAATTCAATTTTAAGTAATAATAACAATTGGTTTTTATAAGTGGAGGGAGGGAGTGTGTGATGTGTCCCGGTAAAAAAGCCAAAAGATGCCCAAACCACATCAGGTGAGGCCCAGGGCAATGCAGGGAACTCCAAAATCCCAAAATCTGGGCAAACTCCTTCAACTGGCCAAATCTGGGCATTGTTTCATACCTTGAACTCCAAAATCCCAAAATTTGGGCAAACCCCTTCAATTGGCCAAATCTGGGCGTTGTTTCATACCTTGAAGTGGAGCCTGAGCCATCAGAGCCCCCTCAGCATCTTTTAACAACCCCCTGCTTAACACTGCCCACCACCCAGAAAGACAGAAACCAGAGCAAAGGAAACCTTTTAATTGTAATTTACTTTATTATTTTGTAAATGTGAATTTTACAAAGCGTTTTACAATTAATGATCACATTGGGTTGGTTTTTTTTTGTTTTTGTTTTGTTTTTTTTAAATGGATTTTTTCATCATATGAAAACAGCTATGAGCACAGTTCCAGCTCGGGGTGGGGGGGGGGGTCTTCATGTTTTCTCTCTCTTTTTTTTTTTAGTTACTGATATATCGTGTCAGCCATGGCTACAAAATAACAGTCTGAACTATACAGAGTAAGAGCACATAAATACTAGTGAATAATGCACGGTAAAAAATAAAATGAAATAAAAATAAAAAAAAAGAAGCTAGCATCGTTCGTGGCTGAGACAGTTGAGGAACATAATTCAGTGGTACTGTGAGATTTCCTTACAGCACAGAAAGTATTTTTAACAGTCATGAATTACAGTACTACTTAATACCCTATGAAGACGCTTTAAAAACAACCTTGTACTTTAAGTCCTTTTTTTTTTCCCCAAACATTCTGTCCAAAGGATTAATGTTCTATTTGAATCAAGTGCCATCCAAATGTTCAAGTCAAAAATATTTATACATTTATACTCAGTTGTTTTTTTTATTATTTATTAATTATTTCATTTACTTTTTTTTTTCTTTATTCTTGTCTGCTAAAAATAGTATTGCAAGTTTTGGCTTTTTTATTTTTTAATTTATTTATTATAACGTTGACATAAAAATCACGATATTTTTTCTCTTTTTTTTTTTTTTTTTTTTTTTGATTTTTGTGTGTGTGCAAAACGCTTTTAAACAGTGGAAGAAACTGGAGGAGGAGGAGGAGGAGGAGTGGAGGGGTTTCCAATGTGAGTGTGTCCCACTCGCCCCCTCGCTCGCTCCCAGCACGGTTTGGAGAGCAGGAACACTTGGAACAGCAGTTGAGTCCCGGGATGGCCACGGGGGGCGGCGGGGACAGCTGGGGACACTCTGGGGACACTCCGGGCTCGTCCCGGCTTCCCACGGCTCCTTCTCCGCTCGCAGCGAGCGATTGCCAGCAAAACGAGAGCTCTGAGCACAGCCCCGGGCGACAGGGATGGGACAGGGATGGGGACAGGGATGGGACAGGGATGGGGACAGGGATGGGACAGGGGATGGGGATAGGGCTGGGGACAAGGATGGGGACAGGGATGGGGACACGGGATGGGGGACAGGGATGGGGGGACAAGGATGGGGACAGGGATGGGGACACGGGATGGGGGGACAAGGATGGGGGGACAAGGATAGGGGGACAAGGATGGAGACAGGGATGGGGGGACAAGGATGGGGACACGGGATGGGGACAGGAATGGGGATGGGGGACAGGGATGGGGACAGGAATGGGGGGACAAGGATGGGGACAGGGATGGGGACAGGAATGGGGGACAGCCCCGAGGAACAGTCCTGGGGACAGCCCTGGAGGACAGGGATGGGGACAGTCCTGGGAGACAAGGGTGGGGACACTCCCGGGGACAACCCTAGGGACAGGGATGGAGGACAGGGCTGGGGCCAGTCCTGGGGACAGGGATGGGGGACAGAGATGGGGACAGCCCCGAGGAACAGTCCTGGGGACAGCCCCGGGGGACAGGGATGGGGACAGGGCCGGGGGATACACATGGGGACAGGGCTGGGGACAAGGATGGGGACAGCCCAACAAGGCTGGGGGACAGCCTTAGGGACAGCTCCAGGGGACAGGGATGGGGACAGCCTTAGGGACAGCCCCGGGACAGCCCTGGGGACAGCTCGGAGGGCTCCGCTCCCCAAAGCCCGCGGGCAGTTCCAGTTTTGGGGCGCTGGGGGCTCCAGCCCGCGGTTCCCAGCCCGATCGCCGCCGTTCCCGGCCCCAGGAGCCGCCGCAGCTCCCGGGAAGGGCCGGCAATGTCCCCGTGTCACCGAGCGCCAGCGGGGGTGGCGGAGGGACGGTCATGCAGCCCCTCGGCTGTGCGAAGCGGTGTTTAATTAATTAATTAATTAGCGCTAACGAGGAGGAGAGGAGCTGGTCCTACGCTACGGCAGCTGCGGGGAACTCGGGCGGTGCTTTTACACTCTGCGCTCGTTAAAGGTGCTTGGTATAACTTTAGATATAGAATATACAGGTAATATTGCTAATAGTCAAGCATAAGAATAAAGGTGCAGACATACCATAAATACTGATGCTCTGATTTTACACTGTCAGACCTAGATGAATGCAGTTTCCTATTCACATTATAAAGCAGCCCCAAAATTCTAGAATTTAAAATAGTGTCGTAAACAAAGAGGAGGAAGGAGTCGGTTATGATCTGATCTTCTTAATCTGTTTTCCTTGGAAAAAAAATGATCAAAAAATTCTAAGGCACTCAGGAAAGCCGCATACAATCGATGGACTGCTCTGTTCTCACCTTACATTCAGTTTTAAGGGGTTATTTTTTTTTGCTTTTTTTTCTGTTGTTTTTTTTTTCTCGGAAGAATACAATCATTACCATATAACATTTTCAAACATATCATTAATCCTCCACACACAGGAAACATTAGTGCAAAATGCTTGCCCTCATCTACCAGATAAGGAAAAACCCAACGCCCTTCACATTTTAGAAGTTTGCCTTCCTAATAATAATAATAATAATAATAATTAATAAAACAAACCCAAATCAGGAAAAAAAAAAAAAAAAAAAGGAAATGAAAGGAAAAAAAAAAAAAAAGAAAGGAAAAAACCCCAAAATATACAGGAAGTTGTGCTAGGTATAAAAATATATATTTTCACTGTGCAACTTGACTCTCTCCAGACTCTCTGTCCTAAGCCATTCAAGTACTTTGCTGCTGCCCCCCCGGTGGCCCCCCTGGCTGTGTGGGAACAGGTTTGGTCCAGAATTAATCCCTCCAGCCAAGTGCAGCCCCCAGCCGGGGGGCTCAGCCTGCTCCCCACCCCCAGCAAGTGCCAAAAAAGGAGGAGGAGGAGGAGGAATCCTCTGCAATATCTTTTCTCTCTATATTTATATTTATATATATGCACACAGACACACACACAAGGGACGACTTTTGATCTCCGGCACCCGGAGCCGCTCCCAGCTCGCCTCAAGCTTTTGGCAAACCCAAAGATTCGGGGATCGGGAGGGTCCTCAGCCAAACCTGAGCCCCACCAAGCCGGCTGAGCTGCCCTCCAGCAGCTGTCCCCGGGGCCAAGGAATTGCTGCATCCCCAGGGATGGCCGGGGACAAAGCCCCCGTGGTCCCCGGGCTTGTTCAGTGACGTGGGTAAAGTGCAAATAGAGCCGTGCCCATTCCCACTTCTCCGAAGCATCCCACACCTCTGCACCTGCACCAGCCCCCTAAACCTGCTCTGGGGCGTCACAGTCCCCCCCAAAAAAGCTGTGCCAAAACCCAGCGTGGGGCAGGACCCTCCCATCACTGATTGGTTGTGTCAGGAGCAGTGGCACAGGCTGGGCAGCCTTGTTAATTACGATGCAAAAAAAACTGCTTCAAGTATCAAAGAAAACAAAACAAATGGCCAAAAGTTGGGTTATCCTCTCCCCACTCCCCCTTTCCCAATGGAAATACAAAGAAGGAAGAAAACCCTGAGCAAAGCGCTGTCTGGATTAGGGAATCAAAGCAGGAAAGAAAAGAGGAGCACAGCTACAGCAGCCTAAAAGTGACTCTTTGTGCACCTTGTTCCTCGTCCCCAACGTGTTAGAGAACAAGCTGCAAGTGTCATTAAAGCAGGTCGTTAAATCACAGTAAAAATAATCATCATTAAAAAAAGGAAAGGAAAAAATAAGGAAAAAGCCAAACTTGGCTGTAATGTCCCTGTCCCCATCCCCTGGGGGCACCCCAGCAGTGCCATCCCCGTGGGACCCCCAGCACTGGGGGGAAGCTGCAGTGTCCCCTTGGACAGACCCTGCTCACTCTGGGGTTTGGAAAGGGAGGGACAGAGAGGTACCTGCTGCCATCAGGCTCCAGGGACACCCCCAAGTCCCATCCCGAGGCCACCAAAGCCACCACAGCCTGGGGACATCAGCCTGCAACAAGAAAAATAAAGACAAATAACTCCACATCGGGTTTTCCCCAGAAGGGACACGGGAGGGTGAGCAGGAGGCAAAGAGCTTCCTCCTCCCCAAAACCTCTTCACAGAAGGGCTCAAAGCTCATTTTGTCTTTTAATTTTTGCATCCAATACATTCCAAATCATTAAATAGTGAGAGCATGGTTGGCCAGGGGAGGAGGGAGGGGCAGAGGGTGAGCTCTGCACGCACTGAGCTCTGCCTCTGGTGCGGATGCTGCCAGGAGCCAGCACCAAGAGACTCCGTGCCCTTTGGAGCAAGAACAACGTGCTCTCCGTGCTCAGATCCCTCCCTAAATCCCTTCACAGGCTGACAGGGGGCTCCTCCCCTCCCAGTAGGACCTGCATGCCCTGGGGTGCAGAGGGGTGACAGATCCCGTCCCCCAGGAGTGGGAACGTGAAGGTGCCAACACGGAGAAGCAAAGGAAAAGGAGGGGCTGGGAGGGAGGAAGGGTGGAGGGAGAGAGAAACCAAACCCAAACCCAAACCCAAACCCAAACCCAGCCACATTGGGCAAAAACCAGACCACAACCACAACGGCAGCCAGGCTCTCCACCTGCATCCCACACAGTCCTCCCGACACGCGCCAGCCTCAACTCCCACGGCACCATCCCTGCTCCAGGGGGCTGAGGAGCCTCCCTGGCACAGCAGCACCCACGGCCAGGGCTCCCCCCCTGCCTCCAGAGGGGCCTGGCCACGATTTCACTGCCACCATTTCCCCCAGCCCGTCCCACTTGGCTCGAGCCCTTCCCGAGACAAACGCGGCCAGTCACAGCACCTGCACCCGAACACGCCTCGCTTTCCTGGTCAGTGACAAAACTCTCCTTCGAGGACAAGGTTAACGATGGCTTTACTTCTGAGCTGAGTGATGGATGGGGTGATGACGGGGTGGTGGTGGGTGGGGGGTGGCTAGCTTTTCTCCTCCCCTTCTTAAAACAAACAAACAAAAAAAGAAAAAAAAGAAAAAAAAAACCAAAAAAAAACAGGAAAGGAAAGGGAAAAAAAAAAAAAGAAAAAGCTACAATCTTATAGACTAACCTCAGGAATATCAAAAAAGGAGCCCAATATTTTTTTAAGTAGGTCGCCACAGACCTAGTCGTTTACAGTATAACGAATGCAATTATTTCCTTCATAAATTTTAAATACAAGCAGAATAAAAATCACATTTTTTTCAGGCAACAGTAGCAGTTCAGTAGGTAAGTGGCTTGATCACATTTTTTTTTTTTGTTTGTTTCATATTAGTAATGCATGCAAGCAGCTTTAGTATTACAGATCCCTTATAGGTGATGAAATGTTTGCTCTCTCTATAAAGTCCCTCCGTAAGTACCATCCTGTCTCCTCACGGGGGTCTCGGGCCGGCTGGAGGAGCCCGAGCCCTGCTCGAAGGGTTGGGGGGTGCTTTGGGTTTCTGATGCCACCACGGCCTCGGTGGCAGCCGCCTCCTGGATGACGGAGCCGCCGCCCTCGGCGTCCTCGCCCTGCTCGAAGGACTGGCTGGACCCGTTGCTGAGCTCCACGTTCACCGTGCTAGTTCTCAGGGCTACGATAGTCCCCGCCTCGCTCCTCCTCTCTGCATAGATGCGCTGCTCGAAGGGCTGCGCCGCGCCGGGCTGGAAGTCGGGCTCCAGGGGGACAGTGTTTGTGGAGGAGCCCATGACGCTGCGGTACATCTCCATCCCCTCGGGCAGCATGGACTTGATCTTGGGCAGCCAGCGCTTGCGCACGCGCCGCGCGTTGGTGCACATGTCGGCCGCGATCACGTTCATCTCGCTCTCCTTAAAGCTCGGGGCAAAGTTCTGACAGTACACTGCAAAGACAGGGAGACACGGGGCTCAGCCTTCGGGGGCAGGGACGCAAAGGGGAGCCTGGACAGAGCGGGGCTTCACCCACGGGCCTGAGCTCTCCACACTGACAGGGCTCCTCGGCTGGAGACAACCAGGAGGGTACGGACTAGAGGGGACAACCAGGAAGGTGTGAACAAGGAGGAACAACCAGGAAGGTATGAACAAGGAGGAACAACCAAAAAGGTATGAACAAGAAGGGACAACCAGGAACAAGAAGGGACAGCCAGGAAGGTACGAACAAGAAGGACCAGGAAGGCATGAACAAGAAGGAACAACCAAGGAGGAACAACCAAGAAGGTACGAACAAGGAGGAACAACCAAAAAGGTAGAAACAAGAAGGGACAACCAGGAACAAGAAGGAACAACCAGGAAGGTACGAACAAGGAGGAACAACCAAAAAGGAACAACCAAGAAGGAACAACCAAAAAGGAACAACCAAGAAGGAACAACCAGGAGGGAACAACCAGGAAGGTACGAACAAGGAGGAACAACCAAAAAGGTACGAACAAGAAGGGACAATCAGGAACAAGAAGGGAGAGCCAGGAAGGTATGAACACCCCAGAATGGCCCCTGTCGCAGATATGTTTTATGAAAAATCCTTTTGCTAGGATCTTTTCTCCTGAGAAGCTGAGAGGCCTCAGAAATGAAATGTGAACAGTAATTTTCTGCTGCTGTGGAATGCAACGGGTGATCTGTGATTGGTCTCATGTGGTTGTTTTTAATTAATGGCCAATCACAGTCTGGCTGTCTCGGACTCTCCGCTCAGTCACAAGATTTTATTATCATTCCATTCCTTTCCTTTCCTTGCTAGCCTTCTGACAAAATCTTTTCTTCTATTCTTTAGTATAGTTTTGATATATCATTTTAATATAATATATATCATAAGATAATAAATCAGCTTTCTGAAACACGGAGTCAAGATTCTCATCTCTTCCCCTACCAACACCACCACAGGCCCCTCACTGCATGGGGACCCCCACAGCCACAGGAGATGGCCAAACCAGAGGTGGACACACAAAAGATCCCACAAACTCCCCATTAATGGCTCCTAAACCCCCAGCACTGCAAATGTCAGAGCTGAGGGGCTGCCCCAGGGATTGTCCTCTGCCTGTCCCTCTCCTCACACCATCCCTGCGTGGCCCTGGCTGCTCCAGCATCCATCCCAGTGCTGGCACATGCCCTGGGAGCTGCAGCAGCCCTGCAACCCCTCGTGCCCTGCTCTCTGCAGGAGCCAAGCACCTGATGTCGTGGGGCAGCATCCAAGGAACTGCCATGGTGAATAACTGTCAGCTAAAGCTCCTGCACAGGGACAAATCCAGGCAGGAGGAACCCATCCCATACCCTGGCACACAGCAGCAATGCCCTTCCAGCCCCTCTCAGGAAGGATCAGGGCTGCAAAGTGCAGAGTTGGGGCTCTCCAGGATAAAACTGCCAACAGGGAGCTGACTCCACCATGCTCAACCACTTTACTGAACATCTGCCCTCTTCTCCCTTTCCTCCAGATGCCACAGATCTGCCAGGGCAGCTGGAAGGCCCCTGCACTTTACAATTAGGGAGGGGAAAGATTTCTCTCCCAAATCTTAAAAACTAAATGAGAAAAACTGCTTAAGAGTTTTGTTCTCCAGCACAGTAATATTTACACATAGATTTACTCCCCAGAATTCAGCCAGGCTGAGAGAACACAGTGATTTTCACTGCATATGAAGCCCATGGCAAACAGATCTTTCTGAACCCTCTGGGGTTTCCTCCAGCAACTCCTGTCCCAAAACACTACAGGTGACTGAGTGGGAAGTGGCTGATGGAGAGCAGATCCCACCCACATCTTCTCTGGGCAACGATGTAAACTAAAAAATAAATTGATTTTCCTAGAACTTAATTCCACCATTACCACACAACAGAGTGCCCTTCCCCGCCCAGGGCTGGGCCATGCTGTCCCACCCCAGCAGCAGAACACCCCTCTCCTTACATTTGACTGCATTGAGGACCCTGCTGTCCAAGGGCTTCCTGCTGGGATCGCTCGTGGAGGACCTGATTCCAGTTCCACAGCTGTTGGCAAGAGTGTTCCTGCGGGGAGGCAAAGGATACAATAGAATATATATCATAAAATAATAAATCAGCTTTCTGATTCATTATTTATATTTATATTTATATTTATAAGGGACATCCTGGGAGAGGGGACCAGGGCACAGCCACTCCCTGCCCTCCTCCCTTCAGACCCTGGAGGCATCACCAGGATTTTCACGTGAGGAGTGGGAAATGTGCATGGAAATGGAATAAAGTCCTCAAGCATCACTAAGAAAATGCACAGAGCTGAGTGCAGAGGATGAGGCACTCCTGAGCCAGGGTTAAAGCCCTGGAGGTGAAGGAACAGGGAAGGGATGCCCTGGCAGAGCACGAGGAGCAGCAGGACGGGACAGGACAGGACAGGACAGGACGTACCGATCGAAGAAGGTGGCCAGGAGACGTCTGAGCAGGACCTTGTGTTTGACACCAGCACATAAATGGCAATTCATCAGCTGCCCCCGGGTGATGTAAACACCTGAGCCTGCAAGGGGGAGAGGGAAATCCAAAATGAGCCCCTGACACAGCCACAGAGCCACCCCTGAGGCACCCACAGCGCCTCCTCTTCACCTGCTGCAACAAGGACAGAGGGCTTTCTGGAGAATCCTGACAAATCCTTGGAGCCTTGGCGAGTCCCAGGCAATAACAACTCCTAATTTTATCTGTACAGACAGGAAGTCTATGGGAATCAAATGAAAGGATTCCTATTTTCTCACCAATGCACACCGTGCAAGGCTTACACTGTGATTTGATATGTACAGATCAGATTATTTATTTTTTCTGAAGCAAGAAAACCCCAATCCATTTCGCCTTTTCTTTTTTTTTTTTTTTCCAGTGCAAGGCTGCAGAACACAGAGCTGGAAATGAAAGAAAAAACCCATCTAGCACAGAAAGAGGTACTTGGTTACAGATATAACTGCTTCCAAAACCCCAGCCCATCACCTTTTGGTACCTCTGGTGAGCAGGGAATTTTCCTTCTAATGCACAGCAACTGCTGCCTTTGAAGCTGCTGCCTTTAAGGATGTTTTCTGGAAGAAAAAGGAACCCTGTGCAAAGCAGCTGGACACATCCAGAGGTCTGGCAGTACTTTAGAGCAGGTTTTATATCAAACCTTTTTACTCAGCTCACAGACCAGCCTGCTCCTGCATCAGCACTGCTTCCAGGGAGAGGTTATCCCATTTTTCAAGCAGGGGGTTTTGGTGTTTGCTTTTAATTAAGATTAAATAATGGGTCATAGCTGGATCCAGAACACACTCTGTTCTGGAGATATAAAACATCTGCTGGAGCAGCAACATCTCCTCCTGGATTTCCAGGGAAGAGATTGTCCCTGACCTTGTGGATGCAGCCCCTGGGGTGACCCTCTGCACCTCCCCTGGCTGCACCAGGGGCACCCCAGGACCCTGATCCTGCCCAGGACCCAGCATCCCTCTGCATCTCTGGCCATGCCACTGTCACCAGAAATCCTCTTCCATCTAATGAGGTTTTTTAGTCTTGTTTTGTTGGTTTTTTTTTTTTTTTTTGAGTAACAGCCTCAGCCCCTCCCTTATATGTGCTGTGCTGACTGCAAGCCTTGTTAAAGACCCTTTTCAGAGAGGGCTGCTCAAGTTTGCTGAATCAACTATAGCATGAAAAACCAGAAACAAAAGGAAAACGCTCCCACTTGGAGAGTTGAGGAAAACTTTCACAGCAGGATCAGGCCCCCACTCCAGGTCTGAGACAGGAATTAGGGGAGTTTATTTTGTATTTTAAGAGATAAGGCATCAGAGCAAACACCAGCCATCACTGAGGGGAACTTCACTTTAATAAATGAAAAATAACCAGGCAGCCACTATCGGTTAGTGATATTAATCTGCTTTTTTCCAGATTGAAAAATGTAAATCAAGCAGAGTTGCCTCAAACCAATTTGCAGCTCTCACTGTGAAAATAACCTGCACCACTTGATGGTTTTAAGAAGTCTCACATTAAATGGAAATGGGTACAAAATGAATATTCCAGATCCAAAATAAATACTTGTGGTTGTAAGCTGTGCTTTGCCTTCCATCAAAGTCCTGTCTTCCATCAGCTGCAAACCTTTGTGGGCATCCCCTGAAATCCTGATTCCGTCTCCAGAATGAAAATGAAGTCATGCTACTCACCAAGAGAGAAATGACTGCAAGGGAAGAAGAACTGATTTGGATGGACTGTGCAGCCACATGTCCCTTTTGGGGCTTTGCAGGGATCAGTTAAACCTCCCCACCTGGGGCACGTCTGGGATGTCCTGCCCAGTCATCCCCACACAGCCACATCCAAGGGAAAAACCCACAGCCAGCCCACTGCAAAGTAAAGCTTCTAAAAGCAGAATATTATTGTTATGATTATTATGATTATTATCACTGGAATTCGACCTGGTCACTCCAGTTAAACACTTTCTGTGCAGTGCTGGGTGTGCCTGGGATGCCACAGCCACCTGGCTTCACTCCTCCAGCTCTACATTCTCTAAACAGAACTTCTTCCACCTCACACTGGCCAGAAATCTTTCCTAGAGACGGAGTAAATTCTCCCAATATTGTAAATTCCCCCCAAAATGAAAACAAAGACAGAAGAAAGGATCAAACCCAATTCCTTCTCCTCCTGCTGCAGTTTTTGACCACTTAGTAAATTTATAAAGAAATTTTACAGGTTTTTCAAAGCTTGTTCATTGACACAGATTTTATCTCCCTTGCTTTGTAAATCTTATAATGTGGAAATTTTTGAGTGGGGGTTGTTGGGCTTTTAGATCTGTGATTCTAAATGAAAACACACTCACTGCAGCCACACCAAGCAGGAAGAACACAAGCTGCAGAATTCAATTAAAATGCTAAATTAATTCAATTGAATAAATCCTGTTAATGACACATTTTTCTGTCAGCAAATTAGAGGAAACTCGGAACTTTCCAAAAAACGCTCGGTGACGAATAATCCAGAAAGACACAGCAAGGGCACGCGAGATGGAGAGCACAGCTCCAGAAGGGGAACGGCAGCAACCCAGAGGTATTCCAAGGAAATTCCAAGGTACTCCAAGGAAAATCTACCTGCAACGAGCTCGAGTTTCTCGCCAGGGTCCCCCTCGGAGTAGAGCTTGGGGTGGCAGCGATAGCCGATCTGGCTGATGAGGCTGGCAGGGAGCGCCACCAGGTCCCGCCGGATCAGCACGCACGAGCGGTTCTCCAGGGGGATCTGCTCTGCCTTCTCCTGGGCCACTGCAGAACGGAAGGGGAGAGCCGTTAAAATAACCTGTCACGATGCTACAGGAGGTCAGGCTTTGATTTCGTCACGCAGCAATTGGAAATATTCCCCCCCACGGGGCAGGTGACACCTGAAAACTTGGGAAAACCTCCTGGTCTCCCCCTCCACAGCAGCCTCAGCTTCTGCAGAAAGGGATCCTCAGAACCTAATTATGATTTAACATCTCCTGAGTCAATAGTTTGTGAAAATGGACAGCTCTGTTCAGCTGGCATCACTCTGCACACGGAGCTGCTGCCCCACACATCCCAGGAGGGTGGCAGGAATTTCACCAGGGCTTCTAAACAGTGAACTGATGAACACCTGCAGCAGTTCCATCATTACTTCCCTTGATGGTTTTTCATGCTGAAGTTAAAATCCAGACCCTGCAGACACCTCTGCTCTGAGAAGGGTCACCAGAGCCTCTCTGTGCACCCACCAGCCACCTCCAGCCCACCTTCTGTTCCTCTGCCTCTGCAGGCCAGCTTTTCCTCTCAGTAACAAAAGAAGCCCCCATCAACAAGGCAAAATATGTTATTATGAGGTAGCTTGAAAACAAAAATACCAGATTTTCCCAACCCTCTCTGATGCACCATCTCCAGAGCCCAGCACTGCCCAGGAGCAACCAGCAACATGGAAAAGCTGAAATACTGGGCTGTCCTGCCAACACCTCCAAGCCTGGGCATTGTGGGCACACAGGGGATTGGTTTCTAAAGCACATTTACAGTCCAAGACTACTAGATTGCTTAAAATGACAATTTTTGACAGCAACGATGGCTGACCATGCACATCAGCTTCAGAACACGGTGGGAACAGCCCCAGGGCTGAACTGCAGCCCAGCTCTGCCACGATCCACCTTTTTCCCCCCAAAACTGTTTGATAACATGACAAGTGCCACGTACAAACCCAAACCCAGCTCTGTGCTCAAAACCTATGCACACTGAGAGAGCAGAAACCCCAGCAAGGAGCATTTCTGAACCCAAAACCTGCTCCAGAGGTGTCTTTCCCTGCGACTATCCCCGAGTTCTGGGTTCGCTTTTCCTCCCTGCAGATAAAATAACAAGTTTTGCAGAGCTGTTGCTCAGTAACCCAGGGTGATGGCTCGGGGACAAAGGGAGCAGTGTTCTGTTCTAAGTAGGACATGGCCACGGTGCCCTGCTGGGCTGGGGCATCCCATGCAGGCTCTGGGGCATCCCCACCCTCAGGACATGGGCTGGATGGCTCCCTCTGGCCCTGAGGAATGGCAGGAGGGGTTCTGGAATGGCAGGAGGGTGGTCCCTGCTCAGGGATACACAACCCAACAGCAGCAGAACAACTCACAGGGTGGTTTTAAACTCTTTGTGCCATCACGGCCCCATCACCAGTGGGAAATCTGTGCATTGACACTCCCAGCTGCAATATCCCCAGCATTGCCAGACCCAGCTGGAGATGGGGCTCAGCTCCCACTGAGGGAGAATCTCAAAGATCAGCCCTATTTTGAGGCTTTTAGAGTGATAAGCAAACCATATCCCATTAAATACTGATATTTTCAGCTTAAATAAACCAAAAACAAAGGGACAGTGGGTATGGGGGAGCCAGTCCTGCTCTGCTGTCCTTCCCTGGCAAGGCAGGGCCACCAGGGCAGGAAGGGACACCTCAGTCATCTCCCAGAGGCAAAATTTTACTCAGAGGTAAAATTAAATACACAACCCCTAGGAGCTGTATGTGTGACCTACACAATCCCACCTCAGCAGGGGGCTCTGCCCAGGTTATTAAAAAATCACTAAAAATTATTAAAAATATTAGCAATTATTAAAAATTATTAAAAATTGAATTTTTAATACTTCATTTTTACTTTAACCAATGGCTCAGGTCGAAAGCACCCACAATATCCAACAGCACCATACTTCAAAAACCAAACTAAAATTCAGCTAAAAAGACCAAGCACAACTCAACCTACTGCTGGATTTTGGTTACATCTGTCCTGCTGGCTCACTGTCCATAAATCTCTTATAAAACACAGCCATGAATCATTTTGGGGGGCTTTGCTCCCATTCAAGCATCAGCAGAAAATCAACGATACCAAACAAAAAGAGGTTTGGGGCTTTCAGTGGCACCTCGGTTGAGCAGAGAGCAATCAGTTATGTAAAGGAGCAGGACACAAGAGCCACTCTGGTGCCATGTTTCCACAGAAAGCCACTCTGTTTGGCCTTTCTGCTCCACAGAACAGGAGAGTATTTGCTTCTAATTAATTTGTGTCTTCAGAGGGCAGCGGCTCCTTCCCTTTGAATGAAAGGGCAAACAATGGGAAGTATTGTTAAATACAGTTTTGTTCCTGAACAAGAAAGGAGCTCCCAGCCAGCAGAGAGGGGCAGGAAATCATTACAGAGGAAGCCACCAGAGCTGCCAGCCAAACACTGGAATATTTGATTTATTTGGATGTATGCTTTTATCCCAAACTTAGCTAGAGGCTGCAGCTGCAACAGGTGGCGCAGAATGGAAAAACTCGTTTTCCTGGATTTTTCGGGCCGAAGAAACAGCCTCAAACCAACTCACTGGTCCGTGCTCCATGGCTCCAGGCTGTGCATGATGCTGGGGCACGTGTCCTCCTCATCCCTAAAACAAACTCCAGAGATCCCTCACAGCCCCTTAGTGCTGAGCCCGCCATGCTTGGGTGACATTGGGATTTCTGCACGTCCCACCTGAGCTTTGCTGGGGATGGGCTGCTCAGGTGAGTGCCTGGGGATTGCTGGACACACACCTGGCCCCAGCACTCACTCATCTCCTTACTTCCTGACAATCCAAACAGCAAAACGAGTCACAAACCCCAATTCCCACCAGTTTGGGTTCTCCAAACTGCACATAAACATCAGGGTGCTCCTGCGGGTAAGAAACAACTGCTGCTGGTTTAGGAATGGGATTGGGAGACACAGAAAGATCAGAGTGATGGAGCCTCACCCAAAAACTGATCTTCACAGAGTCCCAACATACAACCACACATCTCAAACCCTGAGAGAACCCATCTCCACCTGCTCCACCATGGATGATCCTTTTCTGTACACAGCAAAAAGTCTCTTTTCAAACAGCAATATTCTAACATTTCCCTCCCACCAGCCTATTTTCCACTGGCAGTGGGACCACCTCAGAAATATCTTCCCTCCACAGCCTCAGCATCCCCAGCATCTGCTGCAGATGTAAACCTGGAGCAGAGGACACACGCAAGCACCCTGGGACAGATCCATCACAGAGTCCCAACGGGGAGAGTTTACATTTCCCAAATAGTACATTTATACCAACGTACTGAAATGTAGCCTTTGATTTGTGACCTATTTATACAGGGAGGTAATCTGGAATTAGTATAGGAAAAATATTACTGGTTTATAAATACCCCTATCTTGCCTTCGCCTCCGATCTCAGCCAGGAGTGAAACATCTGCCAGCCTAAAATTAAACATCTGTGGTTCAGAGGGAGGAAAATGGGGCTGGAAGTTTAATGCCAAAAAAGGCCAGAGGCTGAGTGCCCCCAGCCTGGGGCTCAGCTCTGGCTGTGGCAGGGTCAGGATGGGGCACTGCCACCACAGAGCCCTCAGCCTGGAAAACACCTCCAAAACCAGCACATCCACCCTGTGCCCAGTCCCCACCTTGTCCCATGAAGACACACAGGCTTTCAGCACTTTGCAGGTGTCTGAATCCCCCCGCAAAAGCCAAAGTGCTCTGGCGGATACTGACACAGCCCTCGACCGCTTCATTCCCTACAAATCCACGAGCTGTTTGCTGCTGAGCATCCTCCTGTGCACAGGCTGGTCCCCAAGGAGCAGGGGGAGCTGGCGTGAGCAGGGGCTGTCCCTGCAGTGGCAGCCAGCTGCTCCATCCCGCTGCAATTCCTGCCGTGATTTGTGATTCACGCGGCCGCAGCGCGGGATGCTGCACGGGCTGCACCATTTGGGATTCTGGGCTGTTCCCTGCCCTCTTTCCCTACTGTCAGGAATCAGAGGCCAGGAGAGAAAACTATTCTCTCAGCTAATTACCACAACTATTCTATAATGGCTATTTTAGATGAATTTTTAATGAAGTGTGCTCTTGTCAGTTCAGGATTTCATAACTTTCAAGTCCAGCCTTTACATTCCAGCCGTTTGCTGCACCAAGATTTTCCCTTTTCCCTGCAAACCGGTGCAGCAGGAGCAGGGGAGGAGGACGGACCCTTGCACAACTTCGCTGGTGCCTGTCAAAATTAAATTAACTGCATCTGCTCAGCAGAGAGCTGACTGACAAGAACGTGGCTCAGTGCAGAAAAGCGCCGAGCATCTGCAAGTCCTGCTGAAACCCACTTCAGCTCGGGCCCACGACGCTGTAATTAACAGGGATAAAAATACTTTGCTTTTGTTTAATATTTTCTGGAGTTGTGCGTTCCTCAGATCAGATGCTGGAAACCTCATTAAGTCTCGCTCGTGTCCTCGAGGCCCACATGTTCTCCATACCCAGACCTAGTTCTGGAGCAAGGAGCCATTTTACCGCAGTGCTCCCAGCCTGGCACGGCAAACGTGGCCACCAAACCTGCCCAGAGCCTGGGGGGAAACTGAGGCAGCTTTTCCCCTCTGCCACCCTGCCTGCCTACACCTGAGCCTGACCCTCCTGTGTTTATCATGCTCCTTCTGCAGGTCCAACCCTTGTCCTGGTCCCTCACAGCAGTGCCACCGCTGCAGGTGGCACCAGCTTCTTCTCCCAGGGCTCCTCCAAGAGGAAACAGCCTCAAACTGTGCCAGAAAAGGCTCAGGTTGGACAAAAGGAGGAATTTCTTCATGGAAAAGGTGTTCAGGCATGGGAAGGGGCTGCCCAGGGAGGTTTTGGAGTGCCCACCCCTGGACGTGCCCAAGGATGCGACACTCGGTGCTCTTGGTGGTGTTTGGTCAAAGTTTGATCTTGGAGACCTTTTCCAACCTTAATGATTTGGAGATGAGGATCTGATCCAGCTTTGGAGATTCAGAATGGCTCTGACTACAAAAAGGGGTGAAGAAAATAAATTAAAAACCCCCAGCTTTGGGGCAAGAAGAGGATTGGTGACCCCTCCAAGGCTGGTGGGTGATGCTGAAGGCAGGTGAGGAGCTCAGTCCACCTCAGCAGCTTCAGATAGGGAATAAAAATGCATAGAAAAAGAAGGAAAAAATTCCAGCAACCCTCTCTGAAATTCAGAGCTTCGTCTGCTCCGCTCCTCTTTGGCTTTGTTTTTGTTTTCACAAACAGGGCTCTTGGAAACCTTGGCAATGCCTGGTTTAAAGGGCTCCCCCTCCCCCAGGGCTTTGTGAGGCTGTGGGATCTCCATGCCAGGAGCAGGATTAGCTGCCTTCTCTCTTCCATCTCACAGTTTCATTATTCTGCACCTTTTGAGAGGGTACAGTTTATCCCGAGTAATTAAAACACAGTTAGCTCTACAAGTCCCGACCATAATGGAACAGCTTAGGTTTTACTTTTTGTAATCTCTCTTTTGCATGCCCTCTTTTCCAGGAAGCCTGATACCTATAGCTGCCTTATTTCAAACAGGAAACTCCCCCGAAAGGTGCGGGTGGGGAAGAGGAATTTCAGCAGAAATGTGGGATATTTAGAGCCTTACAACCTGCCTCTTCCCTGCATGGCCTCAGCATCACCACCTGCTTCCCCCTACAGAAAACAAGCAGGAGAACTTGGCTGTGGGATGCCCAGCCCTGGCACAAGGGCTGCAGCATCTCCAGTGACACCTGAGAAAGCTGCTCGGATTTTCACTTTTCCAGCTGGGATGATTCCTGTCCAGCACGGATCAGGGGCAGCCTCAGAGCTGCTGCTGCACCATCCCCAGGCTGGTGCTGTCCTTGCCTTCTGAATTGGTTTTGTTCTGCTCCTGCAGGAACTGGCCCCGTGACAGGGATGGAAAACACACTCCAAGGGCATGATCCCACTGCTCCAGGGAACCACTGAAGGCAAACCCACATTGCTCACCACAGGCTCTACAGGGAAAAGCAAAATAAACCCAAAACAAGTGGGCAACACACAATCCTGTTCAGTCTGGCTCCAACAGCAGCCATGGAGGAGACCCTGACCTTGTCCCACCCCTGATCCCACTCCTCTCCTGCCCCATCCCAACCACTGAAGCAGGACAGGGAGAGGCTAATTTGAGGCTAATTTTCTACAACCGCTTGTCCACTTCTCCTAACAAATTTTTTTTAATATTAAAATAGTAAATTCACTGTTTTCCTCCTTTTTCATATGGCTTAGTGAAAAAACACCATGGAAAATTCTGCTTATCTGTTCACTGTCTGGCAGGGGACGTGGCAAGAGGATGCTGAGGGGATGGGATGGGATGGGACGGGATGGGATGGGATGGGATGGGACGGGACAGTGTGTGGGGGTGAGCCCACTCTCAGTACTAAGGAAGCCTACCTGTTTTATGCAACAAAAATTGTCCTATTTGCCAAATCTTGTTCCTTGGTGAAGACTAAAGCCAAATGGCTTTAAGGAGAGCTCGTCAATGAACCAGAGTTAAAATATTTGCAGCATCAGTGCAGCAATCCCAGGAGGCAGAGCAGGGGAAGCAGCTCCAGGGGAGGGGATGCTGCGTGCAGCCACAGCCAGGGGGAAGATGTGCCTCCCTGGGGAGCTCCTGAGGATCAAAGCTGCTGCCACAAACACCTGCAGCTCCCACCAGGAGGCCTCTGTGAGGCTGAGCTTCCATGGGGGACACTGCCAGCTCCACCTGTGTGGGGTGCTGGAAGCTGCTTCCACAGGGGATGCTCACAGGACAGCACCCAGGGGCATCTCCCCCTGGAACTGTGCCCCTGGACCTGCAGCCCTGTCCTGGCTCCTCAGGAGGGTCTGAGCCCTGCCAGGTGCCAGGAAAACAGGCTGTGTGCCCAAGGAAGTGGGAGGGAAAGGAGCTCTCGTGTCCCTGTGCCCACTCTGGGGCTGAGCAGCAGCTCCCAGCCAAGCAGCACCAAAGAGAAGCAGCCTCCGCTGTCTGGGGCCCGTTGAGGGATTCACACTCAGCCCTTAATCCCAAATTCTGGAAGGACAGCAGGGTTTTACTTAGTTCTGGGCACTAATGGGGAAATAAAAGAACAGGAAGCCCCAAAAATGCTTTTTCATTTCTAACAGTGATGTGTGGGACAAGAAGAGAGGGGCACTTCAGGGAGTGAGGAGAAAAATCCATCTTTCCTTCCTGTTGCAGATATTCCTAATTAACTTCAACAAAAACTATTTCGTTTATATTCTCCCTTCCTCCAAATATCCCGTGCTCATCACTTTTTTGGAAACTCTTATTCTAAAAAGCCAGGACAGAAGACAGCTCCCAGAGTGACCACCTGGCCCCGGGCCAAGAGGATGACCCACAGCAGGTTTGCTCAGCCATCACCTCAGGATGGATGCCACCACCACAGGGCTCGTGCAGCCACCAGGCTCCTCGCTGGCGGCCTCAGCTAAAAAGCAAAGGCTGAGCTGACCCTGGTGGATGATGCAGCCTCTCATCTAAAGAATGAGAGGCACCGAGACATCAGTACCAAGCCCACCACACGGGCAAAAACCAACAAATGAAACCCCCAAAGACCAAAACCCGGCGACCAACCCAAATCTGCCCACAGTAGCTGGACGAGGCCCACACAACCCCATCAAGGGAGCAGAAAACCCAAGCAGAGAGAGCCATCCATTACCAGAGTAACCTCCCGAGGACTTGATGTACATCTGCCCGTACTGCTCCTCCACCATGGTGTCGTAGGCCTCGTCGTCCTCCTCGTCCTCCTCGTTGTGGTAGGAGGTGGGGCTGTCGGTGGTGGGGATGCTGCTGGCGCCGGGGCTGGTGCGTTCCCCCTGCGAGTACTGCACCTGCTGCACGTTGGGCAGCAGCGTGGCCAGGTTGGGCACCCCGTAGTAGGAGACTCGGGACAGCTTCAGGGGCCCCGCGCTGGCACCGGCGCCGCCAGGCCCGTCCCGGGCGCCGGGCTCCAGGGGCCGCTTGCCGGGCAGGCCGGGCAGGGCCTGCAGCTCCAGGTTCTCGTGTTTGACGCGCGTGAGCAGCGGGATGGGCATGGAGGGGGACATGACGTAGGGCGCCGAGGCCGACTGCAGCTGGTTGCAGGGGCTCTGCGGCTCCGAGCTGGGGTCTTCGATCATGGTGGTCTGAGAGTCACAGTGCGGGGAGCTGACCTTGAACATCAAGTCCGTGCCTTTCTCCACGATGTGCTGGATCTGCAGGAAGCCCGCCGTGTACATCACCACCAGCTGCTCGCTCGCCGCCATGGTCAGCTTGCCGGTGTAGCAGAAGGAGAGGATCTGCTGGAAGCAGGCCGGGGGGACGGTGCCCGGCAGCTCGAAGGCGTTTTTGCTGTTCCCACTGAACAAGTCTCGGAAGTAGAGGCTGCTGGCGGCCAGCACCGCCCGGTGAGCCTTGAAGGCTTGGCCCTTCACCACGATGGAGACATCGCAGTAGAGCCCCAGCAGGCGCTGCTCGTTCAGGCAGCCCAGAACGGTGTTCCCGAAGTTGGGAATCTCTATGTGCAACATCTGCGACATGGCTCAGGGTCGGCCGGAGCTCCTCAGACATTCAATGCAGGAATATCCAAAGTAGGGCACATCTGAAAAACGGAGAAGGCAGGGGAGAGAGGAACAAGGTTTTTAGACAGTTCACCAAAGGCAGGCAGGAGCACAGGAACCCACCTCACCAGACATCAAAGGCTCCAAGGCGAGCTCCCAGAGCCAAGGCGGAAAAGCGATCGCTTGCAAAAATCATTTATCGATGGTTTCGAGCAGCCTTGGGAATGCCACTGGTGGATGGCAAAGGATATTTCAAAAAAAAAAGCAAGTATTTCCTTCAAGCTGTGGTCTGTTTAAATAAGCACCACTGATTTATTCCCTCGGGGGTTTTTACTTTATGCAGGAAAATCTGAACGATAATGGGAGAGAACAGTAAAGCAAACGAAAGGCAGTCACACAGATCTCGGTAGCATTATATAAGAAACACAACAACCAGCAGCTATGTTGAAACTACAGAAAAGATATTTATAAAACAATGTGCCATTCTGCCCGAAATAAATACAGGATTCTGCCGGAGCGAGAGCTCCTAGGAAAAAGCACTTTGAAAAGCAATCTTCCCATTTGCACCAGAAAGAGGGAGCGTTTCAACAGTTAAACCCCTTCTCAACAGATTTATCCTCCAACAAAACGAGGCTTATCTCCAAATTAAGCCAGATATTTGAGCCCCAATAAAACAAACCAACGTGCCTGCCGCAGCGAGCCGCCTACCAAGTTGTCTTCTTATTTTCCTCCCCCAGACGCCGAGCGGGGCAGGGGCAGCCCCAGCCCGGCCCCCGGTGCCGCCGGTACCGGCAGCGCGGACCCTCCGCAGCCCGGCCCGGCCGCTCTCCCTCCAGGGCCAGCTGTACCTTTTGGCCATGGGCAGGATTGCTGCTCCGGCTGCTCCTGGAGCAGAGCCCGGCGCTGGGAGTGCGCAGAGCCCGAGCAGGTAACGCTGGTGCAGCCGAAACTCCGGCGGAGCAAATCACTGCGGATGCACCGAGCCCAGACCCCCCCCGCGCCGCCTCCCCAGACAGTCCCGGGGATTCAAAATCCTGCAACACCACTCAAAAAAACTACCTTTAACTAATGCTGAAAGCGCAGAACAACGATTTTTTTTTTTTAAATAAAAAAAAAAATTAGAAGTTTATCTGAGAAAGATTAAAAAAAAAAAATCTCTGGAAAGAAAATAATAACCCACAAAGAGCTGCTCTGTTCCCATTGCCGAGGGGAAAAAAAAAAAAAAAAAAAAGTCCTATCTGCAAGGCCACGGGGTAACAGGAAGAAAAGGGAACACACTCGGAGCCAATTTAATTGTATCTGCATGGTTAAAAAAAAAAAAAAAAAAAAAAAAAAAGGAAAAAAAAAAATTCTTCCAAGCGAGGAAGTTCGCGGTGCCTTCGCCTGGCCCGGAGCGAACACGAACGTACCTTGAGCAGCGGCCGCTGCCGAGGGGCTCCGGAGCCCCCGGTGCCCGGGGGAGGGGGAAAATAAAATATAGTATCAAGCGCTAGGTTTGTATCTGCTGGAGCTCGAGCTTTTACCAAGTCAAATCTCCCCGGCAGCGCACAGCATCTAAATGAATAGGCCGGATGCAGATTAACATTCAGGCTGCTCTCTGCAATGAATAGAGCCCTTTGATTAGGGACCTGAAGTAAATGCCAGTTTCAAACCGAAGCTTTAAAAACAGAGAAATATCAGTGCCAGAGGAATGCTCTCAGTGTTGGTACAAGACAGACTTTTGATGAGTCACTGCAATGCAAACAAAGATGGCAGAAATACTGTACTGTATGCTGATGAAATGCTTAGTGGTGCCACGGCAACTGAGACAGGTTTTAAATTTATAGTGCAGTTTTGCATATGAATTACGCTGTAAACTGCCTCCCCTGCCATCTAGTACATCCAGAGTGTCAAAGCATTTAAACTATTCCAAACAGTCTGCAGAGCTGGCACTGCTGCTGGTTAACTCCTGCGGCCAGGGGAAGGCAGGGAGCAGGGCTGGGGAGCATCCCCTGCATCCCCCCAGCACCCTCCTGTACCCCCTGCATCCCCACAGCATCTTCCTGCATCCTGAGCATCCCCCTGCATCCCCAAGCATCCCCCCCGCATCCTCCTGCATCACCCCTGCACCCCCACAGCATCCTCCTGCACTGCCCCCACATGCCCCCAGCATCCTCCTGCATCCCTCCATCATCCTCAACAACCCCTGCACCCCCCAGCATCCTCCCACCTGGCCCAGCATCCCACCCCAAGAGCACCTGCCCAGAAGCACAGCTTTGGGAATGCCCAAATCCGCCCAAAATCAAGGTGCTTCTTGGGCAGCCACAGTCCTGCTTCCTGTCCCCCCCTCCAGATCCCCCCCATCCCCAATACAAGAAAGCCTTTCAAATGCAGGAAAAATGTTTACCCCTTGGGGAAAGCTTCTTTCAGTCTGTGGCTGAATCCACTAAAAGCAAATCCATTTGCTTAAGTAATGAAATCCCAGTCACATTGTCTCCTGGATTCAGATTTTAAATTACCTTCGCATTTATTGAGCATGTTTGGTGCTTTTTTCTGGGAAAGAGGGTGGGGCCTCTCCCTTTGCTTATTTCTCCCTTGCCCAGAGCATTTTTCCTTGTGCCACTGGCCTCGGGTTTGGTTTGACTGCTGTGCTCTGATGGTCACACACAGTTAAAATCCCAGGGATGAGAGGTGAGGCCATCCCCAGAGCAGGATGACTGCAGGGAGCACGGGGCTGGTGATGCTCCAGCCTGACCTTCCCTCCTGATCCTGCTCACTGCTCCACTTCCACACCCTCAGGGATGTTTGGTGCATGAGGTTCAAGCCCAGGGCAGGGAAGTGCTGCTCTCCCAGATTTGCCCCAAACTGCCCCAAATCCCAGAGGACCCCACAGAGCCTGGAGAGCCCCATGCTCCCACTCCCCACCTTGGGAATGCTCACCACCCTCACCCAAACCCCTCAGGAGGCCACTGGGGTCCCTGCCTGGTGCTGCTGAGAGGGCACCTAGGTCACATCCCACGAGGACATCACCCAGAGGTGACACCACAACAACCAAGCTGAGAGGCCAAAACCTCTCCCAGGCACGACAGCACTCACCTGTGCAAATGGAATCTGCCCTGGCAAACAAAGATCCACTCTGGGTCCGTGCAAATTACTGAGGAAAACCCGAGTTACAGAAAAAAAACATCACTGCTCAGGCACCTAAGGGAGCCTCGTAATTCCATGAGGATGGGAAGAACAGGGGTGGAGAAGGATTTCCTCCTCCTCCCTTCCAGGAAGGGCTCCCTCAGAGCAGGAGAAGACACCAGGGAGGCCTTGGATGGACCCAGCAGGGCAGGATGTGTGGGACCAGCCAAGGACAGCTCGGTAGCACACAACAAGCCAAACTTAAAATAAATATCAATTATTAATATTACTTAGAATTTGCTCTACAAACAAACAGGATTGTCTGGAGGAACCCCTGTCTCTCCCTAAAGGCACCAAACTGGGCTGGTTTAGGGCATGTTTTAAGCCAAGGAGAAGGAACAAAGTGCCCCAGCATCCCAAATCTTTGGCAAAACTCAGATAAAACCTCTCAGGAGATGCTGCACACAATTGGTCCCTCCCAAAATGCAGTTCCCAGGGAAATGGGGGGGAAGTAACAGCTTGGTTTAGGAAGAGCATCAAGGAACACAGCAAAGCCACACAAGGAAGCTGCAGAAGCCCAAACCACCCCAATAAACCATCAGCCAGGACTGTTGGAATATTCCTTTCTTCCTCCCTCTGCCCCTTCCTTTTTATGACCAGAATACACCAAAAAAGCCTCCCAAAACCCAACCCAAAACCACCAAAAACCCCAAATCGTGAAGAAATAAAATAAAACAGTCTTGAAAGCCCAGGAGAACCTGCTCAGCACCAAACCTCGCATTCCCTAAAAACAACAGCAACAAAAAGCTACTGTGATTAGACAGCAAATGCAATAAAGCTTGATAATTTCTAACTTTAAAATCCCTCTATTAAATATGATCATTTTTCTTTTAAATAGAGCACCAAGAGACCTTTGAAGGGTTTGAAATGGCTTCAGCCCATCTGACACAGGAAGAGCTGTGCTGCAGGAGAAATGACCTTTGCAATTACAGATGTAAACTGTATATTTCCAATCTCATCTCCCAAGCTGAGCTGTGTCCCAAGGTGCAGGAGGAGCCCCCAGCACGACCATCACCCCAAAAAATCCAGTCCCCTTTGGCCTGGAGTGTCCTACAGGTGACAGACCATCAACAGGACATCTCCAAATGGGAAAACTTGGATAAAACTGGATTAAAACCAGACAAACATCCCCCACCTTGATCATTTTACATATGTGACCATTCAAGCAAAAACATCATTTTTGTTTTCTGATGGCAGCCTCTTTCTCCAGGAGGATAATTTGTACATCTCTGCCTGATTTTTGTAAAGTCATAGCCTTTGTCACAAGATGTTCATAAAAAATGCAGCTGTTATTTGAGACAACTTCCAGGAGAGTTTGGGAATTCTCAGTTTCTGCATTCATCTGCTTTGGGGGAAAGAAGAAAAGCAGGTTTGCTCTTTTCCAAACTAATTCCCTGCTCTGAGGCCTGAAAGGTCAGGGCGAGGCGACAGCAACAAAGGGAAAAAGCATCGACCTAGAATGAGATGCTGCCATCAGAGCTCCCCCAGGAGTAATCAGAAATAATTAGATAATGTATTTAAATTGGCTTTTTTTTTTTTTTTTTTCCTCAGCCAAACAACAGAGAGACTGGGTGGAGAATCATTCCCCCAAAGCCCCCCAAAAATCCTGCAGCTCCCCAGGAAGGTGAGCTGGGACAGGGACAAAGGGACAGGGACCCTCTGGGGGTGGGAGACAAAGCAGCCAAAGGCTCCAACCCCCCCAGCCAAAGCCCCAGGAAAGAAAAGAGCTGAAAAGTCCTGCCCTTGAAGGCCCCAAAGGGTCAAAGGAAACTTCCCTTTCTTCTGTAAATGAGGAGAGAGGGGGGGGAAAATCCCACCCTTGGATTTGAGGCTGGCAGGGGGTCCCCAAAGCCACCCAATCCCCCAGGCACGGGGGTGGCACCTGCCCTGCTCTCGCTGCAGGGTTTTGGGGGTTATTTCCCCATTTTTTAATGCAAAGGAAATGTAAAAACCCAGGGGAAAATATGCAACAGCTCACTGCAAACTCGGTGGCCAAGTGTCATCATTGCCCGAGCACGGAGATGCTGTAATGCCTCAAATAAAATAGAGACTTAAATAAAATAGTTTGGTAAACTAAAGAGTTAAATAAAATAAACAGCCAAATAAAATGCACTTCAGGTCCAGGCTGAGCATATTCCCCCCACCTCTGCATCACAGGCCGTGCCAGGGAGCCAAACAGCCAAAAAGCAAAGTCTGCACCCCCACCCCAACAACCGAGCATCCCCTTTCCAGGTGAGAAAATCCAGGAGGGGAAGGGAGGGGGATTGGAGCACGGGTCTGGATTCCTGCACAGGGGGGAGAAAACAAGGTTAACTCCAGTAATCAAATGGCAATGAGCCTCCTCTCCTGCAGCACTGGTATCTGCAGCTCCAAAGTATTTATTTTTGAAATGCTGCAAGTGGCAAGCGGCGCGGACAGACCCTATTTTTAGTGTAGCAGCCAGTGGCAATGGGTGAAAGAAGATTATTTCTGCCTTATTAAGAGCAGAAAGTGAATTTGCAAATATTACTCAGTAACACACGGGCAGCCCCCACGCAGCAGACACGCAGCACGGAGCCACCACGGCTCCAGAGTTCACACACAAAGTGCAGCCCCAGAGGCTGGGCAGGGGAAAACGGGGCGGGGGGAAAAAGGTGGAAAAGTGAATTAAAATCCTGCTGATGGCGCAGCTCAGGAGGTGTGGGCAGCCCCACTGCCAGGGGATGGGGACTGGGTGCTCACTTTGGGACCCTGGCACTGCCCTGGGGGCTCTCCCTGGGGACCAAGCTCCAAACATCTCCCGTGGGGAGCTGGCACAGCCCTGAGGGGTCTCTCTGAAGATCCTGGCACAGGCACAGGGATGGATGCCAGGACAGCCCTGAGGGGTCTCTGCCCAGGGACCCTGGCACAGCCTCAAGCATCTCTCCATGGGGACCCTGGCACAGTTCCGAGGGTCTCTCCCCAATCCCTGGCACAGTCCTGAGGGTCTCTTTACGGGGACCCCATGACAGTCTCGGGGGTCTCTCCCCAATCCCCATCACAACCCCGAGGGTCTCTCCCCAGTCCCCATCACAAGACTGAGGGTCTCTTTGCAGGGACCCCGCACAGCCCAGTGTCCCCCTGGTGCCAGCGCAGCTCCGAGGGTCTCTCCCCAGTTCCCCATCACAGCCCCGAGGGTCTCTCCAGTTCCCCATCACAGCCCCGAGGGTCTCCCCCAATCCCCATCACAGTTCCGAGGGTCTCCCCCAGTTCCCCATCATCATAGCCCTGAGGGTCTCTTTGCAGGGACCCTGCACAGCCCTGTGTCCCCCCCAGTTCCCCATCACAGCCCCGAGGGTCTCTCCCCAATCCTTGACACAGCCCCGAGGGTCTCTCTGCAGGGACCCCATCCCTACCCCGAGGGTCTTTCCCCAATCCGTCATCACTGCCCCGAGGGTCTCTCCCCAATCCCCATCACAATCCCAAGGGTCTCTCCCCAATCTCCATCACAGTCCCCAGGGTCTCCCCCAGTCCCCCATCACTGCCCCGGGGGTCTCTTTGCAGGGACCCCATCACAGTCCCCAGGGTCTCTCCCCAATCCCCATCACTGCCCCGGGGGTCTCTCCCCAGTGCCCATCACTGAGGGTCTCTCCAGTCCCCCACCACAGTGCCCAGGGTCTCTCTGCAGGACCCTGCCCAGCCCCGTGTCCCTCCCCGGCAGCCCGGCTCTGTCCGTCTGTCCTGCTGCAAGGTGAGTCACCGTCCCCGGGAGCACCGCGGCTCCTCGAGGTCACCCACCCGGCAGCAGCTCCCAAAGTGCCGTCATTCAGCCAAGGCAAAGCGTGCTTTTGCCATTATTATTTCATTAGGCTTTTTCTTTTTTTTTTTTTCTTCTCTTTCCCCCTTCCCTAACACTGATCCTAAGAGCTCTCAAAGCAGAGAGAAGCAAAAATAGAAAATGCAACATTTTAATTTTTTTTTTCCCCCTCTCTCTCTCTCTCTCAGATTGCTGCAAGGGGAAGGGAGAAGGGAGAGAGACATGGCTAGAAAATACAATTATTCTGCAGAACGGAGTATTTTGCCATCTAATAAAAAGTCAAGACCCCGAGTAAGTTATGGCCACAGGAAAGCACAGAGCACCCCATCACCCTGCCTGCAGCATCCCATCACAAGCACTAATTCCCATCCGTAACACATCAAAAAAGACAAGTGCCATGCTGAATCCTATTCTCCTCACTCCTGGTACACAACAGCAGAGCTAGCAATATATAACATGCATGACTCAGTCCTAGCACCGTGCCACTACGGAACAGAAAGCTTTAAAATAAAGTAAATATCTTAAAAGGTCAATTAAAAAAAGCTTACAAAACATCAGACGCTGCTTCTCGCTAGAGCTCATTACCTAGTATGGTGGAGCTGCCTGTGTGTTTTTTTTTCTTGTGCAAGTTAGTCTGTGAGTCAGCATTAACACACATGAGAACATCAGGAATACTGCCTAGTTCTGATGCAATGGAGGTTGTAAAAAAAAAAAAAAAAAAAAAAAGAAGAAGAAGAAGAAATCGCACTCGGTTTGGACAGGAGCCTGTAATTCAATTGCCTTTACTTTTCAATTACTGCATAGCCTACCCTGACCAACCTGCAGAGGGGAAGGAAACTTTGCTTACATCTCTGTCTTAAAATTAATGACTTTTACTTTTGGCTACAGCTTATTCTCCCTGCTTAAAAAAAAAAAAAAAAAAAAAAAAAGAAGACATACTATAATTAACCCTTCAAGGGCAGCTGAGCCCGTGCAGCAATTGGGATCTTTGTGGTTTTGCAGGAATTTCAGGGCTGCCAAAAACTTCTGGTGAAGGGAGACATTTATGCATTAAACTTTTAATACTCAATAAAGCAAAGCTACAATTGCATCTGAGCTTGATCTTTAATGGAAAGAGAAGCTTGCAGACAAGGGGAGTTGGAGACTGCAGAAATTTAACTCTGCGCTTCTGGGCTCAGACAGGCAAATACGAGACTGCACAGAAGCTTCTTCAAAAATGAGGGGCTTGGTCATCCAGCAAAACCCCTGAGAAATCCAAAATCGGTGACATGAGGTGGCCACCCCAGCCTGACACCAATTTTGCCCAGACAGTGCTAAAAATCTGCTTTTGTTATATATTGCATTTACTGTTTGTAGTCCAGCAAAGAATTCCCTGTCCCCCATTTCCCTGGGGGGAAAACCAGACTGATCCCTATTTCCAGGAGCATTAAGTACATGAGTTTTCATTTCTGCCTCCTCTCCTCCTGCAGCAAAACCCCTCACTGGGGGCAACACACTGTGCCCAAAGCTTCAGAATGTGCCTATTTCTGCATCACACCCTAAACCACCCCCAGACAACGCTGCAGCCCGGAATATTGTATTATATATGCACTGCTGATGATTATAGATATGAAACGTTATAATATAGGTGATGTATGATCAATATATTGGTTTTATATATATATATTATATGCTAAACTATGTCCACCAATATCTGACAAGTTCTGAGCTGCTGGGAGAGCCCCCTAAAATCTGTTTTTTTTAATCTCTGCAGCAGAGAGAGGTCAGAGGTTGGAGTGACAAAGTCTCCCCAGTGCTCACAACCTGAGCTGGTCCCACACCAACAAACCCCCAAAAATATAAACATGTCTATGTAATTCATGTGGACTCAAAATCCAGTGAAACACAAAAAATGCCAAACCCCAGTTTAGTTTGCTGGTTGTTTTCATGAGCAGACACAAACGCTGCAAAACCCTTTCTTCTTTCCAAGTATAAATACTTATTAATGCTGATTAACCAACACAGAAGCCTCTAATATTAGAGATCAATCACTTCTGCAGCCTCTCCTGCAGGCAAGGGTCTGTCTCAAACCAGCATGAGCCTGGTGGGGTTATTTTTCCTTAAGCATGTGGGATACTTGAATACAGATGAATTGAGTTTTAAAGGAAAAAAAAAAAACCCAAGCAGCAACTTCTGGGCCAAGTTCTTGTGTGCCAAACTTTTCAACTGCCACAGCACAGCTCGACAGTGTTTCAAAAGAATTTAAGCACTGTTTTGAATACTGCTGACAATCTTCCTCATCAAAATTTGTAATTTAAATACCTCAAATCTGAAAAGCACGCTCCCTGGGGCATGCTTCATTCTCCCTCCCCACCACCCACCCTCCCCAAGCCCCATTTGGAATAAAACCCATTGCTTTCTGCAGCTGGCAGGGTTTTCCCCCCTCCTGCAGCCCCCCAGCATCCCAGAGGGATCCCAGCAGGGCAGCCCAGGATGGAGCCTCTGTGTGCACCCCAAAACACAGAGCACCCTTCCCCTTTCACAGCTCTCCAGGCTGCTCCAGAGATAAAACCAGCCACTGGTTTAGAGATAACATCAGTCACTGGTTTAGAGATAAGATCACTGATTTAGAGCTAAGTCAAATCAGTGACTTAGGGCTAACACCAGTTAGTGATTTAGGGCTAAAACCAGTTAGTGATTGAAAGCTAAAACTAGTTAGTGATTTAGAGTTAAAACCAGTGACTGATTTAGGGCCAAAACCAGTGACTGATTTAGGGCTAAAACCAGTACCTGGTTTAGGGCTAAAGCCAGTTAGTGATTTAGAGTTAAAACCAGTAACCGATTTAGGGCTAAAACCAGTAACTGATTCAGGGCTAAAACCAGTAACTGATTTAGAATTAAAACCAGTTGCTGATTTAGAATTAAACCCAGTGACTGATTTAGGGCTAAAACCAGTGCCTGGTTTAGGGCTAAAGCCAGTTAGTGATTTAGAATTAAAACCAGTGACCGATTTAAAGCTAAAACCAGTGACTGATTCGGGGCTAAAACCAGTGACTGATTTAGGGCTAAAACCAGTTGCTGATTTAGAATTAAACCCAGTTACTGATTTAAAGCTCAAAGCAGGCTGTCCTGACTCCTACCCCCAGAAGGGGTTAATCCAAGGAGCCCCATTCCCACCCTCTGCTCTCCAGTGGGTGAGATGCTCCTTCAGACGTGTCAATAACCCCCCAAATAATTCCCTAACCCCGGAGGAGCAGCTGAAGGAACGCCTTGGGGTGGCAGTGCCGGGGGAGCAGCAGCTCCATTTTGGCAGGATTTGTGTTTAAGATTCCCTCCCATGGCTGCAAAGCACCTTGAAAGGTCGGCGAGCGCTTTCATATTCTCGCATCCATCGCCGGCGCTGCCGCAGACGGAACGGATTGACCTAGACAAGAACTGCAAGAGCCTCGCTGAAATAATCCATCAGCAGCCCTCAGCTGCAGCCTCCTTTGTCATGGGAACGCTGGGGAATCTCACCTACCTACTGCAGCCGAGAGGGGCTGGAGAGCCTTTAAATCCCAGCCCGGCTCTCCTGGGATGCAACCAGAGCCGGGCGAGCCGGCACGCAGCGCCGATCCCTCCATGTTCCAGAGCCTGTGCCCATTACCCAACTCATTAAAGACAGTGATACTTTGTAACACACTCTAATCTTTAATATTCATAGCTTGCTTCATTTGCATATCATGCCATAAATAGTTGGAGCAGAGGTAAAACACAAAGCGCTCCACTTGCATTTCTAATTACGCCTAAAATCAAATGTAAATCACAACACAGCCAAGACACAGAAAATATTAAATTTGCTGGCTCTCAGTTAAAAATTTTTAAACACCCCCCCCCCTCCCCAATCATGCTCACAAACCCAATTATTTTTAAAAAGAAAAATCAAAGGAGCTCACGCTGTCTGTTCTCAAAGAGGAGCTGACACATCCCAGCCCCAGCCCTGGCGAGGGACTCAGCCCATCTCCCCAAAACCACCCCAAAACCCTGCCCTGCCCTTCCCACGGGGCTGGGCTGCAGCTGCCCATTTAACCTTGCTCTCTGGAGGAACACCAGGATCCTTCTGCTCCGGGGTGCCTGGGAAAGCTGATCTCAGGCAAAGGAGGCAAATTTGAAACATCAGCTCAAACCTGAACTTGTGCTAATTGGGCTGGCTGGAGGTCAAGGCTTTGGGTTTGGGAGAGGGAAGGAGAAAGCCCTGGGGCTGGGAGCTGCTCGGTCTCCGGGTTTAATGAAATGAGGGAAGTTTTGGGGTGCTGGCACTCAGCAGCTCCGTGTCCAGGAGGAAACAAACAATTCCTGCTCACAATGTACCAAAAGCAGGCAGAGGCAGCACAGGCCGTTCCTCTCTGCTGTGCTTTCTCCTGGAACATGGAAGAGCCCTCAGAGGCAGGAGCTGCCTCACAATGGGACACCAGTCCTGTGGAAAAGGCTCAGGACCCCATTCCACCCCTGCCAGGGAAAGGTTTGGCATCAGTGAGCCCTGTGCTCTCTCCAGACACATCCCAAATATCAGCCCTTTGGATGGCAGCTGCAGCAAAGGCACCTGCCACCCCCAGAAAGGATCCTGGGGAATGATGTGGGGCTGGCAGGGGCTCCTGGACTTGAGTCCAACCACCACAGCCCTGGAGGACTGGTCCACAACAACACCCAATTCATCAGCTTTTAGGGAAAAGCAACAACACCCAATTCATCAGCTTTTGGGGGAAAACAACAACACCCAATTCATCAGCTTTTAGGGAAAAGTGTGGCATCAGCCGAGGCTGCACCCCTGGGGCAAACAGGGTGAGGTGTTTGCACCTGCACAGATGAACTGATCCCACTTCCCCCAGCTCATAGAGACACCAGAAGACTTTATACCTGCAAAGCACCTCAATATTCATGGATAAAAATTGCTATTAGCGCATTCCTGCCATATTCTGCTCCTACTTGTATTTCCAGGGTCCCTAAATCCCATCAGTGAATGGGTCCAGGGTTCCCCAGTTCTTGCCCTCCCCTGGTGCTGCAGCTCATCCTGCCTCTTCCCAGACTGGATTCCAGCTCAGCAACTACACTGCATTAGTTCTAAGAAAGAGTTAAAAGATCTTTTTCCCTGCCATATCAAGTTCCAAAGGATTCCAGAGACATCATTAAATTTAACCCCAAAAGGTGAGCAACCGCCCCGTGCCCCCAGCCTGCACCCAGGGAGAAGTGAAAGCGAGCAGCTCACAGCCTGCAAAGCTTTTCTGCTCTTCTTATGTACCCTGGCATCTTGCCCAGACCTATTTTTAAGCCCATTTACTAGAAATCCCACAAATTAAAGGAAATACGGATAATGTTGTAAGAATCCTTTGGGCCAAATAAAAGCTACACATAATTTTCCTTGTGCATCAAGAGTAAGATCCTTAACCACAAAAACCAGATTTCCCCAAAGCTCTTTTGCAACAGCGAGAGAGAATCTTGTTTTGTAAAAAGTTGCTTTGATTCACTCCTGGATTACAGGGAGCTCCGCTGCCTCCCGGCCAAACCCAGGAGTGATTCCTGTTATGAAACACAAGAGGTGTTAGAACACAAATAAATTCAACATCTCCAGCTCTGGAACGGGGGACTGCAAGGACAGCAAGGCACAGAGTGCACTGGGGAGAAGCTGCAGGATGGTTTTGGGGGTTTTTTCCCTCTGCAGAGGAGATTTGGGTGGGTTTATCCCCCAGATTCTATGCACTGTTGTGTTCACAGTGCGTTCATTCCCCAGTTTCTGTGCACTCAGGGCTCATGGAGGGTCAGTGGGCTGGAAAATTTCCAACCTGCAGGCAGGACAGAGCCTGTCCTCCATCCCCTGTCCCCATTCCCAGTGCCACCTGCACCCCCAGGATGGGGACAGGATGGTGACAGGGTGAGCTGTGCATCACCCCAGCCCCAAGGAAGGGTCTCCTCAGCATCTCCTTGGGGATTTCCTGAAAAGCAGGGATTTTATACAAAAATAAATCTATCTCTGCTTGAATAATGACAGTGGGTCAGCAGGAAATAAAGGAGCATCCACCTGCTGCAGGGCTTTGGGAAGAGCTGAGTTTTATGCAGCATCCACGACTTTAACTTTAAATAAACTCCACTAACAGCTCTTGTACTGGGGTGAGATTAAAGAGAAACCAAGATCCATGTTTGACTACAGCTCATCAGACAAGCAGAAACAGCCCCAAAACACAACAAGTCAAAGCAGAATTTGTGGTTAGTCCTGGCACGGAGGGAATGAGGGGAAGGTGCTTCCTTTCCCCATCCAACCTCACTCTCCTTCATCCCCACCACTGCCTTAAAATGTCTTCCTCACAAACATTCCAGCTTCCTTTTAAAAAAGGAAAATAATTATGCTGGGGAATAACCACTTGTCTCCTACAAGCACACAGATATGAACACTTAAACACACAACTTTGGGAACTTTGCCAAGATTTATATGTTTTGCATGGAAAGCAAATGTTGGTGGTTTTTTTTTTTCCCCTGCCTGGGAAAATATTTAAGTGCTAAGTTTATGGAGCCAAGTCCATTTATTCCTGGTTTAGGCTGCTGCTCAGACAGAACTGAATTAGTGATTTAAGCAGCGCTGGGGGATGCAGAGCTGGCCCACGCCACAGCCCCCAGCCCAGAGCTGTGCTGGCACGTGGCTCTGGGAATTCTAACAAACCCCAGACAGGGTTTTTACCCATGGCACAGGATGGCAGGAGCGGCCACCCTTCCCTGGAGCACCCCAGGTCCCCCCCCAGTTCATTGCTGTGGTGCTTTTTGATGCAGTGAAAGTCTTTTCACGGTGATGCCCTTAGAAACAGCAACACTTGATTTGCATTTCCCTGGCCCAATTTACCAAATCCCTGCCTGCAGATGGAAACTCCTCCCTGTGATCCCAGCTCAGAGCAGCTCCCAGCTCCATCACTGTGCTGGGACCAGTCCCACGAGCTGAGGCAGCAGTCCTGTCCCATCCCTGGAAGTGTCCAAGGCCAGGCTGGACAGGGCTTGGAGCAACCTGGGACAGTGGAAAGGGGATGGAATAGGATGAGGCTTTAAGGTCCTTTTCAAAAAAAATCATTTAGCAATTCTATAAAACCCCGAGATCCACTCTGTCCCAAGCCTCAGCCACTTGCTCACACCTCGAGACCTCTTCACAAGGCCCTCCAGCATTTTGCAGCAAGCCAGCCAGTGATTTTTGCCTCTGTATTCCCATTTATTTGTGTATTTTTGCAAATCTTTCTGGCCAGTTAAACCAGAACCGTGGCGATTGCGAAATCAGGAAATTTGCTGCAACGCTCTGTAACTCTTGCAAGGCAATTAGCCAAAGCCTCACACAAATAAGCTTTTTTGCCACACCATTCTAACCACCAAGCATTAACCCATTTTCTTAGGAAACAACATCTGCTGAAACAACTTCCTAATCTAGCAGCAGGCATGGAAAAAACCCAGTGCAGTCTCCCTAGTGCAGATTTGCACTGCTCACAGGGGTCTGACCAGACCCAGTCTCCTCTCACAGACCCTCTCCCTGGGATATTTATTCCCTGGGGCAGGAAAAGTGTTCAGGTCAAAGGTTTTCCTGCAGCACTTCCATGTTTTAAAGAAAGAGATGGGGGCTCTGGAGCAGGATTTGCATCCCTGCACCCCTGAAATCCTTGGAGATACAGGAGCTGCACCCTACAGCTGCAGGGACAAACCAAAGCACACAGGTGTCATTTGTAAAAATGAATAAACGACTGAGCAATAAAGCAACAGATTCCATTTCCTATCCTGGAATTACACAGCTTTTTTTTTTTTTTTTCCTGGGAAATTTGGAACATAGAGCCAAAATCAGGCTCCGTGATTCGCCCTAGGAAAGACAGAAACCACACTGCATCCTTCTGCTCATCCCAGCCTGAAACAGCAGCCACACTTCTGTGCCATTTGTTAGAACTCATTTCCTCCCTTACTCTCTGCCCCTGCTTTCTCCACCATCCCAAAAGCCAGTAAAATAAAATAAAAAGCTTCCTTTTGGGAACGCACTGGTAATAATATTGCTCCCATCTGTTGGTAAGTCTGAGGACCTGCACGGGGAGCAAGGAGGCTGCAAAGCTGAAAGGGAGTCAAGTGTTTGCATGGTTTTAGTGAGAATGAAATCCAGCTTTAAACACAGTAAATCGGAGACTATTCTGAATCACCTCTTGAATTTTTTAATGCTACTCCTGGGAGCACTGAAGGTAAATATGTTAATTTGACTTCAATCATGGTGCAGGGGAAAAAAAAAAAGCAGCACACTGTATTAGTTTAGGGTACCAAGTCTTAAAACTATTCATGCATTTCTGCATATTTTATACTCAGCAAATAAAGTTCCAAGGTTCTATAAGGAGGCTGCAAAATTATTCTGAGTAAGCAATAATGAGCTGTGCATTATATAAGGCTGATACTAATGGTAATCTATTATTAAAATTTGAGAGTTGTAGCAGCTCCATAGGAGTCCAAGAGCAGGTTTTGCTCCCTGGGAAGGAAGAGCAGCACCTGGAGCAGGGAGCTTGCCCAGGTTTTAGGGGACCCAGGCTGCACCCCAGGGCCTTGGGATCACCTGTGCCATGGCTAATGAACTTTTCCACAGGCCCCTGTCCCACTGCAGCATCCTGAGCCCCAGCGTGTCCCATTCCCTGCCTGAGCGTAACACATCTCCCAAAATGCATTAAAAAATTACCAGGGTTCATTTTTAATTGTCAGGTTTGTGCATCTCAGCTGTCCCCCGAGCCAGCCTGACCTTGGTCCCTGCTGGGCTGCAGGGATGTGTCCAGTGAGACCCAGGGAGCTCTTCCTGCCTGTCCCCTCTGCCAAATCCCCTCCAGGGCCTCCAAGGAGCACCAGGGTGGGAGCATGGACTGAAATCTCAATGGAAGAGGCACAGCCCAGCACCCTGGGCCACTGGAAGGGTCCCTGCCCTTGGAACAGGGATGGAACAAGACAGGCTTTAAGGTCTCTTCCAAACCAAATTCCATGGTTTTAGAGTGCTCAGCAAGTTCAAGCCAAGCTTTGCTTGGTGCTGGTTTGAGCTGAATTTGTTCTGCCCCTCTCCTGCCCCATTCCTCCCTGGAGATGGATCCTTCCTGGGGCTGCTGCTTCAGGATCCATCCCAGCCAGAGCTGAGGATTTTAAGGACAAATCATCATCTCCTGGAACAGCACCTCTCTGCATCGCTGTGAGAGAAACAAACAGCAAAAAGCCCAGAGTTTGGCTCCTTTTCCTCCTTCCTACATCTTTTGGTGAGAACTGAAGCAGTCTCTGGAGGCTGCAAATGTGGATCTGGAGAGCTCACACAGAAATAGGCACAGCAGGGAGGGACCAGGACACGTCCATGTTTAACCTGCACACCTCCATCCCACAGAACTCATGGATCCTGAGCACACCTGGGAACGTGGTGGTGTCACCCCATCACCTGCCCCTTGGGGGAAAATCCTCCCTTGGTTCTGCATGAAATGCAATATTCCATTTGTTCCTGTGTTGCAGAGAGCAGCCAAGCTCCTCTTTCCCCAGTGAAACTGCGCAGTAAGTGCAGATCCCAAAGGCAACGTTCTGCCCAAACCAGAGGATAACCAAGCAAAATAATTCCAGGAGAAACAAACTTAGTCTGAGCCCTCCCTGCACCGAGCAGGATCTCAGACAGCAACGAGCCCTTTGCTCTCTCCACGCTGAGAAAGGGAAGGAAAGCAAACAGAGCAGGTCAGACTGGCTGGGAGCTCCTGGCATCCACCTGCTCTGTGCCTGTCCCTGCAGCACTGAAGGGGTTAACAGCTCCTGGGGGCTGTAACAGGAGCTGGAGTCACTCACCCAGGCACGGCTGCCTGTGAATGAAGTTGCCTTGGAGATGCAGCCAAAAGCAATGACCAGATATTAACTTTTCACCAGGGGCTGCCAAGGCGGGCAGGGCTTGTGAGACCAGCAGGACACAGCTCCCAGCCAGGCTGGAACATCCGGGGGGAGGCAACGGGAGGGACCCCTGACCCCCCCCAGAGCAGCAAAACTTTGTGTTTGCTCAAGGAACAGGAGGAATTTCCCCTTGCAAAGCCAAGCTGGCCAGAAACCCCAGTTCTGGGACCTTCTGGAGCGGGCAATTAATGTCCATCAGCAGCATGATGCGTTCCCTTGGTTTAATTTTAAAGTTGGTATTAAAGATAGCAGCTCGTTGCTATTAAAGATACCAAGCTCCCTAATTCCTTCTGTAATCAGCCTCATAAGCAGAAAAAGCAGCACGGGCACCTCACCCAGCGCAGCTGAAATGAGACATCATGACACAAAACCATTAAGAAGGAGCTCAGAGGCTGGGCTGGGGCAGGATCACACCCCTGCCTAAGCCAGCACTTCCCCTGCACCTCCAAGGGCAGCTCTGGAGCTGGGTGAGCAGCAAGGAGGGGCTGCTGTGCCTCCCAGGGCAGCCTCACAGAGGGAAACTCAGCTTTAACTTTCCCAATCTCAGCTCAGAGCTCCCTTTTGTGCCCCATGAAGGCGCTCAGCCACTTCCCAAGGGGATGGTGTGAGCAGGACAGGGGTGACCAAAAAGGTGGCAGCAGATAGCACCAGGAGAAGAGCATCCACTCAATCCCATGGGTGGAACCACCTCGCCTGCACCTCACCTCACTGAGCCAAGGAAACACAAACACCTTTCAACCACCACAAGGCTCCTTCTGCACGGGATAAATCAGAGCAGCACCCTCCAGCCCGCCCTGGGGAACACCCAGCACCAATGCACACACCCCAAAAACCCCTGATTTCAGCCCAAAACGCAGCCCCTGCAGGGATGGTGCTCTGCAGGCCCTGTGTGAGCTGCACTGTGTCCCACGCAGGGCATGGCTTGCACACAAAGCCCAGCAGCACCAGCAGGGATGAATGGGTGCTGAAGCCACACTTGGGGCTGTCGGGGACATCACAGACCCAGGAAGATGAAATAAAATGGACATCTTCCCATCACAGCAAACACTTCCTTCCCATCCACACGGCAGCCCCTTGGTATTTTTTCCCTGAAGGAAAAACAGAAGATGCTTTCCATAAGCAGACGATTTCAGCAGCTAATTTTACCATCACTTATGGTCGACTTTATGACTAAGATTTCATGCTGACTATATTAATCCTGTCAAATTTCAGAGTGAGAGAGAAATGATACTGTATATTTTATGGCTGCAATAACTTCTAAGCCATTAGACATGCATGCTGACATGAAAGTAATCAAATTGATTTTTTCCTATTACAATGAAGAACTTTGTATGAGCAAATAGTCTTTCTGGCACAGGAATGAAACTCCAAGAAGCCTGTGCTCACTCAGGAAATTAGGAAATTGCCACGAGCCATCGTTCAGAAATTCGAGTTTTCTGCTTACTCACATTTTATTGTCACCAAAGCTGAAAGGGACACGTTAGCCAACCAAAGGATCGACAAAAGCCAACGCCAGGGATAATCAGAGGGGTTTGAAGCCCTGTTAAATACTGCAGAAGCTGCAGTTAAATGTTTTCCCAGCGTTAAAGGCTCCCCTGTGCCTTTTTTAACCTCTTCAGACACATTTTTACCCTCACAGCTCACTGCCCACTCCTGCAGGTGTTGGGTGGGCAAGGTAAAACGGACCAGGGTAAATTGCTCAGAGCGTTTTTGGCAAGCCCAGGAACCCTGAAAGTGTAAATGGACATCCCACAGCCAATGAGAAAGCCAGAAGGCCAACTGAAAAATGATTTTTAAATGCAAGCAGGTCTTTAATTGTAAATTCCACCTGCTTGGTGCTCCGTTGAGCGCTTCAACACCAACTCACCCCTGCACTTCAGCTCTGCCCGCCTAAAATTCCAACTGAAAACCCCAAAATCCCAATTGAAAACCCCAAAATTCCAACTGAAAACCCCAAAATTCCAACTGAAAACCCCAAAATTCCAATTTAAAGCCCCCAGACCCACCCTGCGTGCCAGTCTCTAGGGAAAGCGAGGCCCAAGCAGCAGACAAGGGGCAGGGCAGGCCCTGCAGGGATGGGCCAGCAGGGCACACCTGCCAGGTGCAAACCCTGTGGAGACCTGTTTGCTCCCCCTGCTGCGTGAGAACACGCTGGGTGTGAGAGGGCAGGATCACAGAGGCTCAACATCTCCAAAGAGCCAGCAAGCAGAAGCAATGAAGGGCAGATAACACAAATAATGCAGGAGACTCATCCGACACCCTGCGGGCACGGGCACGGCTCCTCTGCAGACAGCAAAGTGCAAGATTTGCTTTTAGTTTTGGGGGTTTTTTTTGTGGAGTATTGGTATCAATCATTAAATAATGTCAGATCTTTCAGACCAAGTCATCTGCACGAGAAAAAACTGGCAGAGGGATGGGCTAGAGCTGTCTGAAGGCTCAAAGAGGTAGGGATGTGTATGTATATATACATATATACTTATATTTATATACATATATGTATCCATGTCTTGGGTTAGCAAAATAATTACAGTTTTAACATGGATTTATTTCAAATTAAAATGCTTTGGTGGCTCTCTATCAATAGCATTTATTTTCTGGTTAAGTTTTCTTTTGGTATTTTTTTAAGCAAAAAAGAATTTAGAAATACAAAACCATAAAACCACAACTACATGGATCGCCTCAACCAAGACTTGCAAAACACCAATTTTAGTGAATTCAGTGAATTCTATTTAGTAATTTCAGCGAATCCCTTTTCATTCCACACCAGACACTTATAAAATATCAGAGCTGCCATGAACAGGGAACCTGCCACTAGACCAGGTTGCTCCACCCAATGTGGCCTTAGAGAAAAACAAAGTTGGGTGTTTTGTTGTTGTTTTGGGGCTTGTTATTATTTGGGGTTTGGGGTTCGTTATTATTTGGGGTTTGGGGCTCGTTATTATTTGGGCTTTGGGGCTTTTTTAAGTTACAAAGCCAACAAGTGTAAGAAAGTTTAAAGTTTTAAGTTATACAAGCGAAGCTCTCCCAACAAAACCCAAGCCAAAGCTCACCCCAGCCCATTAACCATCACCAACCCAAGGTCCTCCTGCTGCCCCTGAGGTTCAGGAGGATCCCAGAACATTCCAGAACAAGCCTGACCGGGGACGTGGCGCCCAGAGGAGGACGAGCAGCGAGCCACAAACCCTCCACCACCCCAGCAGGAACCAGCAAATCCTTCCAAGCCAACCCCAACGAGATCCTGCCTCAAAGTCCTTCCCCACAGCCCGAGTTGCTGCGAAGGCAGAGCCTCCCAGGAGGGGCAGAGAACAATATCCATGAGTTTCTCATGACCTTCCCGAGATTGCCATGACAACACCGCTGCCACCCTCCAAACATGGATATATTCATTTGCACTGGTGTGATTGAGAATAATTAGAGCGAGATTCCCTGAGCCAGGGAGTCACAGCTCCGGCAGCAGAGCCCAAGTTTCAAGGGAAGCAGCCTCAAATTTAAATGTAAAAAAGAAAACCGACAACACTCCTCGGAGCCGCGTGACCTAATTCATTATAAAGAATGTCAGTTAGCAAACCTTTTAAATAAAACATTAAGCTAGAGGTAATTTGAAGCCTTGTGGATTTTGTTTTACTCAATTATTTTCTAATGCTTCAACTTCAAGAATAAATATGCAGGAATCAAAAAAAAAAGAAAAAAAAAAAGGAATACTAAGGGTTTCATTTAATTCTTTTTTCAAAAGAAATGAAGACATTCATACTAAACCAAAATACCCTCAACCAAGCTGGATTTTTAATTAAAACTTTTATGTCCTACAAGATTCTTCAAGGTTATAATATCTGCTCCCACATCATGAGGCAGCATCACGCTCACACAAGGGCAAGCCCAACATCCACGTTGGAACAACCTGTGCTATGCATTGCTGTACCTTATTTCCAGGACATCCACTCACAAATTAAACCAGGCTGGAATGCTATTTCTTCCCTGCCCCATAATTTCCATAACCACTTGCAATTTTCCCTCTGTTGGGAAGGGTTTCCCTGCAGCAGGCTGAGGCAGGGGATGATCACGCCGGCCTCTGCTTTGGTTTTATTAATGCCTGGTGCTAAGAGCAGGGCTGGATGAGGCAGGTGGGGATGGAAAACCTGCAGAAGGGCAGCAAAGGGTAAAAGGCACTGCTGGTGATCACAGCTTAAAACGAGGTTAATTGGGAAAAGGGGGGAACAAAGGGAATCACGGAATCCTGGAGTGGTTTGGGTTGGAAGGGACATCAAAACCTATCAAAGCCATGGGCAGGGACACCTTCCACTGTCCCAGGGTGCTCCAAGCCCTGGCACTGAACATTTCCAGGGATCCAGGGGCAGCCACAGCTTCTCCTGGAAGAGCAGAAGTTCTGTGATGAACAGGAACAGTTCTCCTGTGATGAACGGGAACAGTTCTCCTGTGATGAACACTACAAATGCTCTTCTAAGAAATACAACAAAATAAATCAAAAAATAGTCATAAAGAGTCATCCTTTGAAGAAAAAAACAGAAGAGTTTAGAGCTAAATATTTGATTTGATTTTGGCAGCATCACCCTTTTCCAGAGGCTACCAGAAAGAGATTTGCAGGAATGTGCTTAACACTGCTTTGCTACGAGTCCGTGCCGCAAAACATTCCGGAAACAAAGGAACCCAGAAGATAAAAAGATTCCTTTCCGCCACACTGTTCAGAGCAAAACACCTCCCTACTCTGGTTCAGCCTTCCTTGCAGTGTTTAAAAAATGAAAAGTAATTTTTTGCCTGTAATTCACCCAGTGGGTCCAGCAGGGATCCCCAGCAGCTCCCATCCCGAGCCCAGGAGATGCCAGGGAAGCAGAGCCAGCTCATGTCACCCCTCACTGCCCTGGTTTTCAGGTCACAACCACACCCTGGGGCCACTTTCGGGGGTGTCAGAAGTTCTCCGTGTCACGGAAATGAAGGATTTGGTGTCGGAGGAAGGTGTGAAGGGTGGAACTCACATGGCACATCACACCCGCCCCAGGGCGCCCCTGCCCCTGCTCCCAGGGCTCCTTTTCAAGGCAGAAAACTCCGGACAAATCCATTTCTCTGCAGCAGGGAATCAACAAGGATTAGAATTCACCCGTTCATAACAGGGAAACCCTGCAGCTAGAGGTGGAGCCAGGCAGGGCCAGAACATCCAGCCTAAGTTGCCTGACGAATGCTAACTATGACTTCCAGCTTATTTATCTAATTTGGGTTGATTTTTAAATATTGAGTTATCTAACCAGACACAAAAGGAGAGCCTGAAAATTTCCCGTGTTAGTGAAAACTCTCCCTGCTGCTTTAATTCAATCTACATGTCTGAATATTACTGACTTTTCTCAATCACATTTGTATTGAGAAATCAGGAGCTCGTTTTCTCAAAATGGTGTTAAGTGCCTGGAAAACGGGGTTCTGCAGCAAAAGAGCCTCTCCAAAGCTGACTGAATGCACAGCTTGCAAGCATTTTAGTCATTTACAATATTTATCAGGCTCTATTTTTGTCAATCAATCCATAAGAAGAGCAGAACAGCCAATACCCATAAAACAATCAGCTGGATTTCAGCACAATCTGAGAAAGGGGCAGCTCTGAACTGACACAGCCAGTTTGTAACACACACACACACACAAAAAAATACATACAGCAGGGATGAAGTCAGTGGCAAAATCCTCAATGGCTTCAGCTGGGCCAGGATTACCTCCAGGAACGTGCTTGGAGAAACACAGGGGAGATGCCAAGGCTGGGAAAAGGAGGATGAGGGAAGATTTTAATGCTCTCCACAACTCCCAACAGGGGAGACAGGCCAGGGAACAGGGTCAGGAGAGAGGGGAGGGCCAGCTTGGACACCAGCAGGAATTTCCCCATGGAAAGGGTGGCCAGGCACTGCCCAAGGAGTACCCAGCCCTGCAGGTGCCCAAGGAAGGCCCGGACGTGGCACTCGGTGCCTGGGATGGGGACAAGGTGGGGATGGGGCACAGGATGCACTCAACGATTGATTCTTTTAAAATGATTTAATGATTGCTACATTTGCTCAATGGGATCAATGATCCCAGAGGTTTTTTCCAGCCTCGGTGAAGGCTGCAAGGGGCAGGACCACCCATCCCACCCCCATCGGATGGGGCCAACCCCATGCAGGGTGGTCTGACGGGTCCCAGTGACCCAGAGGGTGACGCTGGTGGCACTGGGCACCTGGGGGCTCTGTCCCTGTGGGGTCCACCCCAATCCTGCTCTTGGAGCTACTGCTGAGCATCCCCACCCCATGAGGCACCACCACGGAATTCCAGGGAGCGCCAAACAGAACATCAGAGCCTGTCACTGCCATCAGTGCAGACTGGAAACAAAGATCCAAGCACAAAACCCCTGCCTGCCCATCCCTGAACCCACGAGGTACCACTCACTCCCCCCAGCCCCAGCCTGCTTTTAAAATTCAGCCTTTATCAGCTTGAGTTGAGCAAATCCAGTCAAAAGGCAGAAACGGATTGTGCTAGTAAGCAGAAAAACTGTTACATCTTCTGAATGTAATTTTGCCAAAAGCCTCTGCACAATTTTTTTTGTCACGCTTTGCATTATGAAGGAAATTTCTTTTTAGAAGAACAGGAGAATGATTTGCATAATATTCTTTGCAAGTTAATATCAGCCTCTGATAATGATCTCTGCATAATGCAAAAACGTTTGAGAAGACTGTTACAACACTAAGTAATCATATTTTAAATTATGTTTCCCTTTATAGAAAGGTGTTGCAAAAACACACAGACATGAAATCTGTCTGTTGAAGTCCCAAGAACCACCTGACCATCTTCCCACTATTCTACTGTTACAGATTGCAACACTGCCTTTCAAAATCTTACAAAACAAATTACACTGCAACAGTCTGGCTTCACAGAAGGCAGAGCTTTTTCCTGCGCTGCTGCTCCAGCACTTTACATTTCACAAGAGCCTCTGATGCGCTGCAGGGGTTAAGCAAGGGCCCAGAAATGAAGCTGTAACGCCATCAGATGTGGTTATTTAGGTGGACTGTCCCCTCTCCCACAGTGCTACCAGCACAGGTGGCAGCACCAGGGCATGCCCTGCCTGCCACCAGGTGGGTGACTCCTGCTCTGGCCCAGATGGAGCACTGGAATTCAGGCTGTGACACCCCACAGGGATCTCCCCAAAACCCCTGATAGGAACAAGGTGCTGGAGCAGCCAGGAGATCTCTGCTCACAGCATCACTCGTGGTAACCAGGTCAGGAACCCGACATCAAAGCAGAGGAGCAGGAGGAAGCCATTTGTACAACCCTGCAGCTGGGCAGCATCCTGCTGGATGTAGGTGATTTCCCTCCAAAGGGGGATGTGGGTGGGCAGCTAATGCACTTGGATATTAAATACTTAATATGTCACTGAGCCTTAACAGCCACAGGCAAGTGGTTAAAGCCTGAGCCAAGCCTCCCTGAAGTGCCAGGAACAGAGGGAGGCTCCCGAGACGGGAGGAGGTGGAATCGGGAGTGGGATGAGGGCTCTGGGACCAAACACACAAACGATGGAGCTCAGATCTGGGGTGGAGCATGGAGCAGGACCCAGGGGGTGGGCAGTGCTCCCGAGGGCAGTGCCACCAGCAGAGAGCGTCCCAGAGAGCCACAGTGCCCGTGGCAGCCCCAGGAGCACAGTGGGCAGCACGCTCAGTCAGTGCCACCCATGCCTGTCACACACACAACAGGGCAGCATTCAGCCTCTGCCGTGGGTGGTTCTTGTCCCACCTACTAAACCAAGCCTAAAATTCAAATACCAGATCTGAGCAGCCAAGGCAAGGAGGAAAAAACCTCTGGGATGTCAGTCTGGGCTCGCTGAGGCATCTCAGGCACTGCCCTGGCTATGGAACCATCCCAGAGCCATGAGATCATTCCTTGGTAACTCGGGGAGTTTGCCCAACACATGGACTTCAGAACAATCCTTCAATCCATCCCATATCCCCTTTCCATACCTTTCCAAACAGGTTCCAAGCAGCTCCTGGCTACACCTCATCCCAGGCTCCCTCAGATGGGTTTGCAAGCATTGGGAGGTTGGTTGGGCTTTCCTCCAAAAACCGCCAGCAAATCTCTCCCTTTTTCCCCCAAACTGACACATCCATCCACAGTGGCGGGTGGCACCACCAGACACAATTCTAAGCTCCCAACCCAGCTGCTGTCACCTGGGCAGCCATCACCTGGCCAGCAGGAGGGAAAACTCCTCCCAGTAAACACCAGAGCTCCCAGCACGCGCACTGGGGCGGGCACGGGGTGTGGGAACCGCCTGCCCCAAACATTTCCATTGCTAACGCTGCGCCCTGGGTCCCACACAGCATTCCTGAGGCACCCGGGAGAGGTCAGGAGCAGGCTGCAGGGCGGGGAGGGGACACCAAGGCAGCCAAACAGCACCAATCCCTCAGGCACAGCCAGGGGAGGCTGCAGGAGCGCCCCGCATCACTTGCGATGCTCCATAAATGCACTGCAATTGAACTCTGCTTCCAGGATTTCTGTGGGGAAAAACCACCTGGGAGGAGTGAAAAAGAACCAAGAAATCATGACTCTCACTCTACAGAACCCCAGAGAAGAGTGGTAAAAGCCACTGGAATAATATTTTTGTTTAAAATCACCCGCAACACTTTGCACTGTGGACATCACTGTGCGCCAGTGGAGTTCTCTGGGTTTTCAGGATGGTCAGGCAACAAATTCAGCTCAGTGCTCTGCCAGGTGACAGCCTGGAGCAGACACACACAGGCTGCAGCTTCTCCTGGCTCCTCCACCCCCTCCAAGCTGTGCTGCCCTCCTGTCCCCCTGCAAAGAGTTAAGTCCTCCCTCCTGCATCACTTCTCCTGCCAAATGCAGATTAGTCAGCAACTACTGCAGGATACACCTCTCCTAAGGCACTCATGAACAAAGCAACAGCCAGCTTGGGACCTGAAAGGGAAGGTAAATGAGGAAACTTCCTAAACTCGATTGCAGAAATATTCATGAAGGTACCCCAGGCTCAGGTACCTCCAGCTGCTCTGCTGAAGCTCCCACTGGCTCCCAAGGGACTGCAGAGGTGGGATGGACACCAAATCAGTGCTGCAAGCTGGAACTGGAACCCACCAGAGCCTCTGAAACCACCCAGGGCCAAAGCCCCAGCCCTCACTGCTGACCCCAGAGCAAACCTTGGGATGGAGGCAAACCAGAGCACTGCAAGGACTCTGGGCTCCATCCACATTTTTACAGACACACAAAGAAACCAAACACCCAGCAGTCATCTGAAAGGCCAGTTATTAGATCACTCGAAATGAGCTGAAATGAAATTCCCACAGGTTTTATTGGACTACTGAGATATTGATTCTGGTGTGTGCTTCTCACTCAGCTTGCAGCACAGAAATTCACCCTGCTAGAAATCCCACCTGTGTGCTGGGCCAGAAAATTCACTGGAAACAACCAGGGCTCCCTTTTCCTGAGCCTAAACTTTCCCTTCCCCTAAGGACATTTAGCTTGGTTGTCACAAATGCTGCTGGTTTCACCCAAAGGCACAAACCACCCCCTAGGTGCAGAATACACCCCCAGTTTGTCTGACCACTGAGCTGGGACACGGATGGCTCCCCCATCCCTGCCATTATTTCACAATTTTGGATCCCCATCCCCAATTCTCTCCGGTTATAAATTCGCGCAACGCCTCGACAGCCAAACAACACCGCCATAAATTATTATATTTTTTTCCTACCCACATAAAAAGGGAGCTAAACAATTAAAGCCCAGGCTGTGCTGTGTGTGCAGAGGCACTGCAGAGCTCCAAGAAGGCCTTGCCCAGCCGGGGTGCCCAGGGCTGGTCCCTGTGATGAGGTGCCAGCAGCAGCTCTGTGCTGCACAGCTCAGTGCCCATGGCAGGAACCAGCCCCAGGCCTCTGCCAGCCCAGAGCTGGGCTGCTCTGCTCACCCCAATCCAGGTTCTGCTGCTCTGCTCACCCCAACCCAGGTTCTGCTGCTCTGCTCACCCCAATCCAGGTTCTGCTGCTCTGCTCACCCCAACCCAGGTTCTGCTGCTCTGCTCACCCCAATCCAGGTTCTGCTGCTCTGCTCACCCCAACCCAGGTTCTGCTGCTCTGCTCACCCCAACCCAGGTTCTGCTGCTCTGCTCACCCCAGTCCAGGTTCTGCTGCTCTGCTCACCCCAAACCAGGGTTCTGCTGCTCTGCTCACCCCAATCCAGGGTTCTGCTGCTCAATCCAGCCCAGGGTTCTGCTGCTCTGCTCACCCCAACCCAGGGTTCTGCTGCTCTGTTCACCCAAATCCAGAGTTCTGCTGCTCAATCCGGCCCAGAGTTCTGCTGCTCTGCTCTCCCCAGCCCAGAATTCTGCTCTTATCATCCCAGAGTTCTGCTGCTATGTTCAACCCAAAACAGGGTTCTGCTGCTCTGTTCTCCCCAAACCAGAGTTCTGCTCTACTATCCCCATCCCAGAGTTCTGCTGCTCTGCTCTCCTGCTCTGCTCTCCTCAACCCAGAGGTCTCCTGTTCTCCCCAGCCCGGAGTTCTGCTCTATTCCTTCCAGCCCAGAGTTCTGCTCTCCCCAGCCCAGGGTTCTCCTGCTCTGTTCTCCCCAAAATTCTCCTGCTTTGCTCTCCCCATCCCAGAGTTCTGTTCTCTCCAGCCCAGGATTCTCCTGCTCTCCCCAGCCCAGAATTCTCCTGCTCTGTTGTCCCCAAAGTTCTCCTGCTCTGTTCTCTCCATCCTAGAGTTCTCCTCCTCTCCCCAACTCAGATTTCTCCTGCTCTGCTCTCCCCAGCCCAGAGTTCTCCTGCTGGGAGGCAGCAGCTCTGTGGCTTGCACAAATCTGCTCAGCTTTTTTCTTTTTTTTTTTTTTTTCTTCTTAAATATCTAAATAAAAGTTCATGCTTGCAGCATAAACACAAGCTGGGCTGGCACTCCGCTCCTCCCCGGGCGGGATGTGCTCATCCCTTGAGCTGCAGCTCAGCCAGTCCTGAGGTGCATCACTGCCTGGACAGCAGCACAGCCACGCTCCCAAAAACCCCAAACCCTTCCCGTGCTGGCAAGGACACTGCTCTTCCCTAAAGGACCTGCCCTTCAACTGATCCAACGTCCCACAGGAGGTGCAAAGCTCTGGAGAAGGCGTCCAGGAGTGTGTGCAAGGCTGGGACTGAGCAGCACAGAGTGTTCTGGATGAGGGGCTGAGCACAGCCCGTGGCCCTGATGCAGCCATGGCACAGATCCTGGAGATGTGTGGTGACTCAAGAAGCCCTGGTGTTCCTGATGCTGGATTCACTACACACAGCCTGTGAATTAGTCAATCCTCCTCTTTCGCCTGGGGAGGGGGGCTGGTCCCAATTCAAATATTGTGTAAGCTGAAAGAGAGCCTCTAAAAAATAAAAAAAAAAAAAAAAAAAACCAAACCCAAACAGCTAAAATGCAGAAATACTATTCTGGAGGAACTGGGGAAAGCTGAAGCAACAATGACAAACGATTCCTTGCTGCTCTGCCATTCCCTTCCTCCCAGGGCCTTAAAAAGGCCTCTCACCATCCTGCCCTGGCCCTGCTCACGTTACACTGGGATCAACCAAAGCTGAGCCTGGTGCTCGTGTCCTGCCCAAGGTCACCGAGACAGCCAGAGCCCAGCAGGAGCCCAGCCTGGACCTTCTGGAGCTTCTGGAGCTTCCCAGGGCTCTGTCCCAGCCCCTGACCCAACATCCCCACATTTCCAGCTGTGACACAGTGCTGGGGAGTGATGGAGCTGGGTTTGGTTTTTGGCTTCATTTCCATGGGCACCAAGGCAACCTTCCCAACTTCCCCTTTTCTCCAAGGCTTCTCTCTCTCCCTGCTCCTCTTCCCCCCAGTTCTTAAAATCCAATTATAGCACGACTCTCTCAGCAGGGGTCAGTGTGGAATAAGAATCGCCCGAGTTAATGGACATGAGACCAAGAAAGATTAATGCCTAAATGGTTTCAAAAGTTGTATGATGCTGATTTCATTAACATTTTAATTGTAATGTATCTTTTTAATCTTCTTTCACACTAATGGTTTTTATATGCTTCAAGAAAGAAAAGAGAAAAAAAAACAAAACTGCTGACAACAAAAATATCAACATACCAAAATTAACAGACGGAACTGAGTGCTGTAATGGGAACTGAATGAAATGCAGAAAACCATGTTAATGATGCATTAAGAGTAGAAACTGTGCTCAGACAAGAGTCAAAAATTCAGCCCTACACTTGCATTCCCTGCCTTTGAACAGAGGCACCTTTGCCCAGGTGCTCAGCACAACCCCACATTGTATCTTTCAGGGGGGAAAAAAACAACAACCTGTCAAGTTACTTACGCTTAAATGTACATTTCATAATCACTTGCAAGTTGTATGAAAAGAACCATAAAGCAACAACCCCAGCAGCTTTACCAAATGCAGAAGTTTATAAAAAAAAAAAAGAAAATGCTGGCAATTAATCAGATTTAAGCAGGGTGACAGAGAGGAGCAGCAGGTTCAGGGGAGGATGCTGCTGCTGTCCATGTCCCTCTCCATGGAATGGCACTGCTGTGGCTGCCACCACTCCCTGGGCTCAGGCTCCTCAAGCCACAGCAGAATTCCCAGACAGGAAAGATGCTGCTGCAACCGCCGCGCAAAATTTTATTTTACTTAATTAGAAGATAATTAAACCTTAGCAATAATGTTTCATTAAGCATGGGCGTGTATTGATGATGTTAGCATGGATAAACGGAGGCACAGAAGGAGCAGATAATTGGGGAGCAGACAGATGAAGTTTTAAACAACTTTGGTTTGTAGAAATAAGTGATAGATATGGCTCTGTCACCTGCACAAGCTGCAGGGGTGATGCAAAAACCACAAAGTTTTCCTTCCCAGTCCATCAGAACTTCTTAGAAGGGAGAGAACCCAGTCAGAGGGATTCAAAGCCTCCTTATACCCATGAGGAAATCATAATCCCTAGGTTTGCCATGAGGATGTGACTCCAGCCACAACACAATAACCAAAATGCACAATATCCCGCTCAGATTTAAACCTTTTAAGGTTTCTGCAGCTGCTGAGGTGCTGAAGGAGGTTTCTAGTGAAGGGGCAGCTATGGACAGAGGTAACTCCTGCTTGTGGGGATTTCATCCCACAGGATCTCAGCCATGGAGCAGAGCCTCTGCCAGGAGGGGTCTGTAATCCCACAGGGCAGCCAGGCTCGAGCATCCCACTGGAATCCTCCCAGCAAGCCCCATCTGCCTCTTCCCTTGGAAACCAAATCCTTTCATCCACCTTCAAGTGGATAAACCCTCACTCCCATCTCCTTTGGGCACCTGGCCACTGCCTTCTGCACGGCACACCGTGAAACACCAGTCCCTTATTGATGCCTCTCCTTTCACCTCTGTGCAGCACAACCCCACAAAGCTCAGGAGGGCCAAAACACCATCACCCCTCTGCCACCCCTGCCCAGCCTCCCTGCAAGCCTTGATGTTCCCTCCTGTTTCCCTAATGCTTCCTATAATCCAAGTGTAAATGTTTGTCCTATGACAGGGAGGGCTGGCATGTAAAACATGTCCCCCCACACAAAATGTATATATTTATCCCAGGCTGCCATATGCTTCCCAGTGGGTACCACGGCAGGAATGCTGCGTGGAGCAGAGCCAGGACCCTCCTGCATCCCCACCCCAGCCCCCAGCATGAGAAACACCTGCTTGTCCCCCTGCCCATCCATCCAGAGCAGCCCTGATCACACAGAGCAGCCCCGATCGCTGCCCAGAGGGAAAAAAGGAATTTCCTCATGAATGATGCACAGATCCTGCTCACGGCTCCACGGCCCCGGGGATGGCACCGGGGAGGTGAAGGGTTTAATCTCATCCCAGTGCCTATATATGGTCACTGTGATGGAGCCACCTCCCCGAGCTCACGCTCTGCTGCCCTTGGCTGCTGGCACCGGGCTCGCAGCAAACTGGCAGGGCCTGGGCACGGCGCCGGCGCGCCACAAGTCAGCAGACTCACCACGTTCCTGTGCTCTCTCTCCCCCTTTCCCAATTTTTTTCTGGCTCGTAAAAAGCCTTTTATCAGTCAAAACCCACAAAGAATGCGCAAATCCTCAAAAAAACCCAACCCTAGAACATTTTAAGAGTGTTTTATAGAGAATTGTTGCACGGGGGAAAAAAAAAAAAAAAAACAAGCTGTCAAGTTAGTTATGCTTAAATGTACATTTCATAATCACTTAGGTGTTTTATGAAAAAAAAATTATATAAATTCAATCTTTTGGTGAAAAGTGTATCAATTTATTCAGCCCACATAGGCTGTTAGTGCTGGGTAGTTTGTGGCTGCAATTCCTGCCCACCCCCCCTCCCCATCCACCCACCTAGGGGAAAAAAAACCTCACTGAAATACTTGCCTTCATAGGAAATGCAACACCAAAAAATGTACTTGACACGCAAAATTCTGCAAAAAGTCTGACGTGAGGACCTCTGAAAAGCCTGAGGCCAAACTGCGCCGGCTGCGAGCAGCCCCGGGAACACACACAGCACAAAACCCGTGCCAAGGGCAATTTATCTTCATTTTATCCATCCAGCCAGCAGCTTTCAGGGGGTCCTGGTCACAGCTACCACAGAACTGCTCTCATCACCAGCATCCCATCAGCACCAGCATCCCATCAGCACCAGCATCCCAACAGCACCAGCATCCCCATCCCTGGATCCACGGGATCCTCCTCAGGGAGTGGGAGGAAGGAAGCTCCACACTCTGCCTCCATCCTCTGTCCCCAGCACTCTGATTTTTATTACCTCCGTCCCCATTTAGGAGTAACCACATGACAAAGCCCAGTGCAATCCTGCCCGGGGAGCTCGCCTGGGATTGCCTCTCCCTCCCCTGGAACACAGCATTTTAGCAAGTTTTCCCTTCACAGCATTCTTTGTAGCCACAAATTCTGCTAAGATTTAATTTTTTTTTTTTTTTCAGATGCCTGTTCTGCCTCCAAACATTTGCTCAAAAACGAGTTGAACTTAAAAAAAAAAAACAAAACAAAAAAAAAAAAAACCCCAACAAAAAATAAACCACTAATGAATCACAGTTCCTAGCAAATGAGCAATTGCAGTTGACACAATGAATTATGCCTGAAGCAAGCTGGGAAACATATTTTGCAAATGATCTCATCCACAGGCAAACCTGGCATGACACTTGATTTGCTAAAAAAGACACAAAGCCTGTCAAAATTCCTGTCACTCCGCAAATAAAGTCAGGTAGAGAAAACCAACAGCCTCACCCTCTTTTAAGCACGCTTCGCCTATTTCTCAATTGCTCTACAGGCTTGATTGAATAAAATAACAAAAACCCCACACGCCCTCCTGTAGGTGTGCCCATCCCAGTGGGTGCTGAGGGCCACGGGATGTGCTGCCACTTCCCTGGATGAGGAATAAATGGGCTGGGAAGCTGCTCTGCTCTTTGGATGCCAAGCCCAGGCTCAGCTCGATTTGAAGCCTAATTGCAGCAAGATCCGACGCTCCATGCTCGCTCTGGCCATTAGGTATGGCAGGGAGCTCACAATTCCCTTTAATTTCCTCCAGCTGCATGCCTGGGTTTTATTTCTTTCATTGCATTCAAGTAAACTCAAAGGTTAGAAAAGAGAGGGGGGGGGGGAAAAGCCACTCAAGGGCAGCCCCGCCTGCTCCCCACATCCCTGGAGCTGTCTCGGAGCAGTTCCCTTTGGCCCAGCACATCCCACCCTATTTCCCCACCTGAAAAGCTGCTGGCTCAGAAAACCTGGAAAAACTCAAAAGCCATGGCTGAACCCTCCTTCTAACCCCATTTTGTCAGAGTATTTTTAAACACAGAGCAAAGCTGAGTCCCAGCACTGTTTCCCGGGTTGTTCCATGGTGTTTGTCCCCAATCCCTGTCACCCCAGAGCCAGCTCTGACCCCATCCCTGCCCACCCCACAGCCCTCCAGGAGGCTGGGCAGGAACCAGGGGCTGTGCAACAGCCTGAAATAAATATTTCCACTCCAAGGTGAGCTGGGCTGCGTCCCCAGCCAGGAAAGCACAGTCTGGAGGTTCCTCCCAAGCCAGCCCTGATCTCCCCGGGTGGATCAGGCTCTGGCAGGAGCTCTGCTGGTGTTTCTCCCCTGGCCAGCAATGCTGCAAAGTGGCCTCGCTCCTCCTGACACCTCCAGCTGGGATCTGAGCCAGAGCCCAGCCCAAGGGACTCACCTGGACGCTCCAGCCAGGCTCAAGTTCAAGGAGAAGGGAATTTTCCTTTCCTGGACTTACAAGCAGTGAGGATGTTCTGTGTCCCCCCCTGAGCGTGGGGATGCTGCCCTGTCACTGGCACCAGCCAAGAGGAGCCAAAATCTGCCTCCAGTTCCAGCAGGCTCCCTCAGGAAAGCACAGTCATGGCTGGGGGAGCTAAAAGGCTTTTATATTGCCAGAGGGCTCCAAAAATATCACCTCCAAAGTGATCCAGCATCAGCACACGCATCCTGGCTAATGGCATCCATCTCTCACAACAGAGGAGGGCTCTGGGAAAAGCTTGGGGAGCCCTGGAAAACATTTTGGGAGCACTGCCCTGCACAGCCACAGCCCAACAAACTCACAGCCCACCCTCTGGCCCCCGTGGGACCCCTGCTCCTGCCCTGATGCCTGGCTTTACTCCGCTCTCTGTAATTCCAGCCGCCTTGGGAGAGATTTTTTTTGACAAATTTAAAGTTTCAGAAATCCATCCCCACCCTGCTCTGTCCCAATAGGACAGCTTTTACCCAGTGAAGCCTTAATTAAAAGGCCTCTGCAGGAGGAAAAACCCCAAAACACAGCAGTTACAGCCACAGAAGGACATTTACTCTCAGGAGGGATGAGATCCCTAATTTTTTTTCTACTTGCCACTTACTTCAAATCCAAGCATTATCACCCCCATCATCCTCACCTTGGGGTCACAGCCTTGCTGTCCTCAGCTGGGCGAGCCACAGCAAGTCAGCTGCTGAGGAACAGCTCAGCTTTGCTCTTTTTTAGTTAAAAGCTTTCGGAATTTCAGAGCAGGCTGTGAATCTGGCAGGAGGTTTGGGGGGGAGGCGTGCTGGGATGCTGCAGTTTGGAGCAGCTCTGCTCTGCCCAGGACCCCAGGGGCAGCGTCCCCACGGAGCAGCAGCAGCAGCAGCAATCATCCCGCTTTGTTTACCGATCCCAGCTTCTCCTGCTGTTTAATATTTCAGCTGGAGAAGGTGAGCCGGCACGCCAGCCCCTCAATTACGCAGGGCGAGAGGCAAACACTTGGCAGGCAGCGAGCACATCAAGCTGCCCACAAGCTTCGCAAATGCCTCCGGAAAGGAGGAGGGGGGAGAGAGAGGGGAAGAGAGAGAGAGAAAAAAAAAAAAAAAAAAAAAAAAAAAAAAAAAAAAAAAAAGGAATATTCAAATTAATGAGCCGGCGGGTAATGGAGACTTGGCTGGAAGTGATCGTGCACTTCGCCGTCGGCCGGGCCGGCGGAGCAGCACGCGATGTACCGCTGGCTTTTCCTAGGGCAGGGGAGATGTTTGGAGAAGTCCTTGAGCGCTGTAACTACAGCAGGGCTGCGGCGGGCACGGAGCGCTCCGGCCCCGCTCCCGCACACCGGCACAGGGGTCCCCCTGCCATGGGCACATCCCACCCGTGCCAGGGGACCCCCTGAGCCCCCACGGCTCGGGGTCCATCCCCACACCCCAGTCTCGGGGTTCGGCCGGGTTTTGGATCGCAGTCTCTCCCGTTTCGCAGCGCTCCCCTCCCCTGCGAGCCGAAGTCCGAGCCTGCGGCTGCATTCGCCCCTAAACCGCAGCCCCCGAGGGGGTTCCCGCACAGCCCAAGCCCGCATTGCCGCAGGACCGCCAGGAACCCCGAACCGCGCTTCCCGCGGGGGTACCGGGGTACAGCCCGGCCGGTCCCCCCTGCCCTGCCCTGCCCTGCCCTTCCCCTCCCGCTCCCCCGGCCGGGACCCCCGGGACCCGCGGGTAAAGGGCGCGATGTGCGCGTCCCCAGCCCAGCCCAGCCCGGCACGGCACAGCCCGGCACGGCACAGCCCGGCCCGGGGGCGATGCGGGCTCGGCGCTGCCCCGGGCGCTGCCGGGGCCGGGCCGGGGCCGGGCCGGGGGTCGGGGCCGGGCCGGGGTCCCGGGGCTGCGCTCACCTGCGGGGCGCCGGCCCCCGAGGCTGCCCTGGGCCTGACGCGGCGGGGCCGGGCGGCGGCAGGAAGTGATTCCAGCCGCTCCTCACATGGACTTTCCCTGACCTCGCCCAGCAGCGCCGGCAGCCGCCGCACAGACCGGCCCGGCGGGACCGGCAGCGGCAGCGGCTCCGCGCCAGGGCCGCCCGCGGGGCGGGGGCGGGCGGGGGGCGGCACCGGCCCGGGGGGAGCCGCGGGAGGAGCCGGGGGGGCGGCACCGGCGCGGACACCGCGAACCCCCCGGGCCGAACCCCCGGCCCCGGGCCCGGGAGGGGCGGGCACGGCCCGGAGCGGGGCGGGAACCGCGGGGCTCGGGCTGCTGCCCGCGGCTCCCAGTGTGTTCTACTTTGTTTTATTTTATTTTATTTTATTTTATTTTATTTTATTTTATTTTATTTTATTTTATTTTATTTTATTTTATTTTATTTTATTCCATTCTATTTTATTATTTTATTTTATTTTATTCCATTCTATTTTTATTCTATTCTATTCTATTCTATTCCATTTTGATATTATTTTATTTTTTTTATTCTATTCTATTTTAATATTATTTTTTATTTTTTAAAATTTTATATTTTATCCTATTCTATTTGTCTATTCTATTTTATTCTATTCTATTTTTAAAATTTTACTGTTTATTTTTATTTTAATTTTTGTCTATTTTGTTTTTATTTTTAGTCTATTTTGTTTTTACTTTAGTCTATTTTGTTTTTATTTTATTTTATTCTCGCTTAATATTTCATCTCATTTTCGCCCTTTTTAAATTTTATATTATTTCTTTTTTGCTGTTTATATTTTTAATTTCCTCTTCCTCTTTCACTTTTTAAATTCCATTTATTTTGTCTGTTTATATTTTATTTACTTTAATTTTTCTTTTTAATTAATTTCATTATTTCCTTCCTAATTTCCTTTTCATTTATTTTCTTTTACCTGATAATTTATTTTTTCTTTTTTATTTTTCGCTTCATTTAATATATTTTTCATTTAATCTCATTCCTGTTATTTATTTATTTATTTGTAATTACACTTACTACCTTAATTGTTTCACTATATAATGAGCTTCCATCCCCAGTTTTGGTGTTCATCCCAGCCCAGACTGGATGTCACAGGGAGGTGCCCTGTGCTGACCCCCAGCTCCAGGGCTGCCCCTTTTCCGTACCCTCCTCCTGCAGAAAAAGCCTCTCAAGCATCACAAAAAGCAGAGTGATCTGAGGTGGGACTGCTCGAGCCTTGTGGGCACATTTCCATTCCAAATTTCATCCCACTGCCTAAAAAATTTTAAAAAGTCCTTTTGCTTTGTTGCCTCCCTAAGCCCAAAATATTAAAATCAGCAAATTTGCATGATGAAAGTGTGCAGCGTTGGCCCTACGTCTGCTAAAGGAATTTCAAAGGAGTAACAAAAAACCTCTTTAAAGCAGGAGCCTCTTGCTGTCTGCTTTGCATGCGAGATTATGTCAGAACTTCTTTGGATCTGGAAGTTTCTCTCCTCTCACACTCACCAACATTCATCATTTCGAGGCTGCCTCAAAATCTGCGGCAAAATATCCCCATATTTTAAAAATCAGCATTGAATGCCTAGAACTGCTCAAGGCTGAGGAATTTCATTAGCACTTGACACTTTAAAAAAACAGTGTCAGGTCAGGACAAACACATTTTGCTTTTCTGCTCAAGATAAATTCGGGGGTTTTTTTTAGAAATGATGCATGAGAAATATGTCCCCAAGTGCATTCTGAGCAGAGCAGTGCGAGAGCCCAGCTCCTCTTCCTCGGTTTCCATTGCAGCATCTCCACATCAGCTCGTCAGGAAGGGGTGGCAGGAGAAGGGGGAATGGTCCCAGCTGAGGGAGGGCAGGGTTGGGTGGGATTTTGGGAAGAATTCCTTCCCTGGGAGGGTGGGGATGCCCAGAGCAGCTGCGGCTGCCCCTGGACCCCTGCAAGTGTCCCTGGAAAGGGATTGGAGCCACCTGGCACAGGGAGAGGTGGAATATGAGAAATATCTCCTGCAAGAAGTTCCCTGGCCCAAGAGATGCCCCAAAGCACCTTGTGGGGCACAGCACTTCTATGGGGTGACAGCACTGTCCCCTGTCCCCCCCTGAGCCCCACAGCCACATCAGAGCATCCCTGTGTCACACAGGACGTGGGGACACGGCTCAGGGCGCTTCTGTGGCCCCAAGGTGCTGCACTGAGCAGCTCAGTGCAGGGATTTGGGGTTTGGGAGCACCCAGCACATCCCTGAGGGGCTCAGAAAATCCAGAGGCATCCACAGGGAGATGCAGAGCTGGAAAACTCCAGTTGCTCCTGCAGTGCTCCAACAGGAGAGGAGCTCTGAGCCCTGAGACTCGCCCAGGGCCTCCCCAGCTTGCAGAGGCAGCAGAGCCCTTAATGCTCCAGAGCAGGAGCATCTCCCTCCCTTCAGCCATGGACATTTTAAAAATGTTCTGTGATGGAGAAAGAAACATTTCTTAAGTACCATTTGATGTCTCAGAATGGCTCCGGGGCTAGAGAAAACATGTTTATTTACTACTCTGCTGATTTTAATGCGAAAGATTGGTTCAGTGAGTAGAGGAAACAAACCAGGCAACATTTTCCATAATGTCTGCAAAGTGTTCCTGGGCTGCGGAAATATTTTCTTTCTCTCTCTCTCTCTCTCTCTTGCCTGCGTTTTTTTTCAATCTAGCATTTCAAATTGAAGAATGGCTTGAGGGCTGAAGAAATCACTTGATAAAATACCCAACATTTACATTCTTGCAGGAGAACAGCTAACTTTTTTATTTTTTTTTTTCCATCTGAACAGTGGTTTAGTGATGCAGAAGAAACAATCCTGCAGCATCCCACGTCCCTTTAACCCCTTCTGCCTGCAGCTGAACTTTCGCTGTTCGCTGCAAAGCTTTAGGGATTTTTGTTCCTTCTCCAAATTCTGGGCTCTAAGGCCACTGCAGGTGGCTAAAATAAACTTTATAGCTTGATTTCCAGGTGGATTTCTGGGTGAGGGAGCCAGGCTGGCTGGGGACCAGCCCATGTCAAAGCAGCAATCGCTGCACCAATCTCTGATTTATTTTGTGCAGGGACGTGACTTTCCAGCAAACTCTGGAAAGCAAAAAGGTCTTTCTAATCTTCCTGCCCCCGAGGTGCTGGGGTGGGAATGCCCCTGGAGTGATTCCCAGCGCTTTGTGGTGCTGGGATCACCCTGAGCAGGTGCTGCAAGACCTGCAAAAACTCAGGAGACTCCTTATCCTGCAGCAATCCTTCAGAGGACCTCAGCTGCCACATTAGGAAGGATTTTTGCAGTTTGCTTTGTAGGTAGAATAAGTTTTAGGTCCCCAGCCCACGGTGTGACCAATATTTGTGCTGGGCTGTGAGCTGCAAGGCCTTGAGGAAGGTGGAGAGGATCTCCAGAAACCTTCCCTGGGATGGCCCAGTTAGCACAATTGATATTCATGGAGGGAGGAGAGGACACAGGGCTCTGTTACAGGGATCAGCATCACACCCAGAATGGTGGCAAACAACAAAATTAAACGCATCAGAACCCTCCATTCTGTGCCTCACCTCATGCCAGAGGGATCTGCCTTTTCCTCTGTGTTCACAGCAGCCCGGTGAACTTTGCCAGGTGCTGAGTTCTGCTTGTGGTGCTCCCTCCTGCAGGAATAGAGACAATATTTAAAACCAAACAGCACCATGAGTGAGGGGAGAGCTGGTTCTGTGGGGAATTGTGACAGCCAGCAGGGCAGAGGCTCTGGCACTGAGAGCAGGGACCCTCCAGGTCAGCCACAAAGCTCAAATCAGGGCTGAAGGCAGCTCTTACACCACCTTTCCCCCTGGAAAATGGACATTAAGGCGCTCCCCTGCAAGCCCCAAAGCTCAAACTGGGGCTGAAGGCAGCTCTTACACCACCTTTCCCCCTGGAAAATGGACATTGGAGGTTTGGTGGCCCTGCCTCCCCTGCTGTGGTGTCTCCATCTCCTCCAGCTGCAGGATTTCTCTGTGCTCCCATCAGCAGCTGCCTGGGGTGCATTTCACTGGGAAAGCTCCAACCCTGCTGCAGTAAATCTCTCCTGGGTCACGGGGGGTCTCATTCCAGCCCAGCAATGTCTCCATGTCAGCCCCCAGAGCTCCCCTGGGAGGCTCAGAATTGGCATTTTGATGGTGTTTGGGCTCTCTGGACCCGGCTGTGACCCTGAGGGGTCTCTGGTGACAAGAGCCATTGCCACTGCAGCTGGGACAGTGAACGTCCCCCACAGCCTCCAGTGCCACACATGGGACAAGGGACGAGGTGCTAACACCACATTTTGGGACGAGCCCCTGAAATCTCTGTTCAGCCAAAGCCACAGCACCCAGGGGATGACTCCTTAGCCATGAAAGCCTTTGTTTGTTGTCTTTGGTGGCGGTTCAGCTCTCTCATTTTCTCCTTCCCAGCTCTGAGAGGGGTGTGAGGGCTCCAGCTATCCCAGCCCTCCATCCTCCAGCTCCTGATGTCAGCCAGCACAGGGAGGCTCTGCAGGCAGCCTCTGCCACCCCCCTGCTCTGGGCAGGGCTTTCCCCCATCACCAGCACCCTGGAGTCACCCCTGGGGTGATGGGATGGACCCAGATGTTCCTGGAATCCCAGAATGGTTTGGAAGGGACCTTAAAAACCACCCCAATCCAAAGCAGGGACACCTTCCCCCATCCCAGGCTGCTCCAAGCCTGGCACTGGACACTTCCAGGGATGGGGTGAAGTTAAATTGTTATTTTTTTATGAATACCATTAATAAATCTCCGAATTCTTCACATGAAGCCTCTACACAAGCTCAAGCATCGCCCTGTGCCACGCAGCTGACACGGTGCAGATGTGGATTGCTTTGACTCCAGCCAGGCTTATTTGGTTTACATTGAAATGATTAGGAATAAGTTAAAACAAACAGAAATGAGATGTCTCCGAGGCAGCTGCATTGTCCTGCCCAAACTGGCACAAGGCTGTGTGTAAAAAGGCTTTGCTTGTTAGTAAATAGAGAAATCCTTCAGATCCTGCTGGGGAATTGCTCCAGAAGCTCAAGGCACTGCTTGTTTCCAGCTGGGTCCCCCGAGGTGAGAGCAGGACAACAACAGAAAATCATGTATCATTGGCCTGTTTTAGTAATTATTTATTATATAATGCTGTGGTGCCTGTGCAAGTGGGAGAGGAGAGAGCCCAGCCCTGGGAGGATTTTCTGCCTGTGTTAATTGGTGGCAGGTGCTCACAGCCTGAGCTGCAGGCCTGGGAGCCTCCGACCTCCCTGGACACAGACCGTGCTCCCAGGAGCAGCATTAAAATAAATTTCCATAAAAGTATCTGCTTTCATCTTAAAGACTCCACGTGCTGGTGGATGGAGCCTCGTCTGGTAAATGATGCTGACATTTAATTGCCTCTAAAGCTCAGAAATGGTATTTAAGCCGAGCTGGCGCAATTCACAGCACACCACCAGCCTTGCTCTGGCTGCCTGCTCCCTGTCTGGGCTCTGCCCGTGGTTTCTGCTCCCCGTGTGAGCGCTCTGGCATTGGCTGTGGGAGCAGACATCCCCTCAGTGCTGGAGCCAGGAGCCCTGGGGCAGCTCTAAGGGACTCACTCCTGCTGCAGCTTTGCACTGGAGGCAGGGATTGCTCCAAAGAGTTTGGAAAATTGGGTCTGGCAGAGAGGTAAAGCTGCTCTCTGGGCAACTCTGTAATGTGGAGGGGCCAGCCTGGGGGATTTGGGGACATGGAGCAACACCCCAGGATGTATCTCAGCCCAAACTCCCTGCAGACTCTCACAGAGTGTGGCTCATTTCTCTGATCACTTTTTTGATCAGAGAGAATGATCAACCACCACTTTTTAATTGCCATACATTTAAAGCTGGCCACTCAGTTGTTGACTGCTGAGGCAACAAACGGTGCTCAGGCTCTCCCTCTCACACCCCTCACTGTTTCTGGTGTGGGTGCTCAGGATCCCAGGCGAGATGCCTTTAAATGGAGATGCTCAGGTCAGCCTGGCAGGGCAGGTCACTGCGGCCAGGTGGGAAGGGGAGGAGGCGGCCACGCGTGTGCTCTGCAGGTGACGATGAGAAACTGCCAGAGACGGAGCCAGGCGTTTGATTCCTCCGAGCTGAGCATGTAAATGAGACTGGCATAATCGGTCTGTGTTTCCCCTTCCTTTCTGTAGAGGAGTATTTTGGGTTGAAGTGTCTGTGATGTGACTGATGCAGCGAGTCAGCGCTGTCAGAGCCTGATTCACGAGTCTGCTGCAGTGCTGGGGGTGGGAGCGGGTAACCTTGGCTCCTGCTCCTCCTCCTCCTGCTCTGCCCGGATCCGGTGTCACCGGCAGGTGCTGCTGTCCCTGTCCCCGCCGGGAAGCAGGTGACATGCACAGAGAGGGCTCTCCTCGCTCACCAAACCAGCGCAGCTCCTGGCCTGGTCGCTGCAATGGACCAGGCAGGGCGTGGAGCATCCCAGATGTCTCCTGGAATGTTGTTCCTGGACACAAAGTGGTTTGGGGTTTTTATTGTGAGGGATTGAGCGACTCTTGGTGCTGAAGTTAAGCCAAATCTCTTCATGTTTCCCACAGAACTCGAGTGTGATCTTATCACAGGAGCTGCAGTCGGGCCTGTGCATTGGCACAGCTCCTTTGCTATTGTTGAGAAAGTCATGGTCTGAGGAAATTGAGAGTAATAACGATCCCCCCTGAAGCGTATTGTGACTCCTTGTTCTGTGTTTGCCCTGGGGGCTGCACCTCTAAAGCAGAGAGGGCACCCCAAGAAATGCCACCACCTCAGCCCACCCAGGACAGCACTACAAGAGAGGGGAGAGAGCTTTGCCAGCCAAAGATCTATTGGAAAGAAACCTTCAGCTCATGAATTTCCCAGGTTTCCCACAACAGTTTTGGGAGGCTTTTGTGTCCCATTGTTATAACACAAATTTCTGAGGCACTGTTCACCAGGAGCTGGGCAGGGATGTGATGTCCTGCCCAGCCCCAGCCCCATCCATCCCATCCCATCTGTGGGATTCTCCCACCTGTTCCCAGGTGCTCCTGCCGGGGCCGGGCTGGGCTCCCGGCACCCAGTGGCTGCACACAAAAGCATGGGAGAAAACCTGCTGTGATTTACCCACACGGGCTTCAATAAACATTAGATCTGATGGCATTCATCGTTTTTTCATAGCATGCTCGATTACTGCTTCAGTTATTGCTCAAATGACATCATTCCTGGCAAAGGAATTGATTGATTTTTTAATGAATATTCATATGGCATTTCAGCCAGGAGTAGGCATTAATATTCTAAGAAAGAAGAATGAAACGTACATCCTAATTTAATGAATGATTGTAAATATGTATCTGATGGATAATGTGCCGATGAGCATTTCAAAAGGCATCCATAGTCACCTCGGGGGCTTTTTTTGGGAGCAAAGGGGCAGCCAGGGCGCAGGCAAGGCCGAGGGGTGAGGCATGGACGGGGCCACCTGGTCAGATGTCACCACAGCTCTCCTGCCACTCACGCTGGGATTCTGCAACGCTCTGAGATAAATCATATATTGATAACGCTGTCTGATCCCAGGCCACGCTGGGGCTGTGGTGTGTAAAACAGTGATGAGAGCAAATGTGGAGCTGGGCACAGAGGCAGGGGGACAGCAGAGAGCCCCCATTTCCCCTCTGTGCCACCCCCGAGGTGCTGGAGGCAGGTAAAGCATCGGCTCCATCCCCCTGGAGCTCTGTCATGTTCAATTCCATTCACCAGGCTCCGGCTGCGAGGCTCACAGTCCCCGAATGTACATTGATATTTGTCAGACATCCTTAAGATGTCTCCCCGTTCTGAGCGCTGATCCTTTGTGAAGGCAGCAGTTGTAGCGCTTAAACAGCGGCAGCAGCCTCGGTTCTCCCCCCTGTGCCATCCCGGCTTGGGAAACGCTAAAACCCCGGGCTCGGAGTGCCGGTGCTCAGCAGAGCATCTTAAACAGGCGTTTGTTTCATTGAAATGCGCCTCGGGTCCCGGGGGGGCAGCGCACACACACCTGAAGCATCCTCCGGACGGACGCAGGGATAAATCAGGGCATGGCTGGTAAAGGTGACAGCCAGGAAAGGCTGTTTATACTGCACTGTGAAAGGGAGAGAGCGGGGCCCTTCTGCTGACAAAGCACAAACAGCCCCGGCCCGCGGGGAACGAGAAAAGCAATCCCAGAAATTCCCTGCCCCGAGACCCGGGCACAGGGACCTCAACGGGAAAGGGGACATCAATGGGAACAGGGACCTCAATGGGAACAGGGACCTTAATAGGAACAGGGACCTCAATGGGAGCAGGGACCTCAATGGGAACAGGGACCTTAATAGGAACAGGGACCTTAATAGGAACAGGGACCTCAATGGGAACAGAGCTGCTTCTGCTCCCCTTTTCCCAATAAACCCAATAGGAACAGAGCTGCTTCTGCTTCCCTTTTCCCCATAAACCCACCCTGCCCCGAGACCCAGGAACAGGGACCTCAACAGGAACAGGGACCTCAATGGGATCAGAGCTGCTCCTGCTCCCCTTTTCCCAATAATCCCACCCTGCCCTGAGACCCAGGAACAGGGACCTCAACAGGAACAGGGACCTCAATGGCATCAGGGACCTCAGTGGGAACAGAGCTGCTTCTGCTCCCCTTTTCCCAACAGACCCACCCGCTGCTCCTGCTGGAGCCGGCAGGGAAGGGGATACCCTCCGGAGGGATCTGTGGCTGCAGCAGGGCCGGCTGTGCCCGGGATGAGCCCCGGGAGCGGCCCCGGCTCCGTTCGCTCATCCCTGCGCGTGGGACCGAGTTTGCCGATAAAAATACAGCCCGAGTTATGCTTGGTATGGAACAAGCAGGCAGTAGCTGCCGGAGACTTCACAACATCCCGCTCCTGGCTCGCCTCCAGAGCGCCAAAACAAAACAAAAATTCAGTTGGCATCTCTGCGGATTGAAGCGAGTTTTTCTTTCTGCAGCAATTGCTGAACAAACGTTTCGGTGCCGGTGCCGCCGCCCCCGCCCCTGCGCTCCCCCGAATCATGCGCCGCAAGGAGGGCAACGATGCTCAAGGTCATGGGCGTGCTGTGAGCAGAGTGACAGAATCCCAGCAGCACCGAGGCTGGGAAAGCCCTCCCAGACCGCGGAGACAACCTGGGAGTGCTCCTCGCCTTGTCACCCAGCCCAGAGCGCTGAGTGTCACATCCAGCCCTGCCTTGGACACATCCAGCCCTGCCTTGGACTCATCCAGCCCTCCTTTGGACACATCCAGCCCTTCCTTGGACACATCCAGCCATTCCTTGGACACATCCAGCCATTCTTTGGACACATCCAGCCCTTCCTTGGACACATCCAGCCCTTCCTTGGACACATCCAGCCATTCCTTGGACTCATCCAGCCCTTCCTTGGACACATCCAGCCATTCCTTGGACACATCCAGCCCTTCCTTGGACACATCCAGCCCTGCCTTGGACACATCCAGCCATTCCTTGGACACATCCAGCCCTTCCTTGGACTCATCCAGCCCTCCTTTGGACACATCCAGCCCTTCCTTGGACTCATCCAGCCCTTCCTTGGATTCATCCAGCCCTTCCTTGGACTCATCCAGCCATTCCTTGGACACATCCAGCCCTCCTTTGGACTCATCCAGCCCTGCCTTGGACTCATCCAGCCCTCCCTTGGACTCATCCAGCCATTCCTTGGACACATCCAGCCCTCCTTTGGACACATCCAGCCCTTCTTTAGACACATCCAAACCTTCCCTGGACATCTCCAGGGGTGGGGACACCACCACCTTCCTGAGCAGCCTCTTCCAACCCTTTCTGTGAAGAAATTCCTCCTGAACAAAGCTGCTCATTGCCCATCTCTGTCCTCGGTGGCCTCGCTGCACTCTGTCACCAGTGTGGAGCTCAAGCCGTGTTGGGGGCCCAGCAGGGCCTGCAGGACTGGGGTGGTTTCTCCAAACCACTCTCTTATCACGCTGGGGGCTGTTGGATCCCCAGGGAGGCGCAGCTTGCACACCTGGGCTGAATTCAACCCCTGACATTGGAAAAGCAAATTCACCTTCTCCCCATCCCAGGCTGCTCCCTTGCACCAGCCAGGAAGGGGCACAACCCAGGAATTACAGCAGAGGAGGTGAAAAATCCCACAGCAGGGGCCTGAAATGAGGGAATTCAGGGTCTGCCCTCGTATTTCTTGTGTGACACAGGACACAAACAATGTGCATCTTCTGTAGGTTTGAGTGTTGCAACTTGACCTTCCAGGCTTTGCTTTCAACTGGCTTATTTATTTCCCCAAGAACAGGCAGGTTTGTTTGAGAGGAAACAAGGTGAAACCCTGACCTTGCTGAAAGCACCGAGAGTTTGCCATTGATTCCAGCAGAATTAGACATTTACACAGAGTTATAACCAGAGGTCCAGGTCTTGGTTCTTGCTTCTTTGGTGCTTTGAAGGAAGAGACCAAAACTCCTCCAGCCCTTCCCTGTGTGCCCACCATTCATTCCCCCTCCTGCCCTCTCTGCAGGGCAGCTGCAGACCTTGAAGCATGAAATTTTCCTGTCCTTATGGCAGCACATGGCTATCATGCCGTTGCTGATCAGAAAAACCCTCCTGTGTTTTCCCTGCACCCAGCCCTTTCCTCTGAGGGCGTTCACAATGTGTGAGCACGGGCACAACTCGAACAATCCATCTCTGTGGAAACCACCCCTGCTCCTGCACAGAGCCCTCCCTGCCCTCCCCTGGCTCCGAGTGCAGAAATGCACCAATTTGGGGGGATTTTCACCCAACAGGAGCCCCCCCAAACGCTGCAACAGCGACTTCGCAACCCAGACTCCCCGTGCACCCAGAGGAGCCCTTTGTACAGTGTCTTAATCAGTACATAAAATGCTTTCAGTGAAATGCTGCCTTCTTCTGTCTATTTGTCACAACTGATGCTCTGGTGAGCAGTAAATAGGAAATTTGTTGGCAAATCAGCAGTGCCAGCTCGGTTTGCAAGGCGAGGCTGGAACTCTGAGCGGGTCCCTGTCGTGCCTCGTGCTGGACCCTCAGTCCTTGAGGCTCATGAAGTCCTGAAGGCACATAAATCTCTGCTCAACAACCCAGCAAAACCCAGACACAGCACGGTTATGTAATTCCCAGCACTTCTGATGTTATTAAAAGGGCTGATTAAAGCAATGCATGCGCAAGAATTCCCCATCAGTTTCTGCTGGGAAAGCTCCACACTGAAAACTCGGGGCCTGCGCTGCTCCCTGCCTCCCTCCCCTCATCCCCATCCCCGTTGCACAACGCCGGTTTCATGTTTGCCACCAGACAGTTTGCAGTCAGCCTCACATGGAAAAGAAGGAAGTAACAGTGCCTACATTGCACAGAACTGCAAGCAAACGCCTTTCCAAGAAACTATTAAGCAGTGCTCATTTGAAGTTTAAACGAGGAGGGGAAAAAAAAAAAGAAGACAAACTTGGAAGGATTTTTCTTGGCTCGGAGCTTTTTATGAAATTCAGATTTGAAGCGAGACGTGGCCAGGCAGCAGCAGTGGGGCAGCAGAGGCAGAGTGCAGGCAGGGATGCTCTGACAGAGCTGAGCTCTCCTTGTGCCAATCCCTGCACTTGTCCCCTGGCAGAGGGCACAGCCTAGCACCCACAGCTCCCCTCTGCCCATCCTGCCTGCCCCAGTGCCCATCTCCCCGTTTCCATCCCCCTGTTCCATCCCCTGCTCCATCTTCCCCTCTCCATCCCCCTGCTCCATCTCCCCCCTCCATTCCCTGCTCCATCTCCTGTGCTCCATCCCCCTGCTCCATCCCCCTGCTCCATCTCCCCCTCTTCATCCCCTGCTCCATCTCTCCCTGCTCCATCTCCCTGCTCATCCCCCTGCTCCATCTCCTGTGCTCCATCCCCTGCTCCATCTCCCTGCTCCATCCCCATTTCCATCTCCCCTGCTCCATCTTCCTCTCTCCATATCCCCCTCTCTATCTCCCTGCTCCATCCCCCGCTCCATCCCCTGCTCCATCTGCCCCTCTCCATCTCCCCCCTCCATCCCCTGCTCCATCTCCCCCCTCCATCCCCTGCTCCATCTCTCCCTGCTCCATCTCCCTGCTCATCCCCCTGCTCCATCTCCTGTGCTCCATCCCCCTGCTCCATCCCCTGCTCCATCTCCCTGCTCCATCCCCATTTCCATCTCCCCTGCTCCATCTTCCTCTCTCCATATCCCCCTCTCTATCTCCCCGCTCCATCCCCCGCTCCATCTGCCCCTCTCCGTCCCGCAGCGCTCCCGGGGTTGGTTTTGGCCGCCGGTCGCGGTGCCCGGGGATGCTGGCAGGGCACCCGGCGGGGCCGGGCGCTCTCAATCGGCTCCTTTGTGCCGCACACAGCCGCGATTGTTCCTCGGGAGCTTTGCATGGACGAGCCGCTGTCCCCCCGGCGGCTTCAGACACCCTTGATGTCGGAATAAAAATTAAAGCAACAGCGTTGCGATTTTCAAATACACATGCCTGGGATTCATTCTTTAGAACATTTCTCATTTTTCGAGGCAGGGAGATAAGATTCCTCCGGAAAAAAAATAAAAAATCTCTTTGCCCATCTAAATTCTCCCCATTACTGAGCAAATGGTTTGCAACAACAAATTTATTCCGCAGCGTCTCCTGTGCTCTTTTTTGTTTGAAAAAGGCACAAACAGATTGTGATTTTCTCTAACAGATTCACCATCTGGGAAATTTTTCATGCAACTCTTTTCCTCACTGGGAGCAAGTTACTCAGAGGGGAATTCCCAGCAGAGAGCAGGCTCTGAAGGGATGGGTCGTTCATTTAATTAGCATGCATAATCTGGATGTCCTTACTCAGGCAAAACTCTCACCAGGGCCAACGGCAGATTTATTTCTTTTTTTTCAAGAACCAGCTAAGGCCTTTGGTATTTGTCTCTTGGTGCTGCATCCAGTGTTTTCCTTGCAGGGAGAAGCTGGCTTTTGGCTGCATTCGGGGCTGTGATTTACTACAGCCTTGTGCCTCCAAGGTCAGGCCGTGTCACAAGGCTGAGCCTGGCAGCAGCAGCTCCCTCTCACACACTTCCCCAGCCCAGGGAACATCCCACGTTTTGGGGTGGAGGTCAGCGGGGGAAGAGGCTCTGCAGAGCCCCACAGAGAAGTGCCCAGTTCCTTGTGCAAGGCATGGGGTGGTTTTTGTTTGTTTTTCCCTCTGCAGATGAATTTATCCCTTGGGAAGACGCAGGAAGGGCAGGGATGCTCCTTTCATCTGCTCCTGTGGGACACCAGCCCTGATGGCAGCTCAGAGCAGACCCCATTGCCCAGCTCTGCTCCCACCTCAGCCCAGCCCTGGGAGCTGCACAAGCAGATCTTACACTGAGCAATTTTCACTGGCTCATTACTGGACCAAACTTCGCTTTGAACTGACGGTTTCTGGGCACGACGAGTGCTTTGAAGCAGGGAGACAAAATTAGTGCAGAGAGTTGGCAGGTGAAGAAATGACAGGGTGGTTTTTTTTTTTTTTCTTTCCCCCAGCAGCAGAGCTGTCCAGGAGCTATGGAAACCTTGTTTGGCTAAATAAAAACGCAGAAAGATAACAAGGCTTCATATTTTCCAGCAACGTGTTTGCTGGAACAGCGTTCTATCTGTGTGTGCTGGAGGCTCCAGAACAGGCAAAGCTGTTCCTGAAGGGAAATGTGCTGTGCTGTTCTCCACAACTGGAAGTAAACACTGTCTCCTGCCTCCCCAGGAGGGAGGGAAATCAAGCCAATGATGCAGGAGAACCCTGGGAAGAATTGCAGTGAGCCTGCAGGCAGGTAAGGAGCTGGCTTCCTCTCCAGTCTGTTTTTGGGACTTGCAGCTATAATCTGGGACAAAACTTGGCCCCAAAGCTCCCTCTAGGAACTGGGCAAACAAGTTCTTCCCCTTGGGGAAGGCAAAGGCTCGATATTCACATATTACTGAAAGTGAAAATACATCCATCCAAATCCTGGTCTCTCTCAGAAACCTCCTTCCCCTTCAAGTTCTCCCCTGTGACTCTTCAGCTCTTGGGGTAACAGAAAGGAGCATTTCCTACCCACATGGGGATGGTGGGCTGCTCCAGCCACACAAATGTGTCTCCAGTTTGGTCTGTGATGGTCCTGTCCACACCATTGTGGTTCTCCAAAACCCTGTGGTGCTCCATGGACTCCAGCTTTGCCAGGACTCTGGGGCAAACTCCTATCCAGCATCTTCATGCTGTTGAGCATCACTGTAGTATTTTCCACACAAGGATAATGGGAATTACAGTACCCACCACAGCAGGAATATTCCTCTAATCCCATAGGAGGCATCACAACTGTGTCCTGAAACCACAGCTCTGCTCAGCAAGCTCAGCTCCAGCAGGGAAAGGAGGAAAGGCAGCACCTCCCAGGAGTGAACTGCTGTGCCCTCAGTGGGAGGTGACAGCTCCTCCCATCCCCTCCACCCTGCATTGCTCTGTTTTGGAGAATCACAAAATCATTCATTTTGGAAAAGACCTCCAAGATCAAGCCCAGCCTTGAGCCTGAGCTGTGCTCCCCCCTGCCATCCCACCACCAGGACATCCCCACAACCACCACGAGAAGAGGAAAAGGAAATCCTTCCTTTTTCTTCCCAACCCATCCACCAACATGTTAACAAGCCAAGTTTAATGTAGGTGGCATGTTTCATACAGAATCTTACAGGCACCCAAAACACCAGCTGGTGCCATGTTCTGGGGAGTTAACGAGGTGAAACTCCAACACTTCAGGCTCCTTCCAACGTTCCCAGGCTGAACATCGGGCCCAAGGCGGCTTCGCCACCGCACGGCTCCTCAGGGATCCCCCAAATTCCTGCCAAACCCTGGAGCCAGCAGCACTCACCCTCCAAAGGGTCTGGGATGGCTCTGCGATGCTCACACTCTCCCAAATCAGTATTTCTGATATTTCTCCTGTTTTTAACCCACCATGTGGAATGGCAATGTTTAAAGACCAGACATGGAAAGAAAGGAACAATCCAGACAAACCATCTGCTCTCGCTGTTCAAGATGGGATCTGCATGAAGGAACGATGAAAATTGCAGTAATTTTAGAGTTAAAGCCATTTATATCTTTAATAGACTTAATATATTTTAAAGCCTGATCCATTCCTCCCAGCACTGAATTTGGAAAGAGTGAAATACCCAAAAGAACATGAAATTCCCCAACGAGGCACAGTTTGCAAGAACCTGCCCAACATGAAATATTTCTGGCAAATATCGTCTTGAAAAGCAGAAAGTTCAACTTCCCCTGTTTCTTCAATGTTTTGTGTGTCCCTCTATTAACAATGCCAGGTTTTTCAATGAAATTAAAGGGGAGGAAAAGCTCAACTTATTCTTTGCATAAACTTGATACAACATTTAGTCTGCCTCTTCCTCCCTCCCTCAGTTGTGGTTTGGCTCCCTTTCAGCTTCTAAGAAAGTTTTGGAATCTCAATTCTGCAAGAAAGAAATACTTTGGCAAAATAATCCTGAAAGCTTTTTAAAAAAAATTAAAACCAATGAATTTACATTCTGAACCATTCCCAAGATCTTACTTACTCTGCAACCTCCTGGGGATGTTGTGAGGTTTAATTAGCTCCAGTTGGAAAAGGCTTTGAAGAGGAAAAGTGCCAAATATTGCTCCACTCAGGTAGAGCTAAAATGTCTAAATTATTACATCATAAAACAAATAATTTGAAAATTAATTCCTCTTCCTTGCCAGCGTGATTTCACAGGGGCTTCACTTCCCCGGCGTGCTGGTAGGATCACACCACCAAGGTGTCCCAGTGCTGGTAACAACCAAAAATCAGAGATTTTGAACATCATGGTGCCTTTGAGGTCACCTCAATTATTTAATTTTGGTGTTGTCTAGCTCTGTCTGCCACAGTGGATCCTCAGGGCACTCTCAGTGCAGGTACTTGGCCACCTCTGCAGAAGATGCTGGAGAGTCCCTGAGCTGAAGCAGCTCAGCCCCAGGGCCTCTCTGGAGGAACATCTGGGCATTTGGCACAGGTTGTTCTTTGTGATTTAACAAGGACACGTCCTTCTTCCTCAGAACACGGGGCCAGGGGAAATCTGAGCAGCACACATGGGTTTATTGAAGGGAGGTGTAAAAGTGAGGCTCAACCTCCTGCTCACCAGGGACGTGATAATGATCCAGGGGTCCCAAAATGGGATTTTAATGCTCTGTGACACCGAGGTTTTGCTCAGCATCGGTCACTTACCCACATCTACACTTGGCAAGGGTCTCCCAGCCCCCAGGAGTGACCTTGTGAGGCTCCAGATCCCCCCGTGGCAGCTGCTCAGCAGGGACAGCTCAAAAAAGCCTCACTCAGGCTGTCATATTTATGGAATAAAGCAGTTGGCTCGCAGTCAAATTACAAGTGATGAAAAAGGTTGTGAGACTCCTTGTACCCACCAGCTCCTTTGTTCCTTGACCAAATTAGCGCTGCAAGAGCCACCTGCTATTCATGTGTTAATCGCATGATCGCTGCTCGCCTTGCGGGCGCACACACATCAAAGCCGGCGGTGTCACCCTGTTCCTGTGGGGGTTTTCAAAGAACACCGTGAAACCACACAAGTTCACGACCTGCCGACAGCCCAGGCCTTCATCTCCTCAAACCACCCCAGGTTTGCCCAAGCAGTTGAGTGTGTCCATCACAGAGGAGCAGGCAGGCACAGGACCACAAATCACCACAAAATCACCACAAATCACCACTTTTTTACCCAAGGAGCGCTGAAATTCAGCCACTCCCAAGTGAAACCAGGTCCCACCGCCCAAGGAGGATCCCAGCTGCTCTGCCGGGCTGTTTGCTGCGGGCTGTGCCAGGTTTTCTGCAGGAAATGTGGATTGCAGGCACCTGAGAGCGTCCCCAGCCCGCGATGCTCGGGGCCGGCAGCTGGGCTGGGCGCTGCTGGGAGCTCCCTGCACACAGAATGAGCTGCAGCTCACCCCTGCAGGACACCCAGCAGCCCAGAGCAAACCCAGGAAAGGCTCTGGGAGCTCTCTGTGGGGAGGAAAGTTCCAGACACCAGTTTGTGACAGATGCTGATGCTGCATCTTCGCTGCAGAAAGAGCCTTTGGCTCTCTTGGGGCTAATCTAAAGTTCACACCAGCGTGGCCATTATTCATTCAGCTCTGCTGTTCAGCTGCATTATCTGTAACTCTCCATAATGAGAGAGTTTTGGGGAGTGCTTCAGCTTTGGGCTCCACACAGAAATTTTTCAATTTTCTATCCACAAGCCTCCAAACCAAAAGTCTGCACCACCACAAGCTGAAATGGGAAGGATCCTTCCCTGTGTGCAACTGGAACTCACAGCTCTGACCAAAGAGGTGATAAAAAACCAGTTATGTAATTTCACTCTCACTTATTTCCCTATGATTGACCCCGAAGATTTTGTGGAGGGAGGGAAAAAGTTTCTGCATAATTTTTTCACCAGCTTGTTTTCAAACAGTTCCTTAAAGAATGCAGGGAAAAAGGCAATATTCCATCATAAGGCAAAACAAACAAACAAAAGCAGAATAAAAATAAACTTTAGGCCAGCTTCTGGGCTCCATAAATAGAGTTACTTAACTGACTGCACAGTGACATCTTAGATCAAGACCAGCAGAACTGAGCTTAAAATTCAGCTGCCTTTTGGAGCTGTGGGTAACAAACCCTCTGCAGTGACCCTCCTCTCCCTGCTGCAGAGGTAGAACAATTTGTGTCACTTCAGAGAACAATTCTTGCCAGCTCAGGCTGCACTCAGCTTCCCATCTCTCCTAGGTAAGACAGTCTCACCTCATTGTGCTCCCTGAGACAGAAGAATCTCTGTGAGAAAGCTGGAACGAATCAATTCAGGGGAAAGCAGAAGCAAATGCCAGGATTTGAACACCGAGGATCATTGCAATGGGTCCCCCTTAATCACTGCAAAATGAGAACATATCTGCCGTGACTGGGAATTGCAGGAGCACATGATAGCAAGCCCTGCTCCCATCCCTCCTGCGGATTTGTGCTGTTAGGGAAAGACTCAATTACTCAGCACTAAATGCCTGAAAAGGACAAAGCCACTCAAAGCTACATAATCACCTTAAAGTGGATGAAACAGGAGATTGGGCAAATGTATGTCTTGCATATATCTAAAAATAAGAGAGGAAAAAATCCCAAAGCCCTACAGTCTGCTGAATTTTGGGCCCAGATTCTTATTTGGAATATGCAAAATAAAAACCTACAAGAAAGATACTTATTACATGCCTGAGACATTAAGGAACATTTTTAGGAAAATGGTGAAGATGGATTAAGAGTGTGGAGAGCAAAATTATCTGGCTTCTGTCCTCCAGATAAATCCTGCCTTTTTCATGGCCACAGGAATAGGAGTGAAACAGGTTCTTACAGATTAAAAGAAACTTGCACTGTGCAAAGAATAAAACACCCAGCCAAGTGTTGCACTCTGATAATCAAAATGGCACCTCAACCACCAAAAGAGATACAAACTCCAGAGACAAGCACGTCAATTTATCCACAAAAATTACCACTGAGAAATAAATTAATTTATATTAAAAAAAAAAAAAAAAAAAAGAAAGAAGAGGATGTTGACACATTTTGGGGCTGGAAGAAAAGTCACCTCCTGATCCCACATGCGCTTGGTTTTATTTACATATCCACAAAGACCATGAAACACCAGCCCAGCCCCCCCACCAGCAGCATGGTCACATGGATCCCGTAGATGAGCAGTTCATTCATGAGGCTGAAGTCCACCCTCCTCCTCCCCAGCAGCAGCAGGATGATGGAGAGTTTGTACTGGAAGCGCAGGAAGATGCGGATGCCGAGGTACTGAAGGCAAAACAAGATCGACAGAGCCACCCAGAGGATGGAGGTGAAGAGGCTGCAGCTGAAGTACAGCAGGAAGCGGATGAAGCCGTACATCCATCGCGACTTGAGATAGATGTCGAAGTTGTTGTACTTGGTGCGCACCAGGTGCGCGCTGCGCACGGGGCCGCAGGCGGAGTGCAGGCAGGTGGTGTGCGGGCCGTGGAACGAGCGCACCCGCCGCGGAATGGGGATCACCGGCATCGGGCCCCGCCCCGCGCTGCCCGCCCCAGGCCGCCCCCGGGGCTCATATCAGGCGGCAGCGGGACAGCCGGGCACGGCTAACCCCGGGCTGGACGGCCGCCGAGGGACGCACCTGTGGGGAGACACAGCCGGCAGCTGGGGTTGGTGCTGGGAAACAACACAGGCGAGAGACATTCTGTCTAAATAACACAGACAATACAAAGTTTCGGTTGTCCTGAAACTGCTCAACAGCTTCAGGAAATAAGCGAAATTATCCCAGCCAATTTCAGTATCAGCGCTCCCTTACAACTGAAAGAAAAAAACAATAGAAAGTTTCAGTTGTCCTGAAGCTGCTGAATAGAGCAACTTACCCCAGCTGGAACAGAGCAACTTATTCTGGCCGATTTCAGCATCAGCACACCCTTTCCAAACCTCAGCTTCTTCCCTTAAAACATCTTTGTTTCGAAGAGGAAGAATAAATAATGTTTTGGTTCTCCTATAGCTGCTCAACAGAGCAACTTATCCCAGCCAATTTCAGTATCAGCATTCCCTTACAACTGCTTTCCAAACCTCAGCTTCTTCCCCTGTAACATCTTTTGAAGAAAAAACAATAGAAAGTTTTGGTTCTCCTGAAGCTGCTCAACAGAGCAACTTATCCCAGCTGGAATAGAGCAACTTATCCCAGCTGATTTCAGTATCAGTACACCCTTTCCAAACCTCAGCTTCTTCCCTTTAAACATCTTTGTTTTGAACAAGAATCTCAGGGAGAAAGCTAGAATGAACCAATTCAGGGGAAAGTAGAAGCAAATCCCAGGATCTGAACACTGAGGATCACTGCAGTGGGTCCCCCTTAATCACTGCAAAATAAGAACTTATTTGCCTTCTCTTTGCTTCTTATTCCCCACACAAATACACTCAATTTCTGTGCCACATTCCAAATAAATTCCCCAGCCAGCACCACTTGTAGCCTGTTATAAACTTTATCTCATGCTCACAATTACCAGGCCTCTCCTCAAGCATGAATTTTTAAGCCCATAAAGATTCTAAACAGAATCCAGCACTCAGCAATATATGGATTCCAGCTTGTGATCCATGCTGGGAACAATTGGGGAGCTGCTATTCAATGCCAGTGTTAAAGCAGCAAAGAGGTTTGGTCTGAAATTATCCTGGATAATTCACAGATCTTTCCTAATCTAACAGCCATCCTCAAGAGCCCACCCACCTGAGCAATAATATTCATGTGAGAACAGTAATATTAATGCATGTGTTTGCATGGGGTCACATTTTTCCTTTAAAAAGAAAACCGAAAAGAATTCTCTGAGTACTTTCGCAAGTGGATTCCAGATCTGTGCTCATTTCCAAACTTGGCAAAGCTTCACCAAATAAACAAACTGAAAATAATGGAAGGTCTGGGCAGAACAATGAGGCAATCATGTTTTTCACACTCCACAGGATGTACCTCCCCTGGCTCAGGCCAGCCCTGTGCTCTCACTGTGACTGCAAGGCAGGGCCAGGCAGCCTTTCAAAGGCATCCACCAGTTTATTCCTCCCCTTGGGGACCTGCAGAGATAAGTGAAATCATCTTGATCTTCTGCAGTGTTTAGGATTTATAATGCTAACATCCTTCCCCACAGCCATTGTTGTTGTGTGAGTGATGAGCAGGAGCCTCTGAGCTGCTCTCTGCCTCACCCCAGGCTTCGGATGGGCCAGATTCCGGGAATTATGAAACGACAATGCTCTCATCAGATAGTGCTGGAACACAACAGGGACTGCCCCACACTCCTTGCACACCCAAGTGCTCAGATCCAGGCAGATCTTTCCTTTGTTGAAGCCAAAATCTGACTGTTCTTCAAATTAAAACTAATTCAAGAATTACTTCAAGAATTCTTTAGTTTTGTCACTAACAGAACTAACTACAGAGCAAATTATAAAGCTGCAGGAAATTGTAGTTTTGATACCAAAATCCTTCTCTGATTCAATGTGTATCAGTGGGAAGTCTCTGCCTGCTTCCTGCCTCAAATTCCATGGAAATGGAAATTCCAGCTCTGATCTCTCAGCTCAGCCCCACGTTCCAATTCCTTTTTGCCCTTACAGAAATGTGAGGCAGTTCTGGCTCTGCATGGATCAGGGACTCCCAAAAAGGAGTAAGGGCTAAATTATCATTTAAGGAATTTAGGAAACCAAGGGTTCTCCTCAATCATCATAGACACAATCATAATTCTCGGTGCCTCTTGCCCTATTTCCTGTCTGGAGCCAGGAAATGCCAATCAGAAATGTGGATTTTGCAAGGCTCTGAACCAACCCTGCCTAAACCCAACCCAGTTCTGCAGCATGTGACCCCACACACTTCCCACATGATGGCTCTGAGCTGCTCAGAGTTTGCTTTCTGAGATATTTTTGGAGGACTAAACCAAGACAGGTCAAAAAAATCCCATTTTTGGCATTCCATTCCTGACGATTCAGCCTCTCCTTGAAACTTCCCTCACAAACTTTTCCAGCAAACTCTGGCACAGTTGCTGCACCCACCACGGGAACAAACAGGTTCATGCTCTCTGGATGAACTCAAATATCAGCACTGGAACACTGGGAGGACAAAACAAACTCTGAATTTTTACATTTTAGGGGTGCTGCCATCCAGCTCGCTGCCGCTCTGGGATGCCACTGAATCCTTGGAGCAAAAGAGTGAAGTTTTCCTGTGACACCTTCTAGGAAGAGCAACAGAAACTGCTGAGGTGCTTCATAAACTCACAACTCTCTGCACAGCAGCTGATCTAAAAGACAAAACAACACAGTCATTTTCAATTTGTGCATTAACACGCTCACAATTCAGGCTTCTCCTCCAGCATGAGTTTTCAAGCTCATGAAGACTCTAAAGGGAACCCAGCACTCCGCAAAATACAGATTCCAGCTTGGGAACAATCAGGGAGCTGCTACTCAATGCCAGGACAGGAAATCTTGTGCTGCTCCCCTTCCCCTGCCACAGGCTGCCCTGGGGCACGTGGAACACCATGCAGGGAGCACAGACTTTCCAAACTGAATATGGAACAGCAGATCCTGCCCTGGCAGGGCGGGCAGGCCCTGGCACAGGTGCCCAGAGCAGCTGAGGGTGCCCCTGGATCCCTGGCAGTGCCCAAGGCTGGGCTGGACAGGGCTGGGAGCAGCCTGGGACAGTGGAAGTGTCCCTGCCATGGCAGGGGTGGGATGGGGTCAGTTTTTAACTCTCTTCCAACCCCAAACTCTCAGTGATTCTGTGATTCCCCATGGAAGGGGTGGGATGGGGTGAATTTTTAAGTCCTTTCCAACCCAAAACATGCAGTGATTCTGTAATTCTGTGATCCCCCATGGCAGGGGTGGGACGGGGTCAGTTTTTAACTCCGTTCCAACCCCAAACTCTCAGTGACTCTGTGATCATCCCCCAGCCCGGATTTATGCCCACACAAAGCCCTGGACACCCCCTCCATCATTTCGGGGCCGGCTGGGTCATGCCGGGGCACCGTCCCCAGCTCCGAGGGCTCCACCGGAGGCAGCCCCGGCACCACGCACCGGAGGCGCCCCCAGGCCGTTACAACGCCCAGAACTCTCCGTTCCCCGGAGTTTCCCGTCCCTCTCCGTTACAGGGGCCGGGCGGGGAGCAGCGGGCGGGATCTCCGCGCACACCGGGCAGGACCCGCCGGGCTCGGGGCGCTCCCGGTGCACACCGGCAGCTCCGACCGGCCCGCGGCTGCCGGGACGCTCCGGTGGGCCCCGAGCGCTCCGGGAGGAGCCGCACGGGCTTGGGGACAATGACAAATAAAGGTGAGAGCCGAGGGACGAGCGCCGGGAGGGGCGGAAACACCGACTCCGCCTACCCCGCACCGAGCCCGCGCCGAGCCCGACCGGCCCGCGGCGGGAGCCGCGCAGGGAGCCCGGCCTGGCCTTCCCCGGCAGCCGCGCACGGCCGCCATTCCCCCCGGGAAACGGGGACCCTCGGGCCCGGCGGGCACTGAGCGAGCGCTGCCGCACCGCCGGGCCCCGGGGCGGAGCTGCCGCCGCCGCAGGGCGAGGCCCGGGCCCCGCCGCCCGCCGGGCCGTGCCCCGCACTCACCGTGGTGCCCATGGCCGCGCCGGGCCCGGGCGAAGCGAGGCCCGGGCCGCCGGGCGCCCGCTCTGCGCATGTGCGGGGGCGGCTCCGGTTCCTCCGGTTCCGGCGGCGGCGGCGGGCGGGGAGCGGCGGCGCGCGGTGATGGCGTCATCGCGCCGCGCCGCCAGGCCAGAAGTGGCGGGGACGCGTTGCCCTGGTAACGGGGGTGGCCGGGCCTGGTCACACCGGAGGGGTCACACCAGGATTACACCGGGGGTCACACCGGGATTACACCGGGGATTACACAGAGGAGGTCACACCGGAGTTCACACAGGGGGTCACACCGGGAGTCATACCGGGGGTCACTCTAGGGGTCACACCGCGGATTACACCGGGGGTCACACCGGGGGTCACACGGGGGCTGAGGTGCCATGTCCAGCGTAACCAGAGCAGCAGCCCAGAGCTGTCCAGAGAGTCCCCAAAAGACCCAAAGAGTTCCTTAAAAACAAAACAGGTGGAGAAAAATTCAAAGAAATAGAAAGGGAAGGAAAACAACTTCCTCCCTGCTGTTTCCCCTTAGATTGAATTACGGAATCTTCTCCATAAACTTTGGCATTGGTTCCCTGCCCCGCTTACTGTCTGGGCAGTGCCACGGTGCACAAACATTAAATAATGATAACCCAGCCATCTGTCACCTCTCAGAGCTGCTGCTCTGCACAGGCCAAACCCTCCCGGTGTCCCTGAGCTCCTGCCGGGCCCTTCCTCTGCCCTGCAGGGCAGTTTGATCCTGAAATGCCAGAGGGAATTCTGGATAAAGGAATTCTGGGGAGTTCTCCCTGGAAATTGGCATCTCCACGTCCCCCAGGCCCCTCCTGTGGCAGGAGAAGGGGATGTGAGGAGCTGATAAATTTCCCCCATAGCTTGGAACTGGGAGCAGCTGTTTGGTGACTTGGAGAAGCAGCAGAGCCACCCACGTTCCATTTATTCCCTCTGCCATTCCTTGGGACCAGAGCCGTAACCCAGGGACGGGAATTTCAGCCCAAGCAGCAAAATTATGAGGGCATTTTGCTTGGGGAATCACGAGGGTGCTGCTGAATGGAAGTGTGGCACTGGGAGCTCCTGGTGTCCTGCAGGAATCCCTTGGGTGGGAAAGGTCTTTCCTACCCTGCAGAAAACCCCAGGGAGTTCCACTGAGTGACCCCACAACCCAAACACGTGTGAGCACCATTGCCAAGGCTGACACTTCTCGTTTTTATGTCAGGGTGACCTTCAGCTCATGGCCAGGCTGGCCTGGTCTCACGGAAGGTGTGGAAGGAGGTGGAATGAGAGGAGGTTTTCAGTCCCTTCCAACCCAAACCATTCCCTGATTCTGTGCCAACAATCAGCACAGCCCCATTCAATTCCCAATTTTTGACCTCTGTGCTGCTGAAATGCTCCATAAACAAGGGAATGCCCCGGGGTCAGCAGGAATGGCAGCTTTGACATTGAGGGAGATCAGACCCTGAGGGAGGGCTGGGAGCTGAGCCCGCAGGGACCCCGCCCACAGCCCTCAGGGCTGTATTTCTTCCCCGTGCTAATTTTCCTAAAGACACAACTCATATTCCTGTTGATTGAACAGTTTTGTGCTGACAGCGTTGGAGATTTGTGGTGGAACTCATCACCAGCCCCGAGAGCGACCCATCCGTCCCCGTCAGCGCCACCAGCCAGGCCTCGGGTGTTTTATGGCCCCCTCTGAAGACAAACATCCACATTTATATGTCACTTGTTGCAATATAAATGCTAACTTGTACTCCTTTCAAAACTTTTAATGAATTGTGCACATTTCACAAGATTTATAGTGAGAAGCGGACGGCTCAAAATATTGCTTTGAACATATTTGTCACTTTGGCAACAGAACAAAAAAATCTGGAAGATACTGCCTTTAGAAATAAATCATAAATATGTGTGTCTTAAAAGAGTTTATTTTGGTCATTAATAGTTGATGCTCCCTCCCCCACCCGGTGCAGGATTTAAAGTTAAATTATGCAAAATCAAAAACAAACCTTATAATACTTAATCAAACATGCATAAAACTGTCAGGGCCAAATAAATTCTCTCAATTAACTTGCTTCAGATTGTGATTGCATTTACTAATTTAATCAACACTAGAATAATTTGGAGGCTGGGTAATGATGAATTGCTGTGGTGCTGCACGTGAAGGGCTGCTGAGGTGGTGTGCTGAGGCAGGAATGCAAGAAATGCCTTTGAGGCTGAGGGCAAAAAACTGCAGCTGAGTTGTCACATTCATTTTATAATGAAAACATCTTTTTCTGCCCATTTGGAGGGGGATTTTTGCCAGCAAATGCCTGTCATGGACAGCCCTTGTGTGGATGGATGGCTCCACTGTTAGGCCATGGAGTCAATCTCATTTCAGCCTGAGATGAGTGAAGGAGTCAAACCTGCAGAGCTGTGCCCTCCCTATTTTTGAGTCATTTTGTGAGTGTGATCTTTCCCTGGGGGCACTGACCTCCAGCCCTGCTGCCTTCTGCCTGCTCAGGTTGTTTAGGCTGGAGCTGGAGTAACAGCCCTGCAATATTGAGATGTCCTTTAGCTCAGTCCTTTTGCACTTTGAATGGATCTGCACTGGCAATAAAATGGGCCTGACCCCTGCCTAGGAAAGCTTTCAATACCATTACTTGTGGAGAACTAAACATTACACTTCTGCAGGCGTAAGCAAGCTTTTATGGAGAGGTTCTCATTACAGGTTCATGTGAAGGAGGCTTTAAGGTGTATTCAACCCTATAAAATAGCTGAACCTTGGGAAAATCACACCCATATTTGCTCTTTAACCTTTCCACACCTGTTTTACAAAAAATAACAATGTCCACCTAGCTGCTGGGGGAATGAACTCATTGCAAGACTCTCCTTCTCTCTCTTTCTCCCTATCTCTGAAAAATATACTTTCCACATTCTAACTGACCATTTTGGCCACCTTTTATTTGAAATGGAGATGGTGCTTTATAAATATCTGGCACTCAGCACCATTTGGTCCCCAGCAGAAATGAGTAAATAAAAATCCATGTGCTGAAGAGAGTATCCAGAAAAATAGTTAACAAGTTTCCTTGGGTGACACAGAAACAATTACTTCCCCAGCAATTCCATGGCCATGTAGACATCCATAATTCTTCAGGGTTTGAAGATAATAAAGTGTTAACATGGTGTTTTTTAAGCATTCACTGCTGCCTTCCAGTCATATCCAAAAGCACCATTCCAAACCAGCAGCATCTTAAACTCCCTTGGGTTTTGCTGAGCAAGAAATATAAAACAAATGAAGGAATTAACTTTTTCCTTTCCCTTAAAGGAGATTTAGGGTTGAGTTTGGCCCTTAAATTTTAAATGTAACCAATCCTCCTTGCAAATCTAAAGTGCAAAACTTGTGAAATATTTTTTTCCTTGTTACTTCTTTCCAGATCTCATCTAGTGGCTGGAAATATCAACTTGATCTCATCTAGTGGCTTGAAATGTCAGTTTGAGGAGATTTGCATGTGGTAAATAATAATGCAGCCTATTAGACTAAGCAAATAAAAAGACATGTAGCAGAAAGTGGAGCTAATTCCCAGCTCTGCAGCCCTGGAGCAGCACTCTGAGGCCCTGGCTCTCCCAGCTCCCCAGGGATCAGAGTTTTGGGGTGTTATTTGGGGTTTGGCAGCTTTGCCTCCCGAGGCAGTGAGGGATGCACAGAGCAGCAAACCCTGCAGGCTGGGGAGCAGCAGTGCCAGCACAGATGGTTGGTTGTGGAGCTCAGCAAGGCCAGGCTGCCGTGTCCCTGCAGGAATCCTCCTCCTGGAAGGGTTTTATGGATATATATTTTACAGGTGACTTGCAAAATATAAAACTAGAGCAGTCTGCAGTTTCTAAAGAAATAAATGATTGGTGTGAGGCTCGCTGAGACAGTAATGTTTGATGTATTCCATCTACGTGACACTCCGGCTGCTTTTGGGCATAATAATCTGCTGCTGCTCTGAAAACAAACCAGGGGATGCTTGGGGGGCTAGAAATCTGCTCCCTCCCTGCTGCAGGGATCAGGACAGGGAGGGAAAGCCTGGTGTCAGCGTGGGTGGGATCCCAGAGAACCCACAAAATGTTGATGCACATAAAAAATGTGTGTTGTCCTATAGCAGGGACACTTTACCCCAAAAGACAGAGCCTCACTGGGCTGGCTGTTCCCTCACCTCTGGAAAATGGGAAGGTGGTTATTTTAGAGATGCTGGAGTCATGGAAAGATTCCTGCTGGCCTGCAGGGGCTGGAGCAGGAGCCAGCTGCACACATATGGTGAGTGAGTAACTGTCTCTAAAACAAATGAAAATAGAATGGGATGCTTTGCCAGGGACAGAATTCCTGCCAAAGCTTGTTGCTGCATCATGTTGGCGAGTCCTGATCTGGCTGATGTCAGAAAGTGCTTATTATGCAGAAAACTCTTGAGGAGAAGTGTCATTATTGCCTTCTGTTCCTTTGTAGGCTGGGTCTAATTTAAGCAGGAGGCAGTAAAACCCAATCCATCCCTGCCTGGTGGAGCTGAGCTTTGGTGGGATGGCTGAGAAAGCCTCCCAAACCCTCTGGCTCTGCAAAGGGCTTCTCTAAGGGTGATATTTCAGGTCAGAGGAACAGCTTTTCTCTGGGAAGCTCAGTTCCCAGATTTTCCATTCATCAATACTATATCAGTCATATCATGGGCAGATGGGTCCTGTTAAAGTCATTGCACAGATCCTTCAGGATCCTCTAATGTGGATGAGATTTGTCTGCTCTGGGGTCACTTTAGCCAGAGGAACCTCCTCTTGTGTCACCCACAGTGCAGGGTGACAGGAGAGAGCAGGGACAAACCTTGGCTTGGCAGAGGGGTTTGTGCCCGAGTTCTGAATCAATGAACTCGCCTGCCCTGGGCATTGGCCAAGTGTCAGATTTAGGGACAGCATTCAGCTCCCTGGGATCAATGGAAAGCCGAGTTTTTCTGTGTTTCCAAGGCTTCATTCCTTAGAAACATTCCTGAGCATCAGTCAGTGTCAAGTCCTCACTGCCTGACATCAACCATGATGGCATCACCATCAGCACTAGAGGGTCCCCTGGGCCAGGAACCCAAAACACCCCGTGCTTTTTGATGGGGTGCTCTCAATACATCTCTAATAATCTAATTTCAATGTACATTACTGTAAGAACTCTTTCTAAAATTATTATTTTTTTCAAAACCAATGGGGAAGAGCAGCATCCCTGCACCCCAAACTCCCCGGGCAGCATCTCCCATGTGGGGCGGGGGTCAGCCCCGATGGCCGGGGCATGGGCAGCCCCCGGGGATCCCCGCAGCCCCCGAGGGTCCCCGCAGCCCCCAGGGTCCCCGGGCCGGGCTGTGCCTGCGGTCACACCCCACGAGGCGGTGCTCCTGCCCCAGGGATGCTGCGGCTGCCGCGCCGCAGCCGGCAGGGAGCGGCGGCGAAGGGGAAAACCAACTCCGAAACCTTGGAAGCTTCGAATTCAGGGCAAAACCTCTCCCCCGAGGCTCTCTGGGTATGAAGCAGGGGTGTCCCCCTTGTCCCGTTCTCCCTGATCCATCCAAGCCGCGGGATGGAGCGGACCCATCACAGGGAATTCCTCCTGCATCCTCTGTGCCCGATCCTCCATCCTTCACTGCGGCCCCTGAGCCTTCTCCACCTCTGTTTTTAGGGGGATAAACCAAAGTCTCACATTTCTTAAACTGCACTCTTTTTCTATCTTGCTAAATGGAATTTTGTCCCTGTGTTCCCAGGGCAATCGGCGCTGGCAATCTAAGAGGTCTGAGGAAGAATTTGGCTGCAATCTGGAAAAATGCTTTGCTGACAGTTTGAGAGAAACTTCTGGTGCTCAAAAGCTTTTCAGAGTCTTTTTGGCATTGATTATGCATAGACTGTGTAGTACAAAGGAGAAAATGGCTTTCCAGCATCAAACAGTAGCAAAATCCATATCAATAAAAATCATCAAGAAAAAGGAACACAGTGTTTATAAGACAAAACTGTCTTCAAATGTATCAAGAGCGATTTTCAAACTGGGGGAAATCATTGCAAGGAAATAAAGCTGATTTTGGTGTAGATCACAGCCCTCTCCTTATGTGGATCTCCATGGCAAAATCGCCCCTCCACAATAATATGATATATATTTTATAACCAGAGGAAGCACAGGGAGAAGAGCTGAGAACATTTCTTCCAAAAATGCCACACTGAGGGTCACCCAAGGGATTTATTTTGCTGGAGTGCCTCTGCCAGGATGAATCCTGCTCCTTGCTCCCTAACTTTCTGTAATTCCCTTCCAGCCTGCAACTTACTGGTGCAACTCTTCCCATTTTGCTGGGGAGAACATGAAGGAGACAAAAAACCCAAAGCCCTCATCAATCACAGCCTGGCTCCTGGTACAATTAGCAAGTTCTATTATCTTAAGAATGACACTTGTAGCACGGAGCAAAGCCAGGCGCACCCAATATTCTAATTCTGCATGGAAAAAAGGGGAGGCTTGAATTGCATTAGCATTGCATTAGATTCCCATGACTTTTTATATCAGCACTTGTGAGTTATTTATGAATTCATTTATTTACAAGGACAGCCCTTTCTGCATTCTGTTGCCATGGTTGCTTTAACTCCTGTATCCTATTAATTCTGGGTGTTGTGAAATAGATATAGATCAGACAATCATTGTGTGGTGGCGAGGTTTTTTTTTTATTATTCTTATTTTACCGTTTGATTCCCTGTGTCCTGACCAGAAAGGCTTCAACACCCATCATCCCTCCAGAGTATCCACTGCCAGCTGGCTGGGGAGGAGGTGTTGGGGCAATTCCCAGAGCTCTCCCCCTGCCAATCCTTCCTGGCACAGAGCTGCAGCCTGGCCTGGGGGAAATGTGGCAGTGATTCCCAGCTCAGAGCCACTGCTTTGGTCTGAGGCAGCAAGTGAGGAGCAGAGCTGGGAGCAAAAGGGGAATTCAGGAAGGTCAATGCCAGCCTGTCTGGGTGGCACAGGGTGGCACAGGGCACTCTCACCTTTGGGAAGTGCTGCAAAACCTGTTGGGATTGGGATTGGGTTTTCCTGCACTCCCCCTGTACGCAGTGTATTTGCAAAAACCTTGGTGAATCCAGAGCAGGCTCAGCCCTAGGGAGAAGCCAGAGGGATTTCTGTCCCCTCAGAGAGATCAGAGTGTGTTTGAGAGTACAAACCTCACGTGCAGCTACTCCCCATCTCCTTCTGGAAGGAGGAGATCAGTTTGGCTGCTCTGCCAGCTGAGGAACAGGGACAAACTCCTGTGACAAGGGAGAGCTTTGAGGTGCTGCCTGCTCCAGCCAGGACCTCATCCCCACACCGAGCAGGAATGTCCTGAGACTGGGATCTGCTGGGCCAAGGAGCTTGGGATTTGTCCCTTGGAGAGGGCAGAGGTGCTGCTCAGGGAGGAGGGTGGTGCTGGAGATCCCAAAGCCAATGTGCTGGAAGTGTTTTGTAATAGAATTCCACAGGAAAATTAAATCAATTACTGAGTCTAATAAAGCTCTCAAGGTTTTTAATTAAATGAAGTTTTAATTAAGGCAGCATGAGCCCATGCTCTTTTGATATTCTGCTTCAGACCCTAGAGGATTGTGACTCCTTTTTGTAATTTACAGGGGCTGGATCAATCACCAGAGTCACAAAAATGTGAGAACTGTGTCGATTTTATGGGAAATACTGTACACGAGCCTGCACACTCCAACAGCTCTGGCTGGGAGAGATTTTAGCTTGGGATCGCCTTTCCTGCCACGGGCAGAGCATCAGCCCGAGCTGCTGTCCTGGGAAAAGTCGTCTCCCAAGCCAAACTCCTGCCATCTACTCCAGGAGGCTGCAGTTACTGGGAAGTCACATGAACTCAGAAATTCCCTGTTCCACACTGAACTGGCAGTTTTGCTTCCCACAGATTCATCTCCCTCTTTCCCCAGCAGAGCCCATCCCAGGCTGTAACTCTGGTTCAGGAGCCAGGCAGGAAAACTGCAGGCAAACCAGACCCACATCTCCCAACCTGGACATCTGGTAAGTGGCCCCAGAATGTTCTGTCTCTATTTTAGTCTTGTTTTGTACACAATATGCCCAAAACATGCTTTATTTCTTAAGGAGATAAGGATCTTTATGTAACCCATTTTTCCTTAACGCTAAGTCCTTTGTCAGGATTAAAGAATCCTAAAACATCTGTACAGGCTTGGGTGGCAGATGTATAGAACAAACAGCCTAAAATAACATGGAATATTAACCTACTAAATGAGGTATTAAAAAAATAAAATAAAATCAAAGAACCCTCATGCATTCTTAGTTACAGCCAATTCCCAACCCCATGGTTGGGAATACGGTGGTGCAGGTGGATAATAAATGGGAAATGGGGATTTTTAGCTGAGGAAGAGAGGGGACAGGGGACACCTTTGCTCACTGTGTGTCTGCAGAGGGGGCAAAGGGAAACCTGGGGTGCCAGGGGCAGTGTCAGAGAAAGGCTGGGAGCTGTGGGGAGCACAGGAGCTGCTCTCTGCCAGCTCCAGGGGTGCTCCTTAGCTTTGGCAGCTCAGCATGGATGGATGGACAGGGCTGGGGATGGATGGATGGATGGCTCAGAGCACTCAGTGACCACCCTGTCAATACCCAAGATCAAACCTGCTGCAGTTCAAAGCCTCCAGAGCAGGTCAGAAATCCCCTGCAGTGCCTTGGCCAGTTAGAGCCCAGCCTTAGCAGCCTCTGCCATCCCCATCTCCCATTTCCAACGATCCATACAGGTCCCATCAGTCCTGGCCACAGCCAGCTCCCTCCCAGCCAGCCAGCTAAGGCCATTAGTGTGATTACTGGAGGTCATGAAGTTCAAACCAAAATGTCAATTTTCATTTGGAAGAATGGTCCCATTTTAGGAGCAAAGGGAATTTTTTTTCCTCTCTCAAAGAGATCCCGACTGTGGAATCATTGCTCCCCAAAGACTTGCAAATTTCTGGCCACAGAAAGGTGCCAATAGTTGCTGGAGCCAGTGAAAAGATTAACAAGGGTCACCAGTGCTTTCCTCTTTGCCTGCACTCAAAGGCTCTGGGGCCTATTTGGAAGATATTAACCATTGCCTTTACCTTCTGCACGTTCATCACCGGGTTTGGGGTCGTTATGGATTTATTGACAAGACAGTGCCCATTAATCTTCCCTGCAGAATGCCAGCCTGGGAGTCACTCAGGTTACATCACCCTGCAGACAGGAGGGTTTTAAAAGGAAGACGGAAATGAGGTGGTGGGTGCTGCTCTGAGGGGCCCTGGGGTATGGAGAGCACCCACCCAGCAGCCTCTGCCAGAGTGTGAAGGCAGAACCTGACCTTGGGGAGGCTGCTGGGCTCTGCTCATCGATTCAGCAGGGTCAGGGTGACCCCTCTGTGGTCTGGGGTAAATGAGCCACATCTGGGGGTGATTCAGGAGAGCCAAGGGATGGTGAGAAGTTGGGTGCTGACCCCACTCGGAGTGTCCTGGGCAGGGCTGGTGATGCCATTGGGAGTTTTAGGTGTCTCCTTTCTGGAGAAACTCAAAACAGCTCTAAAAGGCCTTTCTCACACCAGGCTGTGCTGGAACACTGGTTGGGCCATTGGCACTGCAGGGCAGGGTGGGCTCCTGCCCACCTAGGAGTTGTCACGCTTTTAAAGTGGGTTTTTTCCTCTATGTCATTGTGCTAAATAATTAAGTCTGTTCCATCTTTACCTAGTGACAATGTGGCACTTAATTAAGTAGTTTAATTAGAAGCTGGCAGCTTTAATTAAGTTTAGGACTGTAGAGGTGATTGGGAGCCTCCAGCCGAGTCGCAGAGCCTTTCCCTGGGGATGCTCATGGTGGGGGAGAAACCTTTGCTCCCTTGTCCATGGTCCTCAGGCACACCAGGGAGGGAACCAACAACTTCTGCAGCCCCCAGCACCTCCCAGGCACGGAGGGAGAGGTGGTTTGAGCTCCCTTTGGGAGAGCTGGGGTCACTGGGCGCATGGAGCAGGAGGATGGAGCAGGTGGGACAGCAGGAGGGGCTGGCTCTGCCCAGGGGGTGCCCAAGCCTCCTCACCCTGGCTGAACCTGCTGGACACCTGGGAAAGGTGACTCTGAGCAGGACAGGGTGAAGGCTGTGGTGGGCTCAGAACAGCATCTGCAATTCTACACCATGCCCAGGGCTGTCTAAAAGATGTATTGCTATTTAATAATGTAAATATGTAAATATTACCGAGGTGCCATTAATCCTCATTGCCTCAACATGATACCACTCTTAAGAACAAATGTAATAAGAGATTATTAATATGCAAAGTAATAGGACATTAACCTGACTAACACCAATAAATTCCCAGCTTAGCACAAAGCCAGAGGTTGCTCAGGGAGCAGCCCAAACCCCGCTTGCCTTGAGCCATCCCAGGCTCTGCACCACAGAGGAATCCCAGTTATCCCTGTAGGATCCCTTGCTTGAGGATCCCAAACAACTGGGGAGGAGCAGGGAGGCCCTGGGAGAGGAGGAGGGTGGGAGCAGCTGGGCTAGGCAGAGCCTGCTCCTTGCTTTGGAGCCCCAACTGCTGAGGGTCCTTTTCCAAAGCCTCACATTCTCCTCAAGGGATCTCTTCACCCCTTCTGGCAGCAGATTCATTTTAAATTCTAAACATGTATTAAGAAGGAGAGTCTTGTTGGTCCCAGAAGCACAGGAGTGAGCCCAGGCTTTGTGCCAGAATTCCTGACATGGCCAAGCCTCCATCTCCTTGGGGGCTGGAATTTTCTCCCAAGAAGCTGCACCTTTATTCACAGCCCTAAACCCCAGCTCTGTTAAAGGTTTCCAGCCTCCAAGCTGGGTCCAGTGCAGCCCCTTTCTCACTGCCTGCCTTTGCTGTTGTGTTTCCTCTTGGAACACAAGCACATCCAGGGATTACACGTGGAAACAAGGGCCCCAGTTTGCAGGTTCCTGTCACCTCTCCTTGGCCCTGGCAGGGCAGCCTCTGCCTTGAGCTGTGTGAATGACAAGTGAGATCAGAGGGAGGACACACAGCAGACCAAAAGGAGCAGGGGAAGCCATAAAGTCTGAATTTAGGGCTTGAAAAGGAAATTATTCTGTGCAAATGGCTGCTTCAGTTCAAATCAGCCCTGCCTTGTAAATCCTGCTCATCCCTCTCAGGAGGGAGAGCCCGTGAAACAGCCAATATTTCAGGAGCACAGACTCCCAGAGACCTTCACCTCTGAGTGTCCCCGAGCCCCACACCCAGGCACGGGCCTGGAGAGCAATTCAGGCAGGAACATGGTCATGGTTTATGCAAAAATTAACCTGTTGCCCTCACCCTCACTTGGGTCAAAGCAATTCCGTTTAATTTGGTAATCTGGGCCCTTTATCATTAATGAGTCCTTGGGGGGTGGGGGTCAGAGCATCTCTTTTTTGGCAGCAGAGATTACTGTTAATATTCAGGCTGTTCAATAGAGCAGAAAGACCTTTTGCTATTGACAGTACTACTGGTTTTCACCTCATCGGTGAAGGGAAATTGCCAAATTAATCTCTCATTGGATCTGAAATTAATCCTCTATTTTGTGTTTAATGAACCTCAGAACTACAGATTTACCTGGGTAGAGTATATAGAGAAATTGTACACAGTAGTTGTCTGCAAATAATCAAGAATATAACCAAGGAAAAGAATAAATCATAGTTTCCTTTCTGTGGAAGAATTAAGTGGAACACAGTAAAATCATCAGGCTGATTATTTTTTCCCCCAGAGCATTACAGGATGATGGAACTCATGGCTGGAGGATCTGTATAAGTTTTCCCTATGAAGGACCTTAAAAAGGCTATGCAAATTCATGTATTATATCTGCATCAACTGCTTTTAACCCAGGAGTCTCTCATCAGCAGGTTGCTGAGGGCTGTGGTATCAATTAAACCACTCCAAGCTCACATAAATAAGGGTTTGGGCCAACCAGAAGAGCTCCAGTTTATCTGCCTGATCTGTTTTTGTCTCTGTCCCTCACCAATGCCCTCCTTGCTTGCTCTGCCAGAGCCCTGGTGCTCCTTTCTCCCCTTGCTCAGCTCACTGGAGTGCTGGTTGGAGTTCACTGTGCCCAACTGCACTTCCCTCTCCAGAACGTGAACCTTCCCTTTCCTTCCAGGGTTTCTTTCATGCACCATCATTTTAGCAGGCCCTTTTGTACTGGAAATCTGTTTGCCACATGTTAGCTGGAGCTCATCTGCTAAGATCCCCAGTTAAATATTCATGGGGAGGGAGCAGTTGAACTCAGGTTACACAGCAGAGATGAGAAGGGTGCTCTGGCAGAGGAGACTGACTCCATATCAAGTTAAAAACCCTGTGGAAATGGTTTACCCACATAAGGCCTGGGCATGGAGAGGGAGGAAGACATCCCAGTTACCCATGAAGTGGCAGCCTGGGGCACCCTGGAGCCCTAAAGCACAGTTCTGGTGGCAGGTGAAACACTGTGTGAGCTTGTGGCTGTTAGAGCAGCCAGAAGGAACTTCCAAACAGGTTGAGCTTTAATAGGAAAAGGAGAATGAAGTGTCCTTGCATTGCACATGTCCATGCCCAAACACACGGGGAAAGGAGAGGGGTTGGATGGGGAACAGCATCAAACCTGCAGGGCCAGTCTGAAAGAGTGACTCAGGAACAGGTGATGGTTGAGCAGGGCAAGGTGGAGAGCAGCACTGCCTGTGACTTTGGAGAAGTCTGGGGACAGAAGAGTGGCCTCAGCCTGTGGAGGAATGGCTGGGGACAGGACAGGGCCCTGTGCCTTCGGAGGAGGAGGCTGGGGACAGACCACCCAGCCAGCTCCTCTCCACGGGCTCTTAACTCCCTCATCGGGGGACAGGAACAAAAAGGGCAAAAGGACAAGAGAGCAGAAGTCAGTCTGGGGTGTCGGGTAACCGGTTACCTGAGCTCTGCCTAAAGGTAACTTCCTCATGAATAGCCCAGCAGCGCTCATCCGAACGCTCAGCCCAACACGGCATGCCAGGCTGGTGAATTATTCAGGGCGGGGTGCTGAGCAGATGGCATCGCTGCCGTAACCTGAGCAGCCGCACGGCACAACGCGCAAAGCCCGGCAATTAACCTTTTCCAAGGTTTCCTCTTGTCTCGGGGATTAAACCTCCTTCAAGCCCCTGCGCTCCACTCCTGCCCGAGAGAAACGAGTAATCCCCCAAATAAATAAGGGAAATAGATTTCGATAGCTCCGGCAGCCCTGTGGGATTGTCGCTCCCAGCCCTGTGAGATTGTCGCTCCCAGCCCTGTGGGATTGTCGCTCCCAGCCCTGTGGGATTGTCACCCGGCTCCCAGCCCTGTGGGATTGTCACACGGCTCCCAGCCCTGTGGGATTGTCACCTGGCTCCCAGCCCTCCGGGATTGTCACACGGCTCCCAGCCCTGTGGGATTGTCACCTGGCTCCCAGCCCTCCGGGATTGTCACACGGCTCCCAGCCCTGTGGGATTGTCGCTCCCAGCCCTCCCTCTGCCACTTGCCCTTCCCAGTCCCACCTCGGTGGGCTACAGACAGGAAAAAAGTGAATTCCATTCCCTGTTACTCCACCTTGGCAGCAGCTTGGTGGCCACAGTGTGGCGAGGAAGGGAAACATGAACGTGGGCAATGATTTACTGCTTAGATGAAAAAAATATTTGCCAAATGCGAGGCGTTCACCTTGGTGCATGACAAAAGCTATTATTTTAACTATGATACTTGATCCTCTTTTGTAATTAAACTGATTAATTCACAACAATAGAGTCTATATTGCCTAATACTTTTAATTAACAAAGTGTTGTACATATACTGGCAGAGCATTACTGGCATGCTTCCTAGGCAATACACTTAATTCTGTAATAAATTATTAGGACAAATGACTAAGATACATTGCACCCTGGAAGAGACTGTCAAGAGAGAAGGACTTGAGACTCTTGGGCACTGGTTGGACCATCATGGAGCAGAACAGAGCCTGGGAAGGGAAATGTGTGCAAGTACAACCCTGACAGCTACAGCACGAGGTGAGTGCAGAGCCAGTCCCGCTCCTGCCAGCCCCTGTGACTCAAGACTGGGGTCACCAACAACTGTAGGGACACCTAAGGAAGGAAAAAGGTGGAGGTACTAGGGGAAGAAAGCACTAGAATGGAACTAACCAGCAGGACTTGACCCTTGGCATGTGCTGGACTTCAGATCCTAGAGGTTACCAAAGGTTTTAAGATCAGTCATCAGGTATGAGAAGGAAACCCTGTCTTGTAATGTAAGAATATGGAGGTTAGGGGAAGAGTCCCATGTTTTCCCAGGTTTATTATGAATCAGTTAAGAGACAAATACCCTGGGGACACAGGCAAAGCAACTTTTATTGGATCACAGTTGAAGAACCTCACGGTCACAGGTCATCTGAGTTGCTTTAAGACACAATCCCTGGGGTCAAGTTAATTAGCGCCAAGGATCACATCACAGGCTTTTCCCTTTCCTCTTTGTTTCTGAGTCCTCTCTGACCTCTGGTCAGAGCCTCCCAGTCACCACTTGCCTCCAGTTTTCTGGCTGGCAGACCTGTGGCTTGGCTCAGACACCCAGCTGAAGAAACATCCAGGTTTCTTCCTCTTCCAGTCCAGTGGAACCAGACAAGAGGCAATTCATGGCAAACACAACTTTGTCCCTCTCTCCAAATTGTGGGAGCCATTTGCTAGAGAGACCTACCCATAACTGATACTGATTGTAAGAGCCCCACAGCAACCACAGCTGAAGGGGTTTTAGCAGCATCCAGCTGGGGCTGGGCACATTCCCTGCTGTCCCTGGGCAATGTGAGCCAGCATCACTTCTGCTCTGACTGGCAGATCCCAGCCCGTTGTGCTTGGTCAGCACATCACAAAGATGAGTTTCATGCAAAAGCTGAGCCTAGCCCCAGTCTCATAAATTTGTTATGCATTACATGCAATTAATGTAAATTATTACAGTGACTAAATAATGGCTCTGCATCAGATAAGGGAATAATCATAAGTGAGCCTGCAAAGTCCCAAGGTCCAACTGTGTTAACCCTTTCCCCTGACTCCACTGGACCTGTGTGAGGATTGGGAACCAGCCCCTTGGAAAAGGGGACACATAGTCCTGTCTCTGAGGCAGATTTAGTGTGGGCTTTGGGGGGTCTGTGGTCAGAGTGCCCCAGGCAGGGAGCTTGTGCTCATCAGAAATGCCTCCGAGTCTGTGCTGCTGAGACCTGGAGGGACCCTGGTGTGTTTTTCAAGGCAGAAGTGGTCATCAATGTTTGCAATAATTCCTGGGCTCAGATTAAATGGAATAAAGGCATGAGTTCTGAGCAATAAATAAATAGTCCTCTCCCTGCCTCAACGTGCTTCTCAGGGATTCATTCCCAAGCTTTCCTGCCTCTTCCTCCTTGCCTTGCTTGTGCCCAGCTCCTCGTGGTACCTGTTTTACCTTGGCAGAGCAGCCCACAAATCATAGTGACACACCAATCAAGAGATCTGGAAATTTTTACACCACTCTGCCTCTTGAAAGATGAGTCACCTTCTGCACCACGTTCCTGGGCATCCAGATAAATCTGTCACAAACTTCTCCTTCCCTCAAGGTGCAAAATTCTCTCCCTCTTTCAGTAGAGCTGTATTTCCTCCTTTTAAGCTCCTCTTTCTTGCCCCAACACGCATTCCCACCCCTCAGCCATCTCAGTATATTTCTCCCTTTGTTCCTGTTTCACTGACAACTTCATCCTAATAGTCTCCTCAAAGGAATGATGAATGCATAAGCTGCATATTGATCACTGCAGTGATTGATTACTGGATCTCTTTGACAGATGAGCCTACTAAGGTAGTTGCCAATATGGAGGTATGGATGGCAGGGCCCCCTTGTACAACAGTCTAATGGTATCTGACCTGATAGGGCAGAAAGGCAACTCCCTCATTTCAGCAGGAAAAAAGGCCTCTTTATACTCTTTATAAAATAATTCATAGGAAACTTAAAACACTCAGACACAGAGAGATTGCAAATGGGGAAATATGATGGATTATGGGTTGAAAGGAGCCGACTTCTGGAAGCTAAATTGATCCCCAGGAAAATGTTTTTGTCTGCTGTGAAAAATGGGCAATATCTCAGCAGCTCTGGAGGGCTATAATCTGGAAAATAATTTGCTTTTGATTTCCTTTAGTTTCATGCAGTTTTTTTTTTTTTTTAAGTTGGTTCCTTGCAGGCTTTGATGCTCAGCTGGGAGAATCAGTGATGAAACAGGCGAGGGATTAGCCATGGACAAATACGAGCTGATCCTTACTTATGGTTATAAAGCCCTCACCCCACCCAGTGTCACTTATTCCACGGGAGATGTTACACCCCCTGCAAACAGCACTGCCGAGGAAAAAAAGCAAAGCCAAGCACAGAGTTGGGCATGAGTGTATCTGAAATAAATTAGAGAATCTCTGTCCATGATCCTGCAGAGTCCTGCAACCAAACATGATGAACACAGTCCTTTTCTAAATTTCTCCAGATTGCCTCACTGACAATGAGGAGTAGATTGCACAAGGCTTCCTCAGCCTCCTTACTCAGTCCTTGCTCAGTGAGAAAGCCTCTGTGTGCGATGCTGTGAAAGGGGAGGGACGGTTTTGGGAGCGCTGCTGGCACCAGGCAGGCAGGGAGAGAATTCCAAGAGCTTTGTACTGCTTCTGCCCCTCACCAGGATGTCCTGCCTCCCTAATTTAGGGGCTGGAAAGACAGAGAACGTTGGGGTGGTCAGTAAAGCACATTTAGAAGCTCCTCTTCAGCAGAGGAGTTTCTTCTGCTCCCATTTTTTATTCAGCTTCCCGCTTCTACAGCTAATAACGAGAAATGTTTTGGCAACAACTAGAAGAGTTTTGTCCGAGTTCAAAGCGCTAAGAATAAAATTTATAGGAATAGTTACAGCCTCTCAGTGCCTGGAAATTCCTTGGCAGTAGGCTTTTGCTCCAGAGAAATATTGAATCAATGGTGTGCTAACAGCTCAGGAGCCTATTACAATAACACGCATACCTTGGCTCCAGACAATCAATAACTCAGCGGGATGCAGCTACCAGAAAACAACAACAAATTAGTTAGATTTCCATAGACTATACATTTGGTGAGTAATAATCTGTAAGTGGAAATGAACCCAGCCTGGAGAGACCACTGAGCCAAATGGAGATCTTTTATTCATGGCCTTAACTATTCTCTGAGCAGGATGTTTGGGGAGGGCTTCAAGCTTCTAAATATACATGTGCATGTTTGGCTTTGCACATATTCCTACTGAGCCCAGCCACTTTATTGCTACACTAGAGTTCTGTTTGCAAAGGTTTTCCAGTGTAAGTCAGGATAAAGGCCCAGTAGTGAAAGACTGGCAGGCTTAAATTTAATGTATCTTATTATTTGCACGTTCCTATTTTGAGGTATGGCCAAAAATCCCTAAATACAGTCCAGAGGTCAAATCTTTCTCAGGTTACATATTATTGCTGCTGACTTATAGTCTTCTAAGTCAGCCAGGATTGACCTCTGGCTGTATAAAGCACTTGAAGTATAAGAGCTCTCAGAACAGCAGAACCACAAATCACCAGGTCTAAGTACTACGAACAGTTTCAAAGCTATTTCCATGGTTTCTCTACAGGCAGACTCCTCTTTCCTCTGAGATACCCAAGTTAATTTTTCTCTCTCTGGAATAATGAGCATTTGAATTAATTTTTAATCATAGGTGCCTATCAAAAGTTGATCAGCCCTTTATTGCTAGAGCTTCTGTTGAGTAAAGCTAAATGATAAAGAAAAGTGTGAAAAAGCACAGGTGACATCCACACCTCCCCTACTGATTTATTCAGGCCACAGCTGTGCCTGTCCTGTCCCTCACAGATCTGGATCCCAGCTTTTACCCAACACCTCTACAGAAGAGGAGGGCCACAAAAAATGATTTTAATTACTTGGCTGAATTCAAAGCAGCTCAACTTGCTCATCTAAGTGTAAAATTAGATCAGAAAGTAGCCATGGAGCAACAAAACATTAAATGTTTCTCACGCTCACCTGGCAGGCAGTTTCTGAGGAGGCAGATCTCACAGGCTGGAAGCTGATTTTATCTGCTCAGGCATTAAACTCTCCTATTCTTGACAGACTTTAGGGAGCCCTTTTCTGAATACCAGGTTTTATTTTGCTAGTTGAAACACAAATACCAAAGAGGATGTGTTAGAGAGATATATTTGCTTATTGCTTTTAGTAAAGTCTAAATGTCTGCTGCAAGCTCTCTGGGGAAAGCACATCTGCATTAAAAGTGGCCTTTCCAACAGGAGAATCCCTTCATAGCTACTATTATTAGTCATAAAAGCTTTTAATTACATAGTTCTGACTGGACCTAGTGACTGACCACATGTGCAGATAAAAAGAAATACAGAGGCAAGTGGTTGGTGTTATTTTATGATCATTATATAATTGTATTTAATTTAGGAGAAACACAAATTGTTAAAGAAAATAAGAATCCCTATAGTAACCCCAAATTTCTGGATATTTCCAACCCTGCACCACACTCTAATCCAGGTTGAGAACAGGCAGGAAAGAGCCTCTTAAATGAAGATATAAAGATAAGGCTGTGCCTATCACAAGAACACACATTAAGTTCCTCCAGGAACGTATGTACCTGTGGGGGTGTCAGGGAGGGTCCAAAATTGTGAATTCCATTTCAGGGAGACATTTTCATATGGATGTGGGGAAGCATTCAGCAGTGTCATGGAGTGATCTATGACTATTGCCAGCACAGGCCAGGCACCAGCACTGCAGTGAACTTCCACACTCGTGCACGTGGAACTATTTTTCATGGATCTGATGAATTCTGCAGCGACGTTCATCGCTGTAGGACACATTATTGCTGCAATATATGAGCATCAGTAACACCTACAAGCCTTTAATATTCTGCAGCTGAACTGTGGAAACAGAAGAAAGTCACTTGTAAATGCCTAATTCACAGTGTAAGTGGGCTGTCTGTCAAAATAATGCTCAGATGTGAAACTTCAAGTAGGAAGCCTAAAAATCAGAGAAATGCAAGGAACCTCTTGATGAATGTTAAAAGCAGTTTAGAGAAGGAGAAAACGACCAGAATACTTTTCTGTTTTCGTCCTCATCACAGAGTTGCAATTAGCTCTGCCTGTACAGGTATCTAATCACAGGAATTTCTGCAGTCTTAGCAACCATCATCTGAAGAGTAAAGAGGGTTGTTTCAAGCAACAGGGCTTTGAACATGGCAAAATGAATTCTGCCCTTCATTTTGCCTCTACAGGAAATGTCTCCTGCTTATTTCTGTCTCCCAGTTCATTTGTTTCAATAGAAGTGCTGGTTAAGTGTGCTGTGCTCCAGGATTTGCAGCTGCACTCTGTGATGGTGTTCACAGGGGTCTTAGGATGAGGGAAGAGATGAGGATCTGACTCCGTGTTTCAGAAGGCTGATTTATTATTTTATGATATATATTATATTAAAACTATACTAAAAGAATAGAAGAAAGGATTTCATCTGAAGGCTAGCTAAGAATAGAATAGCAAAGAATGATAACAAAGGTTTGTGTCTCAGGCAGAGTCCAAGCCAGCTGACTGTGATTGGTCATTAATTAGAAACTCCAACATGGGCCAATCCCAGATGCACCTGTTGCATTCCACAGCAGCAGATAACCATTGTTTACATTTTGTTCCTGAGGCCTCTCAGCTTCTCAGGAGGAAAAATCCTAAGGAAAGGATTTTTCATAAAAGATGTCTGTGACAGCACTCCCTGTTAGAGTCAGTCTCCTTCAGAGCACCCATGGGAACAGGTCCTCAGCTCTACCCCTCCAAGGACATGAGAGTTAGGTGGTGGCAGGAGAATTCAGACTTGGAGAAAGAATGGACTGAACAGAAGGGTTGCAAAAATAAAAAACACATTAAAAATTGAGCATTTTGTGTTATATGATGGGATTGTCCACTCCAGGGCCAAACCTGCTGCGGGATTTGCAGCCTGTGAGTCCTTCAGACTCTCCCTGTTGGTGCTGCACGGCCAAACAAGGAGCAGCAGCTGCGGGAGCTGCGGCACGGATGAGGGGAGCGCCCCTCTCCCGCCCCGCGGCCAGCCAGCGGGACAATCCTCGTTGGCATTCCCGTCATTGGAACCACCCGACAGCTCTTTGCATGAAACATCGGCCCAGCCTTTGGCAGGAAGTTGTGCTTTACCGACAGGCTCTCATAGGAGGCACTTGATTATATTAGACAGATAATTATTGATCCAGCTATAGTTTATCCTTGCTGCCTAATTTCAATAAACAACAGCTTGGGAGAATTAGCAAGGGATTCTGTTCCCCCTCCCCCTGCTTCTTCAGGATTTGTCAGAAACAAGATGATTTATGTGTATTCCAGTAAGATTCTCGTTTGTTGGCAGGCTGCAGGGATTGTTTGGGGTTGGAAGTACTAAGCTTTTATATTTAAATGCTTCCATGCGAGTATTCATGGATCTCACTGCCTTGCATTGTAATATCTGAATAATAACTGTGACTTATGCAAACCAGTTTTCAGCTGTTCATCGGGATCAATTTTTCATTTTCTCTGCCATCCCAGGGAAAAAAAATAATAATCTGACAGGCAGGAAGAGTGAGACCTAAGGAAGGCAGCAATACTCTTCCCTTTTTAAATAATGCACAACTCATTTCTGGAGCACTTTCAAATGTGTTGCTTTCTATTAAGCACAGATAATATTCTGAGGATACTCCCCCCTCCTTTCAGGTGAGGCTTTTGGAATAGCACAAGGTTTACAAAGCACAGACAGGATGGCTGAATAACTCCAGTTCCTTTAGGGAACATCTCGGTGTAATTTCTCTTTTTTAATAAAAATCTCCCACTTGGACAGTGAAAGATAATTCTTACTGCTAATAGTTAGATCTCTGCAGGTAAATAAGTTTTTCAAAACACCCTGGTTTTATTTCTACTTCCTGGCTCGTTTGGGAGTCCCAGTTGCTAGAAGGCTGCTGGGGATTTAGTTGTCTCTTACTGGCACAATTTGGAAGCTTGCTGTACAATAAACACCTCATTAAGCACCAGACTGATGAGTTACAACACGATTTACAGATGAGCACTCGGGAATGATCTGCTCACTTCCAGGCCTGGGCTTCCCAATGGGAACCAGATCCCAGCTGGTGGCTTTAGCAAGGCCAGTTAGATTGATGCTCTGGTATTTGAGCTCTGCCCAAGAGTCAGAGTAGCCAAAATTCTTTCATTAGCTACCAGATACAAAGGTCACATAGGAAATGGCTTGAGTGGGTATCCATGAAAAATCCCTGATTTGGCAATATCTGTGTGCTCACAGTCTGTTGGGAGCAGCCTGGAGTTCTTGCAGGCGTCAGCAAGGAATCCTTTTGTCCAGGAAAATAGAAACTAAACAGATTCTATACAGAGCCCACAGTATTTCATACTGTCACTTGATTATTTACTTTACTTTCAAGAAAGGTTTCAGGATAACCTTTAAAAACTGAAAACTAAGGAAAAAACCTAAAAGAAACTCAAAAAATTCAACCCAACCCTCTTCCCATTTTAGTTCCAAGACCTCCTTACTCCTGAGTCACAGTCCCTATTATAAATTGTAAATTTTGCCCAGAAAAAAGTGAGATAAGGACCTGTTGTAGCTGGGAATCCCAAAATAAACTGTGACTCTGGGATGGCACAGCCTGCCCATTTCCTTTGACCTCCCAGAAAAGGAATAAAATCCCTTTCCAGAAGCTTTTGCAGTAGTGGGGCAAGAGAACAACCTTCCAACAGACACCTGGCCTGGTTTTAAAGACTTAGTGGGGAACATACCCACAGCCCATGGGAAGAGCCCAGCAGTGAATTGCTAGCACAGCAGAGAAAAATTAGCAGGTTCTGTCACAAATTTTTGGAGTGGGACAGTTTTCATAAAATATTGAGGCTTTTCCAGAAGAGACCCTGTGTTATTTTTCACTCTCTTGCAGCACAAGCATCCAGGATCTCCTTTGCTGCATATTTAGTGAACAGCATCTGCAGCATCTTAATTACAGTAGCTGTTCTCATCTTAATCTCTTGCTTCAGAATAAGGTTAAGTGTAATCTGTCCTAGATTCTTATACAGATGGTTCGTTTCTTAAATACTTGAGAAGAGTTTAGTCGATCTTTAATTCCTTAATCTGGGAACCAAGACCAACCAACCTGATTCTGACTGATATTTTAGCAGATTTTACAAGAAAAATGTAACACACATAAACATGGGTTGATTCCTTTTCAATATATGTTTTTGGTTCTAATGAAAGTCACTGGGAGTGAGATCCACATGACTCTGCCTTCGTCCCATTTAACTCAAAGAACTACACAGAATTATGGATAAAGAGCACTTGAATGTCAGAAGAAGCCAGCAAATATTTCTTTCTTTAGCTGAAATATAGGAGCTTCTAAACAGTTCAATAATATAATCAGTAGATTTTTTTTTTTAATATATCACCAGATTGCTGGCATTGCCAAAAAATACAAATCCTGATTGGACATAGATTTTCTTTCTGCAAGAAAGCTGTGCCTACCCAATTATGATCCTGGCAAGGAACAAACTGAGACACACAATGACAGTTTTCAGTCTGGTTTATATTGAAACACAGCAGTGAAAACCGATGTAAAATTTTAAACCAGATTTTTGGGTTTTAGTTATTTATCCGAGTCTTGAACCAAACTTCTTGACCTTCACACAACCATGAAGAAAATAAAAGGGCAGGTTTTTCACTCAGACTAGAGGAATGAAAACCTCAGGGGTTCACTACGCTTTTTCTTGTCTGCTTCAATTTCCCTTTATGAGCTGAGTTGCTCTTTTATTCTCAGTATGGCACCAAGGGAAGCCAGCTGATGAGAGCTCAATTTCATCACTCCACACCCAGTGAGAAGCAATGACAGCTCCCAAAAGCAGCCAGAGGAAGTTCTGAAAGAGAAATCACCACCCCAAAATCCTGTGGCAGCGTCAGCCCAGGATGCTGCATCCCCAGAGTTACAGGCTGCTGTCCAGCACAGCTCTTCTTTTCCACAGGAAATAACTGTTCACCTCTTTAAGCTAATAATCACTTCACCATTTTAATTCCCCAGCTCTTGGCTTGCACTTATGATTTCAAGCTTTGCATTCAGTAAGACCCTAAAGAAAGCTCAAGAAATGAGCTCCACAATAGTCACTTGTCTTGATGGGCTCTTCCAGAACAGGCTCTGCCCACACTGACCTCTGGCAAACCTCCAGGAAAAGCATTTTGACACCTTTTCCACCAATTCTGGGAGCTCCATGTAAGATAATTGAGATGTATTACTTCCTCTCAAATATGGAATGAAGAATTTTTTGGGAGCATTTTTAAAAATAGCCATGATGGGCACAGAATCATGGAATTGTTAATGTTGGAAAAGGCCTCTAAGATCATCAGTCCAAATGTACATGAAGAAAGCCTACAAGGAAGATTGAGAGGAACTTTTCATGAGACCGTGTAGTGATAGGACAAGAGGGAATGGCTTCACACTGAAAGAAAACAGGTTTAGAGAGATATTAGAAAGAATTTTTTTCCCATGAGGGTGGGGAGGTCCTGCACAGGCTGCCCAGAGAAGCTGAGGCTGCCCCATCCCTGGAAGTGTCCAGGACCACTCTGAGGAATGGTAACTCCACTCCTTCCCTGGGCACCCTTTCCACAGAGAGCTTTTTCCTGAAATCCAACCTAAACCTCCCCTGGCACAACCTGAGGCTGTTTCCTCTGCTCCTTTCACTTGTTACTTGGCAGAGAGATTTTGTTGCTCCCCTTTGATATTCCCAGGACTGGAGCCAAACGCTGCAGGATATCTGCACCCACCCTGCAGGGCGAATGAGCCATTCCCCCAAAGCCTCGTATTAAGGCATTGATCCGAGTTCACAATAATCTTTATTTATGTCCTTGATAAATCAGCAGCTCCTCAGGCCCAAGCCGCCCGGCAGGACCCCTCAAGAGCCGGGTCTCCCCACACAACCTCTTTGTCACAGCCCCTTCCCCCTGCCCGCACTCAACTTCCCCAAGTTCCTAATGTGCCTCTTGGCAAGCCGCAATTTTTCTCCGGGATTATAAATTTCCGCGGTTGCCCTGATCCGGCAGCTGCCGGGCTGCCAGCGCGCCGCGATTGCTCCCCGGTGACACGAGCAGATCGATTTCTCGCCTCGCAGCGCGCGGGCGGATTAACACAGTGATAAATGGCCGGGGATTGATTTGCACTTAATTGACAATTTGGTGAACCTGCTCTAAAACCCCGAGGTTTGGCCCCGGGTAATGGAGCGGGATCGATCCGTGAGGGGAGCGCGGCGCGGGCCGACAGGGGGCGCCAGAGGCTGCGGCACTGAGGGCTGAGGGGCGCTGAGGGGAGCTGGGGGGGGGCGGCGGCGCCTTCCCGCCTCTCGCTGTTCCCGCCTGCGGAGTCACATCCCTCAAAGGTTAAGAAACCATGGATATGGCCCCTGGGGACACGGGATAGTGGTGATCATGGTGATCATAGAGTCACGGAATAGTTTGGGTTGGAAGGACTGTAAAGCTCATCCTCTGTCGCTGGCAGACCTTCAGCCTGGTCTGGGGCAGCCACAAATTCTCTGGGAAATCGGTGCCACAGCCTCACCACACTCACAGAAAAAAATTTTTCTTTGTAATATCCCATCTAAGCCTACTCTCAGTTTGATGCCATTCCCCCTTGTCCCATTACTCCAGACAAAAATAAAATAATCTCTCTCCATCTTTTCTAGGCTCCTTTCACGTACTGGAAAGTCTCAGTTAGCTCACTCCAAGCCTTCTCTTCTCCGAACTACCCCAATTCTCCCAGTCTTCCCTCACCCAGCTGCTCTGGGAGTGGTTCCAAACTCATTACCTCTGGCTTTACCTGTGGCATTATGTTTATCTTAAATGTAACATAAACTGCCCCCAGGATCAGTCACCCGTGACTACGGGGCTTTATGGACAAAGCAGGAATGGGCTTATTGGCAGGAGTGAAAGTAAAGGCCAGGGAGGAAGTTAATTAACAAAAACTGTAACCTCCGTTTGCCTTTCTGTCGTCTTTTGTTCTTTCCTTCTGTCGTGCCAAATCCCACAGCTTTTACCCAATAGCCCCACAACACAGTGTGCATTATATGATAAAAGCTCTGTGCAATTCATGACAGCAGAGCAACATTATCCTCCAGTATTTATCTATTATTTATCACAAAGAACTTTAGAGTTGACAAGAGAAGCACTATGGAGCCAACCTGTTGAACGGAACGTTTCATCCCTACCTTGTGTTTGAGATTTCTGAAGGGCTGTGTCCCCATAGTGAGCACAACTCAGGCATCTCCTGAACATAAAGGATGTCTGAACTGGGAGTTTTTCCAGTAACTTTAAATTCCAACTAACCTGAGCTTCAGTTCCAACAACAGCATCCACAACCACCTCTGCATTTCAGTCTCTAGGTTACAATTGCTACGTCTGGTAAAAAAATTTGCAAACAAAGATAAATCCTTCCCATTGAAGAATTACTTTAGGCTTCACACCTTTTCTTCCTGCTCACCGCAGTGCCACATTCTCCCAGGAAGTTAGCACAAACTGATAATGAGTTTCAGTTTGTGAAACAATGCAGGATTCCAGAAAGGATGAGTCAATAGTTTGACAGAGCAGAGCAAATCCTGCATTCCCACATCCGTGTGTGCAACCCCTCTCCCTGGAACTGCAGAGCTCCTCCTGAAAACAACCACACAAACTGCAGCACATACTGCCCCCACAACAGGCTCTGACCCTGCAAGGCAGCCCTTCTTTGAGGAAAATCAGAGTTTTTCCCAACTCCAGGACTTGTCTCCAGCTCTGCTTCAAGCAAGGATGACAGTGCTACCAAAAACCTCAATCCACCTTGCCTACAAGGCAGCCTTCTAGACTATTTTGTTACACTGGTTACATAATGGAAAGGAGATAGAGAAGCAAATTAATCACATGGGATAAAGAAAAGATCTTTTTAATGTTACCTGTAGCTTTGTGGCATCTTCATACTGATTACAGCAAAGGGAAAATAGATTAGAAGCCAAGTCAGAATGCACTGTCAATACATTTCATTGGAAATGAAAGGGCAGGTTTACTGGTTAATTAAGAACCATATCAAAAGACAGCTAAAATTACATGGAAAGAAAAACTTGAAATTTCTCTGGCCCCAGAATGACCTCCACTCCTGCCTGCAGCTCTCTTTGTATGCAGTTTAGCCAAATCTCTGTGTGTTCCTTACCTGGAGAAACAGGAAAGTGGCTGAGGGTGCCACAAAGCAAAATAACAGTGGTTGGCATAATAAATAAATGCAGAGTTATAATTCCTGCCATGGAGAGGGTTTAAATAATTGTATGTTCAATGATTTTATCTCCTTGTGCAAGAATCAGGAGGTAAAATAAAACCTGATACTCCTAGAATGAAATAGCACCTTCTGACAATTCCAGTGTGGTAAAAGCTGGTGACTGCTGAGCATTCGTGTTTTAATTATTGGACACACATAAATCATTTATTACACATTGATTTGTTTTTTAAGGATGTTTTGGTAGTGTGAAAACAGCTGGTAATTAACTTGTGATCAGATAGATTTAGCCCCTTAGCAAAGCAGGGGAACATCTGAAGGCTAATGTTTATCAACCATTTCACTTTTAATTCTAAAAACAAGTCCAAAGCTCACAGGTTCTTGCTGAAGATGTGGAAATTATTTTGCAGAAAGCCATTAAAAATTGTAAGAATTCTCCCTGTCCAGAAGAACCAAAAGTAAAGATTTCAGATTCATAAGAATTCAGATTGTGTCTGTGATTTTTATTCGATTCCTAAGCTGTATCCAGAGGAACAGCTAATTGGAAACTAGGAGTTCATTAGTTGTTCAGAAAAGCAATATTGGTAGAAATAGCTGAATCCTTGGTACAGCAGAAGCCTGGCCCTTGTCCTCAGTGTCCTTCTGCTGGCTCCAGTGGGTCAGGGTTTCACCCAAAGCCTTGAAAGCTTTTCAGCAGACAAATTGTTTTATTTATTGCGCTTTCACAATGAAACTCTTAATAAAGAGACTTTCCTCTAAAAACAAGCAAGGAGGAACGGAAATGAGCTCCTTTGTAATCAGCCAAGCCAAAGCAGCAAATGAACCTGGCTGGTTTGGGTTTTTCATTCGGATGCTATTCAATGCCACTGTTATTTCTGAGCATGATGGTGCAGCCAGGTCTGGAAATGGAGGGATTTGGAAAACAACAGGAAGAAATCCCATATCCCCTACCTGTCCTGTGAAATGCTACAGGAGACCCGTGGATAATTATTGCCCACGGCAATCTGGGTCTGCGCCAGGGGACAGAGGGTTAAGCCCAAGTTATTTTGAACAATAGATTTCACTTTATTTTCCTGTTTCCTACTTTGCAGACTTACATTCTGAGGCTTTACTACTTAATCCCCACTGTAGTAATAAAAATTTTTAATCCTGTGTTTAAAATATGAGATTTACTTGTCAAAATCTGGATATACAGCATGGAATTATAATCGCTGTTCAGCAAAAAGCAATTCCCCTCAAGTTCAGGCTGCTGTTTGGGAAAGCCTGTCAGGTGCTTTGTGTCAGCACTGGAGGAATGTGCAGACTGCAGGGTCACAGCAGCTTTCCCTGCACACTGGGGACACAAGTTCACATGCATTTCGTAGGTACCAGCTCAGATTTCCCATTTTTCTCTGATTTTGTGTTTTAATCCCCCTATTCTTGCTGGGGTGTAAATAGCAAGTTTGGCTCCCTCAGCCAGCACCTGCCAGGCAATTACTACCTGGCAATCAATGGGTAAAGCATCCAGCACAAAAATCAGATTTTTCACAGACAACATCACAACCCCAGCTGGGCACTGCTCAGCTCTGCATGGACTTGAGTCAGGGAATTTTTGGCACCAGGAAAGCCTTGAAAGCCTCAGTAGGGATCACTCCCCTGCACTGGGCAGGCCCAGGACACCCAGACCAGCCAGGCACTGCCCCAAAGGGTCAAGGTTAAAATTCTCCTGAATTAAAGTTGAGATGCTGATAAGGAGCAGATGTGGGATCTAACACAGATTAACATCCAATTGCCAGCACTGCCTCTCTGGGAGAGGGAATTCCAGGCTGACCTCACCACTTCAATAATAAACTTGAAATATATTCCTCACTGGAATAACATTTGGTTTCCTCACCTAATATTTATTCAGAGCAGATCTGGAATGTGCCACACCTACCCATCTTGTCTTACAATAATATCACAGAAAATATTAAACTCCTTTTGTCTTAGTGTGGCAAAATTAATGCCAATACCCCTGACCTGTTTACTGGATTCTTAAACAGCTCTAAGCTCTCACAAAGGTATAAGATATTAGAATAATTCTGTTTCCAATAAAAGCACCTCCAGGGAAAAGTCAGATGCCAATTTATCAACAGTTATTCTGGATTGTTTTAGTTTTGAGTTTTATGTTTGATTTGTTTTGAGACAATAAGCTGGGAGTGTTGTATTTATCCCACTGCCACCTCTCCCAGATGGAGAAAAAGAGAAGTTACTGCTTGGATTATTTTTTTTCCCTTCAAATTGCAGCGTTCCCTTTTGCAGCTCATCTCCCTTATTAATTACAAAATTTGGTGCTAGGAAAGGAGCACAATGGGAAGGGTCATTACTCTGGGGTGTTTTCAGAGTACCTGGTTATTTCAGCATTGCTTTGAGATTGTTTCTAACCAACAGCTCTTTATCTTGCTCAATGGCAAGAACATTTTCCCTTCCTGGCTAAAGGAAGGTTTAAATCTCGGTGAGGAAAAGGAAACCTAGGAATAGTGATTATTTTTTCTTAATGGAAAATTATAACTATCAACTAAATCATCCTTCATGCTAGATACGACAGACTTAAGCACTTTGAAGTGATTGATTTTTAAACGATATTATGATTTCATGGTTGAAGCAGTAATACTCTTTGCTTTCTCAGACCCTGTGTATCATCCTTACCCAGCAGAGACACCATTAAGTAGCAATTTGGGACATTTACTACTAGAGATGGAGATAAAATTACATTATTTTACTTGTACAATGCCCACGTGTCTCTGCCATACTAGGTCATGTGCACTACCCAGGGCTGGCTTTACCCAGGACATGGTGCTGCCCTGCTTTTTGCTGTTTTCCTGGGAACTGCTCCAGTGTCCTCTTTCTGTTCAGGAAATGAGGACACAGCTGCTGGATGGACCACCCAAATCCCACCTGCAGCCAGCCCTGCCTTTCACCCTGTTGGTTAAACCACTGCTTCATTCAGGGAAAGGAAATCTTGAAGGAACACATCAAAATGCAATCAGCCCTCAGCCAAATATCTCACTTGGTTATCCTGACTTGAAAATCTGTGCTGCAGAATCAGAGCTGAGTTCCAGCTCCAGTAGCTGGATAAAATAAAGATATTCTCTCTGCCTTGCTGGACCCAGCACAGACTCCCTTCCCAGCACATCTTTGTCCAAACGCTGTGACCTAAACTGCTACAAATGGAGCCAACCTTTCCATCAAGAGAGCCTTAATTTATGGTGAGCAAAGAACAACAAATCACAGCCCCTCAGATTTATGGCCCCCAGGATCTGAATTGACCATACAGCATAGCAGCCTTTCCAGCACTCTAGTCATTTCTTTAATAAAGTTGAAAATATCAAATCTGCATGCATGCAGAGCCACCCCATCTGAATTTTATGTAAAGTGCACAATAAGTTTATAGATGGTAGTAACGTATCACTCCTTGTAATTTCATTATGTAAAAAGACACAGTTGGGATCTCTTAGGCCCCTATTTCAACATTTATGAATTAAATAACAGAATGTATGCAAGGCTGGAATAGGAGAACAACATTTTCCAACAGGCAGAATTGATGAGGAAGGGTTCTCAGTATTTTATGAGGCTGTAACAAACTCTTTGCTGCCTAATTAGACAGAATCTGACAGAGAATAAAGGGGGAAAAGCAACAAAGGAAAGCAGAAATCTGTCAAGATGAGGAAAAGCAAAATTTAGTGCAAATTTAGGACCTTGGAACAAACCCACCCTGACCTGCAGACAGTTCAAGTATCTGACCTGGGTGCAAGCTTTAAGACTTTGTCAGCAGGAGAACTGGGATCCCCTTAGTCAATCCAGAAGCCCTAATGGTTACTCCTGCAGCTGTGTGGATAAACCTTTGCTGTATCTCATCAAACTATAAAAATGTGGTCATGCCCTGGGTCTGTTCCTCCTCTCAGTCCCCCTCCCAGAAATTTTGAGTTTAATTTCATTAGAAGTCCAATAGTTTGGTCACAAAGGCTGTACAACCAAGGAAGGAAAAGCCTGGAGTAGATTCTGGGTTTATGATGTTATGCAGGGGACATCTCATGCCCTAAATAAGCTCTAACCTGTTTGGGCAATACCTTTTGGTCCATAGAAATGCTATTATTTAGACTATCACAATCAATAAATTGGATTTTGCTTTTGCCAGTGAAAGGGCTGTTATTTTTCATAGAGTTTGTCAATAGGCTCCAGGTTAGGAGATATATGAAAGATATTCTACACAGGCCAGAGAGTTATGAGCTCTCAGGCAGATGAATTATTTAAGTTCTTTTCACTTCTATAAAAAAAATAAATACAGAGATGGCCAAACCAGATGCCATAAATTCTGGGTTTGATGTAGGATTTCCATCTTTCCTTGTCTGTTCTAAAAAGCCTGAGTTCTTTGTGCTGAAAATCCTTTTACCATTTGCATCTGTGCAGTGAAAGACATTATTATACACTGAAATAGTGTCCTGTGAACTGGACTTACAGGTGGAGACTTACTGCACTCACAGCTGTTGGGTCACCCTGGGAGCTGCAGCAGCCAAGGACATTTCATTCCCTCCTGCCCATTCCCTCCTGGTGTGGGCCCCAGGAAAAGGCAGGAGGGCACAGTACCCTCCATTCTTTCTGACATCCCTGTAATCCCCGCCTTTCTGCCAGTCCAGCAATTCCCTGCCCCCATGAGCTACTGTAGAGAAATCTCAAAGGAAACTAATTAATTGTAAAAATTATTCGAGAATATAACAAACTCTGTGTGACCTGGACAGAGAGTTCCTATGTTCCAGTGGTTTGAAATCTGTCTTCCAACCTGCCCTTTCTCTTTGCCCCCAGTCTCTCTCTAACCCTCACACTCCAACCCAGCAGAATTTCTGCCCTGCCATGATCCATGATTTAATCCTAACGTGCTCCATATTCCTCATCAGCATGTTCAATACATATATTTTGATTTACAAGTCTGCTCTCAAGAGCCAGGACAGAGAACAGGGCCTCTTTGCTGCCAGATGCTGTGGGATGTTTAAGCAGAAGGGGAATTCTTAGATCCAAGCTCACGTATTATAGTATTGGTTCCTTTTCCCCACCAGCACGTGCTTGGAGCACTCTGAGCCAGCCAGCTCTGCCCTTGCTGTTTCCTTACCCAATCCACTCTAGTTAAATACCTTTTTCATAAGGAGTTTTAAATTATAAGTCTAAATGAGGCCAATAAATTATACTTCATAAAATCCTGTGCACATCATTTCCTCACAGAAGAGGCTCCAAAGAAATATTTTCCATGCCACCACCTATGTTCCCATCCCTTTGCAATATAACATTTATTCTAATATTAAAATGGCAGCTGCTCTATAAATTGTGAATCATTAGCACTCTTCATTGATTTTTCCCTTGCAGCCTGCAACCCTGGGCAGCGACTGCATGTGAATATCAGTCTATTGGATTGAGATTCATATCCTATTTGAGGGTCAAAGACCAAGACCCCGTGAGCTTGAACTTCTATCAGCCTAAAGCTGATCAATACCTGGAGATGTATTTGATCCTGGCTGCTAGTGCAGATTAAGGGGCCATAAATACAATCAAAAATGTGAGGCCGCTGGGGGAGCAGGAGCCCAGGCACAGAGGTGCCAGCTCCAGTGGGATTTTGGGAGCAGGGACAAACCTGCAGGGCTGGGTCCTGTATTTTGGGGAGGCTCAGCCCAGCAGCTGCTGGAGGAAGAAAGGAGGATTTGCAGCAGAGGCAGGATGCAGAGCTGTTTTCCATAATGCTCCTGTCGGATATGGGACCACTTCAAGTTCCCACAGCCCAGGTACCCCAGGATGTGAGGGGACTGCTCCTCCTGACACGGATCAGAGCCAGCTGCACAACCACTGCTCAGCTTGGCATGGACACCACGGGTGGGAACACCAGGAGGATTAATTCAAAAACATTAAACAGATCAAATAAGTCTCTTTTTTTCCTGTGCCCCCTCTCCCCCCTCTATCTCCAAGTGAAACTTTAAATATATGATTAAAATGACCTATTAAAGAGAAGAGACTCATTCCATTTGAGTATATTAATGGGGATTCTCAGCTGGCTGAGGACGAAAAAAATCCATAATCATAAGCCTTATTAAAGAACAATATCCTTCAAGAGCTTATTGTTTTCCCCTTTGGAGAGTGTGAAGCCTTGAAAAATAGACCTGGAAACAGAAAATAAAGACATTGTGGTGCACTGCTCCAGACACCACAGCACTCAGGGAAATTACCTCCCTATTTTTAGGCATGTTTACAACAGTCCTATTTGCACTATTACCTTTGATCCGAAACTCTAATTTAAATTATTCTTTTAAATGCTCGGGAGATCAAGAGGGGAAATAATTAGAAGTGGCAGGAAGTCTGAAAAGGCAGGAGGCTCTTGTGTGCAGAAAGTGGCTGAGAGATGGAGTGGAGGATGTGACTGTGGGCGAGCTGCAACGGGCACAAATCATCCTTGCTGTGTGTGGGGTGGCACTACCAGGGCACCTGCAGGATGAGCTCCCTCAGTGCTGATTTTTGGAGAGAAAAAATCTGTCTGGCTGTAATCAAACACAAGCTGGTGTTTATATTTTCATGGTTTCATGTCCTTGCTGCGTCCTTCGGGGGAAGAGACTTCATTATCATAAAGAATATGTTTTTATTCCACTACATAAGTACTACTTATTATAGTCTCATATATTTTCTGACACTACCAAGGGGTCTTTATTGTTGTACATCGAGGTCACTGACAAGTAATATATTCAATCTATTAAGTTATTAGGGAGATAAATAATTTGGATGCAAGCTGAACTCTGAACTTTTACCTTTTCCCCTGACAGCCTGGTAGTTTCTTGGCATTCATACTAATCTCAGCTCTGCTTGAATAGTAATTCCATTAGGGTTATGGCTGCAGCTATACATATGCAATGACCTCAAACACAATTTCTTTATGGACATGGGCAATAGGAATATTAAAATTTTAAGCCAAAGAGGATGTAATGTAACTTTACATTATTTATTGTAGACACAAATCCTTTATAATATTAAAGGATAAAGAATTAATAAAAGAAAGATCCCTTAAACAATCCATAAAGTCAAATGTAGTACTTGATTTAATGCAATTGCTTTTTAGTGTCTTGTGGTTACAGACTTACACTTCATTTAAAAAAATCTAGTCAAGAACCAGGAGCATCCTGGTAACTCAGTGGTCCCTGGGTGGTTTGGAAAGCAGCTTTAACCCTCTGGTTCTGCTTGTGACAATCTAGCCAGGGATGGTCATAAGCCCAGGAGGGGGTAAGCTTAATCCAGAGTTATTACAGTTATTTTAGCCCCTGAAACCAGGACTAACTGGTTATCTCAGTCCCTGAAACTGGGATCTCTGCACCTGCTAAGCAAAGTTTCCCTCTCTGAGACCACACAAGCCAGGTCTGCCTGCTGCCAGGACACCCTGGGGTTGGCTTGAACCTGGCAGTGCCCCAGGGAAAGTCTCTAAATTGGGAATTGCTGTTTCTCCTTCCCAAATATTCCAAGAAGTTTATCACTCCTGATAAACCCAGCTGCAGGGACTGTGTGCCTCTGAAGCTGCTGTATGGGAATGTCATGTGCCAGATTCTCGAGAGGAAATCATCCCCGAACACAGGAGCAAGGATGCTGCTTCCTCCAGGCTGCTGTGGTGTGGTCCTGGTATCCAGGATTTAACTCTGCCAAAGTCACATCATATTTGATAGGCATTGACAACCAATGTGTTAAAGCTGCTTTCATCTAAATTCTCTCCAATTTAGACCTCTAATGTCAAGAGAATGTAAACATTGCTAAAAACACCAGTAACATAAATAATTATCTAAACTTTGGAGGGAGCTTTTCTCTAACAAGAACAGAATGAAAGTGGAGGAAATAAACCAATGAGACTTTCCAACTGAATTTTATACTGCAAATACCTGCTGCTGTAACATGTGGCAAGAGAACAGCTATGATTATTACATTTTTCCCTGTGTTTATTTGGGATTGGAGCTTGGGATACATATGAGAGAGTGTTCTGATTACCTCCTGGGCATTCTAGAGCTACCCCTGTTAACTAACCTGCATTATTTTTCCAGAGAGAGGAATAACTGTGTGATCCTGTCTCTAACTGTCCAGGGAGATGTTTTATTCCTGCTGCTAAAGACAGAAGCCAAACCCATCTGGGGTGTAACACTGCCACAGTCAGAGTTCAAGCACTTCTTTTCACATTCTCCATTCTCACTGCCTTTTTTCCCTCCTCCCTCATTCATCATCCCTGCCCACACCCTCTCACCACTCCCCAGTGCCTTCTTCCGACTGGGAAATCTCTCAGGGGCTCAGAGCAAGTTGTTCCCCAGGCACCTGCAGCCCCCACCCCACTCTCCCTGGGGATCTGGACACAAAACAGCCCCAGCCCACACAGAGCTGCCCAAATCCCTCCCTCAGCCCCAGGGCAGCAGGAGCTTTGCCCACAGGGAATGTTTGTTTATGGTGTTTTCACACTACAATGTGCCAATCAACGAGCTTGATCCACATTTGAGGTTTTTCTCAGGTTTCCTTGTTTGTTTTTTGGTTGTACTTGTTGGGCATTTGAGCTGCTCCAGCTCTGCCCCAAGCTTTTGTACTGCAATAAGAAAAATTCACTTTATATCACCTCTTGCAAACCAAATCTCAATATTAATTTAGATTTAATAGAACTATTGCTGATTAAATAATTACCCATTGATTGTAATAGTGAATTGGGGGTTACTGAACTTGAGAAAAGAGCCTTTAAGCACTCAGATTGCAGCAGTGAAGCTGTTCTGCCCAGCAGGGCTGGTGACCTGTTCATGAGTGGGCACAAAGCCAAGCAGGGTGAGGAGCTTTGGGACTCTCCCCCAGCAGCTGCTCCCTTCCCCAAGTCTGTGTTCAATAAATCAGTGATGGATGGGTCTGTCAGGTGGGCACAGCCCTAAAGAACACCCCTGGATTCTGTGGAATGGCTCTGGGGATGCTCCCAGGAACGGAGTTTGGCCCTTCCAAATGAGCATTCCAGGCTGAGGAGGGGTCCCTGCACCCGGGTGGGCTGGGATGTTCCTGCAGCCCGTGGGGAGCACAGCCCCCTCTGCTCAGGGAGGGACACACGAGGCTTTAGCTCTGCTGCTGCAAATCAAACGAATGACATGGATTTGTGGCCTATCATCTTGACAGCCTCCTTTAAACTGCTTATTTTAAAACAGGATAAACAGAGGATTAATAACCTTGCAGAACACAGAGAGCCTGGTTCCTCCCAGGGAAGCCTCTGTAACATCCCTCCCCAGCAGCTGGGTGAGGATCTCACCCCCTCCTGCCCTGCACCCCGGAAATTGTGTCCCCAGGAGTGAGCTGTGTCCCCCTCAGCCTGCAAAAAGAATTCAGGATACGCCCCTGTTTCAGTTATAGGAATCAGGCGATACTGAAAGATGATTTTCCTCTGCACTGCTTGATTTAGGAGGGAAGAGGTCTGTGTAGTAAATCTGAATATTTTCTTAATCATCAAAATAAAATCATTTCAAGGCCAACACGCGTTCCCACACTAGGCAACAGTCTGCTCCCCCCACCCCTCATTCAAGCTGGATAGAAGTGATCTTCCAAAATGTTCTTGCAAGTTAAAGCTGTTGCAAAATTCACAGATTCCTTCCAATAAACACAAACACACTTGTGTTTACAAGTGAGTAACTCCACAGAGCAGCACAGGGGGGATTTTATGCAAGTCCTCCTGTCCCTCAGTCATTTCAGGGCAGACTTTCCACCCGTTGCTGCCGTCCAGCCCCACAGAGCCTGTGGGTGAGCAGGGAACACCAGGAAGGTCCCTTTCACACTTCTGCCAGACCTTGCTGACTTGAAAATGCCACATTTGCAGCAAAGCAGCAGCACATCTAATAAATCACATCTGTACACTGCTTTATTCACAGGCACTGACAGTTTAGGATTGACGACACCCAGGGCAACCTAATGTCAAGCACTCCTAATGAAAACTATCCCATTTTGCTCCAGCAGCAGCAGCTGCCAACAGACATAATCTACTGGCATATGGAGAAGGCCATGCTAATCCCTGCAAGGTCATTAACAAGAGGGTGAAAATTACATGCAAAGCACCAGCTGTGGCATCCCCTCTGCCTCACACTTGCTGTAGCAGGGGCAACAGAGGTGAAAAAATGTGGCAATGTCTGGGCAGGCCAAGAGTTGTGGTGGAGCAGAGCTATTTCCACCCCTTCCTTCCTTCCTTCCTCAAAGCAGGGGTCACTGCTGCTGAAATTCTTCCTGTGAAAGGAGCTGGGAGACCTTCAGGTCACAATCTGCAGTGGCTCAAGGAGAGAAGGGCTGCAGGATGGCTGGAGCTCACAGGACAACAAGGTCTTGGCTCCCCTTGGCACAAAGGGAGGAGCAGTGTCGCACCTTCCCAACAGCTGACACTGCTGGCCTCTGTGGAACAGGTGCAAAAAGCCTCTTCACACCTTTCCAAGCAAATCCAAGCAGATGTGGTGCCTGGGGAATGGTTTAGTGGTGGGTCTGGGACTTGATGGTCCTAAAAAGCTTTTTTATTTCTCCTATATAGCACAGAATTCCAAATGTCTTCCCAGCAGTGAGGAGCAGCATTGCACGTGGACAAGGGGAAGCAAAGCCCCCAACATCTTTTTCCTCCAACCCCTAATCCACAAATAAGGCCCCTGTCACTCCAAGCACACCTCAGGTTTGTACATTTTAACATTTATGTGCTTCCGTAATCCCAAACTCGCTCCCAGAGGATATCTCACCCCCATATTTACATGGGAATTCAGGATCTCAGTCTGTCTTTCCGTTAAATTGCACAAACACTTTTATAAGCCATAAATCAAAAAGTCTGTTAAAACCCCTCAGCAATGACTACCTAAAACAAATCTTTTCCCATTTAAATCCCAGCCTGCGTAACGATCAATCCCACAAACCCCTAATTGTTAGCATTACTTTGGGTAATGTTTAAAAACATTAATTTCAAAAAATGTAATAGGAAAAAAGCTCTTTAAATCGGCAAAAAGATAAATGGTCTTGAGCAGCATGACCTTTCCCCATACCACAGTGACATTGAATCATTTTAAAGTTATTTACATTTTCATTCTTCCCTGGAAAAACGTTGACAAGGCTTTCAGGGGCCATAATGGATACGCAGTAACGTCTGTGGGAAGTGTGGCTGCATCAAGAGCCCTTCCTCGATTCCTCCTCACACAAACCAGCCTTAATTAATAGTGGAGAGGTGATTCCAGAGTGAGCTGTGGGAGCTCTCCAAGATCTAGGAGAGGTTTAACCACCAGTGTCTCCCATCCTCAGCCTCATGTCCCTTCAACTCTGCTTTTCCAAGGTGGATTTGGCTCCTGATCAGGCTGCAGGCTGGGCTGAGACAGCACAAAAACACCTGAGATAAATCCTGGCTTTTCTTTCCAACCTGTAGTGGAACATCCCCCTGGCAGCTCCCTGGGCAGAGGCTGTGTCAGGGTGGGCACACACTGTCCCCAACACACAAACACACCAAAAGTGCTGCTGCAGACACCTGTGACCCCAGCAAGCCCAGGGTGGGATAAAGTTTGGCACCTCCCCTGCACTAATTCCCAGCAGGAGCAGGGACAGGCTTAAGAAAAATGAAGAGAACTCTCATTTCCCTTCCTCCATCCTCTGCTGAGCTTTAGAAAGTAAAACATCTACCCTGGTGGAAGCAGGAGGTGACTCCTGTCCCCATAAAGCAAGCTGGGGTGGTGGGGCCAGACTCAGCCCTGCCTCAGGAGCCTTCTGCAGCTTTCCTGGATATTCCAGCAGCCTCCCCTGCCATTCCTGCTGCCCGTTTCAGCCCAGGCCCTGCAGCCACAGCAACTCGAGCCCTGCTTGGCTTCCTCCAATATTCATGACAAGTAAAGTGTCAGCCCCCAGGGGCACCAGGGGATCGTATTTCAGTGCCCAGAGGGGTGACACAGGCTCACCTGGGCTCCAGGGTCATGCAAGGGACCAGGGACAAGTCCTGTGCCACACGGACAGACTGCAAATGTCTGAGCTGCTGCTTTGGTGTTGTTTTGGTGGCAGCTCCTGCTAATGCTGGCACTGAGGGGTGGCTCAGGACTCGCTGCATCCCTGTGCTTGGTCCAAACACTTCAACTCACACACAGGACATGATCCTCATGTTGAAGAGGGACAGAATTATCCCACCTGATCAAAGCATGTCAATTAGTGTTCATCTAAGTTAACGAGATGCTTCAACTAACACAAGGGAATTTATTTCAGAACATAATGGTTTTTCTGTTGGCAAATGTAGCGATAAAAACCTGCACAAATCTGTATTTCAATGGAGCTGGGCTGCAGGCTGGCTCCAGACTGGCTCAGGGTGGCTGTGCTGCCCTGGTGCTGTGGCATGGCAAATATCAGCATCCCACAATTAGCATGCAGCTTATTAATCCCTGCCTGGTCCTCCAGTCCAGAAAAACACTTGGGGGACCAATTCTTTATTTCTGAGTGTATGATTAGTACAAATTAAAACCAGAATAAGTTTTAATTTTGCCACATCAGACAGGTTCATCAAAACACTCTTAACCCCAAGAGTCAGATCCCAATAAAGGCATAACAAGGGGATGTTTCAACTAGAATGATTAGGATAGTCCAGGAAAATTAATTTTGAAGTTCATGGCAGCCTCCTGTCAGAAACAGGCCACAGTGAGGAGGGAATGTTCAGGAAATGAAAATGAAAAGGCTGTGCTAAGTACTGCTGGTGGCAAGGAGCAGGCAGGACCTGGCTCTGCTCCTTCTCAAACACTCTCGCAAAAGAATCACATCCTATGAAGCCAATTCAACATGATACCCTCAACAACTGGAGCCCAATTCCCAAATACAGAGCCCAGCTGCCCAAATCCTCCCTCATTTACTGAGGGCTCCCCATGGCTCTGGTTTGGGCTGCTCAGAGCCCTTAGAGCAGGTGCTGGTTTTGGGTGTCTTTTTGTTGTTGTTTTTGGGGTTTTTTTTTCCATTTGAGAAAAGAATCAGGAGTCCTCCTTATCTGTTTCATTTATGGTCCACACAAATTCCAAGACAAATGCTGGGGAAACACCAAGCACTATATCCCAAGATGAAATCAATCCCACACCTCATAATTTTGCGACCATCTTTCCCAAACACAACCAGCAGAACTGACCTTCAATCCAGAGGGAAGACTCAATCCCAGATCCTACATGGCCAACAGAGAGTGACTCCGTGATTGTTGAGAAAAATTAGGAGTCAGCAAGGACACAGCCCTGGATGAGGGAGCCAGGAGCCATTAAATAATTCCCCTCTGGCCTCACCTGCGGAGCCAAGGCGGGCCTTGGTGAGGCCCATCCCTTTTACCAGGCAGATTTGGGGAAATCAGCTGTTTCAAGGGGAAATCAGCTGTTTCAAGGGGAAATCAGCCTTCCACCCCAAGCCCTGCCAGCCCTGTGTGGGTGTCTGCGGGAGGGAGGCCCTGTCCCTGCACTTTTCCCTCCTGTGCTTTGCACTCCTGCTCCTTGCCCTGATTTACCCCATCACAGTGAGGGGGGCCCAGCCTTGCACCCCATCCCTGCTGTTCATGAGTGCTCCAATGGGCTGCTTCCATGGATTGAGAGCAACATCCTCCCTGGGCAAAGCAGAAGTGATTCCTGAATTAATTTAGATTTCCCGCTGCCTTGTTAGACCAGCTGGATATGGCACGCTTCATCTTCCCTGCAAACAGTGCCGCCCTCCCTGGGGGACACTCAGCACTTTATAAACCTGTCAAGCCCTTAAAGCCGCTGACCGTGAGGCTTCACAACAAAACCTGGGGAGGTTTATGGCCACACACACACACAGCCAGCCCCAGAGAGGAGCTCCAGCCCGGCTGGGGTGGGACTGAGGGGATGTTGTTTTGTGCTGTGCTTTCATTTAAAAGCAAGCAAGCAAAAAAAAAAAAAAAAAAAAAAAAAAAAAAAAAGCACTGCATGATTTATTTTAAAGCATCCAAGCTGCTGCAGCCTGCAGTGCTTGGAGAGCGTGTGTATATACATGGGGAATGGGAGATTGTCTCCAAAGTCATTTGCATTCATTCCCCTCTCCTCCTCCTCCATGCAGGGAGTGTTTTTAAAAGGCCTTATCCTGCAAAGGGCCGAATTCCTGCAACTTGTGCAGAAATCTGACTTTGGGGTGCAGAGCACCTGATCGAGCTGGTTTTTATTTAGGAAACATTGTCCCGCCAGTTCCCCCCTCCAGCGCTAATTTAGTTCTCTACTCCTCTTAGACAAGCTTCATAATTTCATAATTTTTTTTTTTTTTTACACAAACAACATTTTCCAGCATCTCTGTGACCCCTCAGGCCGAGCATCCCCCGAGCTCCGGGCAGGCGATGCTGGGGGATGCCCGAGGATGCTCCCGCTGTCCAGGGCTGAGCCCTTCCCTGCAGTTCAGGGGATTTGGGCTCCAGGCTCGGTCCCCGGGGCCGTGCTCAGCCTCCTGTCCCCAGCAGGAGCGGCTGTCCCCTCCCGGCCGCTCCGCTGTCCCTCGCTGTCCCCTCCCGGCCGTTTGCTCAGCCTGACAAGTCGGCATCTGATGGAGCCGCTGCCGTTTGGGTCCCTCAGGGATTATAAGATGACTGCAGCAGGTCCCAGCTATTCTCTGCAGCCCAGCATGTTGTTGCTTCATTAAACGCCAAATTGTTACATTAATTCTAACTGCCCTGTAGAGATGTAGCTGTCAGGAATGATTTACTCGCCTCCAGCTGACTCGGAGCCTTTTTCCAGGCTCTGCAGAGGAGCTGGGAGAGGCCAGGGCCTTGGTGGGAGTGGGATGCAGGATTGTGTCCAGCCTGACACTGGCTCTGCCCTCCCTGGACACACAGGGACACTCTTCAGGCCTCAGTGGAAGAAGAACCAGGGAGCTAAAAATGGTGTGGAATTAGGTTTTGCTGATCTGTGGGCAGCTGGTGATGAAGTTTCCTGTTGACAGACAGCATCTTTGCTGGAAAATTTAGTGAGACCAAATCCCTGGGACTCTTTCTCGTGCTACCCAGCAGCTCTGCCTGCACTGCAGGAGGAGGATCTGGAGGTTTTCCTGCCTTGTTCCCGAGGATGGTGATTTGGGCAGGGGGAGGTGAGGTGGACATGAGGGTGGAGAGAACACCTCTGCTCAGATGCTCTGATACATCTGGGAGAAGCCACCAGAGGGACCTGAGGATGAGCTGGCCATGTCCACCTTCCCTGCTCCCTGGGGATGAGGGGTTTCGCCTGGCCCACACCCCCAAAAGGGAACTGAGGTCCCCAAGCTCTGTGCCCAAGCTCTTGGTGCCCTTTTGTCACCTCCTCCCCTGGATCAGACTGGGTAGGAGAGGAGCTGTCTGTCCCCTGGCATGAGGGATTTGGTTTCATTGGCCTCACATGGGAAAGCCAAATAAGAAAAAAATAAGCTGTTTTTACTATTTGGCATAAAATCTAGACATTTCTTTAGGGAACACAAGTTTAGGCACAAAGGTGAATATGCTGTTTGGAAAAAAAAAAAAAAAAGAAAAAGGAAAAGGTGGACTTTCCTCATTGAGGAGACAAAATTTTCCTGCCTCCCATGTCATGCACTGATGGAAATCAGTGGAGGCTGTAAAGCCACCTGCAAATTGAGCAGTGCAAACCTCCTCTTCCTCACTCTGCCTGGGTTTTACAAGCTGCCAGTCAGTTGGACAGCGTTAGTTTTATTTGCCTCCTTCAAATTGGTTTTCTTTTTAATGGGAAGAAAGCATTTATATTAATGGAAGCCTTGAGCCTCAGCCCTGAAAGGAGAGGCTGAAATGCAATCCCTGAATTTGAGCTCAGGACACTCAGAGCTCCTCTCCCTGTTCAGAGCAGCACAAGCACCAACAACTATAGCTGACTTGCAGGGATTTGGCCCACATAACTCTGGACTCATACTTTGGTTTTGGTTTTCTTTATTGCAGCTGACCGAGAGGCTCACAGGGCCTCCCATCACGGGGCCCTCCAAGGCAGACTCATTTCAGGTGCAGCGTGGATTCTCATGACTGATCATCCAAAAGATAAGTCGGGGGCCACGGCCTGGAGATGGGAGAGTAGCATGTTGGGAATCCGTGGGACAGATTTAAAAATTGGCAGCGGGAAAAGCAATCTTCTCCAAGGGCCTCTTAGGACGGCTAAAGGGAGAGGCTCTACTTTTGATGGCAGCTTTCAGGCGGGCAGTGCAGAACAGCTCTGGTCTGTGTCCTGTTGTCCGGTGTGCCGTGTTCCCTAGTGTGTCTTTGGGGTCCCTTTTGTCTTCCCACCTCAATCCCTTCACCACAAGCATGATGTGTCGTGTTTCTTGTCCCCCTGTTTGTCACGTTCTGTGTCACGGGTGTGTGCACATATTTGTGCTGGAGCTGTTCTTCCCTGCCGCATGGCCTGCTGCCGTAGTAAAAATTCCAGAAGTAAAAATCTTGACGCAGAAATATTTAATCAAATATTAAAAAATATGAATAAAAAGATATAAAAAATATGAAAAACTACTCGCATCAGATCTAATATAGAATATAAATTTAGTTTTAAATTGACATTAGTAAAGATAAATGTGTAAGTAAGCAATATACATTAATATACATTATAAATACAAATATGAATATAAAAATTGAACATTAGGATAAAACCTATTTAAATTTTGTTTAAAATAAAGGGTTGGGGGTTTTTTTATTCTTATTGTGTTAGAGGCAGGGTTTTTATTTTAAATAATATGAATGTAGATATTATTGTCATATATTTCTAAATATTGAGATATACAAACCAGATATAAATATATATAAACACAAAATACAAAGAAACACAAATAATAGGAAGAGATGTAATGAAGAATACAAATAACAGTATACATACTAGGGGAAAAAAAAAAAAAAGAAAAAGAAAAGAAAAAAAAAACCAAAAAAAAACCCACAGAAAAAAACCTCGGGATGGGCGAGAAACGCCCCCCCCCCCCCCCGAAAAATCCAAGATGGGCAAGAAAAGTCCCAGAAATACCACAGAAAAAAAAACCAGGAGAAAAACAAAATAAAGACAAAACTAAAAATACCCATAAAACAACAACAAGGGCAAGAAAAAAACGCAGAAGAAAACCCCAAGATGGGCATTAAAAAGCCCAGGAAAAAAAAAAAAAAAAAAAAAACCAGAAAAATACGTAAGAAAGGCAGAGGAAAAAAAAAGAAAAACCACAGAAAAAAACAGAAAAAAAACCAAGATGGGCAAGAAAAATCCCTGAAAACAGACCAGAGAAAAATCCAAAGATGGGCAAGAAAAAAAATCACAACAAAAAACCACGATGGGGAAGAAAAAATCCAGAAAAGAAAAACCCAGGAAAAAAAAAAACAAAACTGAAAAAAAACCCCCAAGGGGGGCAAGGAAAAACCAGAAAAAACCCCAAGATGGGCAAGAAGAATCCCAGAAAAAAAATGCTAGATAGACCAGAAAAATCCCGGAAAAACCAGGAAAAAAAAAAAAACAGGAAAAAAAACCGGAAAAAATCCCAAGATGGGCAAGGAAAAACCCAGAAAAAGCCAAGAAAAAAAACCCCAAGATGGACAAGGAGAAGATCTACAAAAAACCCAGAAAATCACAGAAAAAACCCCCAAGAAGGGCAAGAAAAAAACCAGAAAACACCCACAGAAAACCAAGGAAAAAACCCCAAGATGGGCGAGAAAACTCCCAGGAAAAAAACCCAAGATGGAACAGAGAAAAACCTTAAAAAACCAAGAAAAAAAAAAAAAAACAGGAAAAAAAACTGGGAAAAAACCCAAGGATGGGCAAGAACAATCCAGAAAAAAACACAGAGAAAAACCCCAAGATGGGCAAGAAGAAATCTGGAAATAACCCCCCAAGACTGGCAAGAAAAAAACAGAAAAAATGCCAAGATGGGCAAGAAAAAACTGTCGTAAAAGGTGCCGTAAAGCGCGACTGTCGTAAAAGATGCCGTAAATCGCGACTGTCGTAAAAGGTGCCGTAAAGCGCGACTGTCGTAAAGACTGTCGTAAAGCGCGACTGTCGTAAAAGGTGCCGTAAAGCGCGACTGTCGTAAAGACTGTCGTAAAGCGCGACTGTCGTAAAAGGTGCCGTAAAGCGCGACTGTCGTAAAGACGGCCGTAAAGCGCGACTGTCGTAAAGACTGTCGTAAAGCGCGACTGTCGTAAAAGGTGCCATAAAGCGCGACTGTCGTAAAAGGTGCCGTAAAGCGCGACTGTCGTAAAGACTGCCGTAAAGCGCGACTGTCGTAAAAGGTGTCGTAAAGCGCGACTGTCGTAAAGACTGCCGTAAAGCGCGACTGTCGTAAAGACTGCCGTAAAGCGCGACTGTCGTAAATGGTGACGTAAAGCGCGACTGTCGTGAAGACTGCCGTAAAGCGCGACTGTCGTAAAGACTGTCGTAAAGCACGACTGCCGTAAAGGTGCCGTTAAGCGCGACTGTCGTAAAAGGTGTCGTAAAGCGCGACTGTCGTAAAGACTGCCGTAAAGCGCGACTGTCGTAAAGACTGCCGGAAAGCGCGACTGTCGTAAAAGGTGTCGTAAAGCGCGACTGTCATAAAGAGTGCCGTAAAGCGCGACTGTCGTAAAAGGTGCCGTAAAGCGCGACACAGCCCCGTTCTGCCTTTCTGAGCAAAGCACAAAGGCAGGGGGAGATTTGCATTTCTTCCTTTCTTAAATTCAGCCATCCCCTGGGAATTCCCGGGGGCAGAGGAACAACAGCACCCGTTATTTACTGGGAGGGAAACAATGAGAAAAATATCTATAAAACACAGCTTTGATTACTACAGTTATTAGACTGTTTTTATAACAACAGAATTATCCTAAAACCAGCTGCATTTCTATCTTTCTGTTGTTGTTTCTTAATTTTTATGAAATAAAAGTATTTCAAAGTATTTTTTAATATTTTCTATGAATCTATTATGAATACTTGAACTGCCAAAATATTTTGATGCAAAACAGCTTCCCAAATTTGGTGAGGGCATTTCTAGACACAGAATTCTTAAAAATACAAACTCTTCTTTTCTCTTTCAGTTAAGTTCTGCAATCTGCTTGTTTTAAATCCCACAGTTTTCTATTTACTCCATAAATTTCCTTAAGAAATGTCCCTGTGATGTAGCTACAGGCAGCAACAGTTGTCTCTTTATTATTCACTTCTGGAGAAGGAAGGAAAAGCTGCCAAGCCCAGCTCTGGACTCAGGAGCTCACAACTGAAGGAAACAAATTTTTTTTGAGATTTCTCCTGTCCCTGCTATGGCTCTCAGAATGAATCTCCCGGAGAGAAAAAGGGAATTTCTCTATTGGGTGAGCAATTCTTCCCTAAAGCCATGCCCATGGACCTGCTCTGCTTTGGGCAGGCTCCTTGTGCTCCCTGAGAGCAGAACCTGGAGGGAAAGGCAGGAGGGGGCCATGGGCATCATGGGCAGCACAGCCCCCAAACCACCCAGCAGTGCCACGAGTCCTTTGGAAAAGGTGAGGAATAAAATCTGGGATGTTCCAGGTGTGCCCCGGGGCACAGGGGCTGTGCCAGGCACTGGCAGTCCCCAAGGGCATGTGGAAAATATCAGTGCAAATATTCCCTGAATTCCCAGGGCAGCGAGGACCTCAGAGCCCACGTGTGTTAAAAAGTGTCTGTCCTCAGATCCTCGAACCAGAGAGCTCAGCACAGCCTGCACTGTGCCCCCAGCAGGGTGACCACAGGCACGTGGATGTGTGTGCTTGTCTGGATATAGATTTGTGTGTAAATACACATATACATATATATATGTGTTGGGTCAAACTGACTCCCTTAGGAATTTTTTCCTTTCTTTCTGATCGAAATATTTCCATATCTGTGTTTCACGTTCACAACTTTCTGCAGACAGCCAGCATCAGACTCTATTTCCATCAGCCATCAGCTTTGCCACAAATGCTGAAAAAGAACAATGTCCCATCAAAAATATGATCAAAGCCAGAGCAATCCTGTTCAGATCTCCCAAGGACTGCTACCTCCCATGTCCTCATTTTTTTTTGTTCCAAAGCATTTATACATCAGTGGGTTTGCTCCTCTGTTGAAAGGGAATATTTCAACACTCTGTTCAATCATGGCATCAAGTTTTAACAGCTTTTAATTTCAGGTTTTTTATTCACTGATATTGATGTGAATTTAGCAAAAGACTATGTAAAGTTTAGCTGACAAATTTATTTGTAACCTTGAAGTATTTGATCATCAGAGAGAGAGCGAGAATATAAATAAAAGACACTGGACATCCACATAATCTACAGTTAATTCCATAATTTTTACAGATAACAATATACACACTGTCTTGCCTTTCCTCACAATCAGCTTGCACAATATCTGTGGAAATACACAAATGCCTGGAGCAGGGACATGTCCCCAGGGAAGGGGCTGCTCACTCCAGCAGTGCCTGGGGAAGGGCTCATTTTAAACCCGGCCCCCCGAGAAGGTTTTTGGCAACAAGACATCAGGGTGATTTTTGAGACACTTTGCAGTAAAACTGATACAAAGAAATTTCAAGGAAAAGCATAAGATCCACAACCCAGATCCACCACTGGTGTCCCTGGGTCAAGAAAAATTCACTTCTTGACCTCGTGATGAACGTGGAATTACTTGGTAATAAATACATCTATTCACGGTTTAATGCTTATATGGAAGAGTCAACCTAGCAAGCTACAAATTAAAAAGGGGAGAAGCAGAATTAACATATGATTTTCATTTTACAAAGGAAAAGGGCTGTTGATAAATGATTGGCATATTAAAGAGCATTTTGTTTTAGAAAAGATAATGTAAATTCAAATAAAACAAAACATACCGCATTGGTGCGCTTTTAAAAAATCTGTTGGAAGAACAGAGAAGTTTCCTACCATGGATTTCTGAAGTGATTCACTATGAACATTTCTCCTATAGAAATATAGACATCGTCACACCTTTCACCGTGGATGAGGATTTTATTTTCCCTTAAAAATGTTTCGGTGTGGATGGGTGACGGAGCATGTCCTCGCTTTGGAGAATGCACCGACAACAAAACGCAAAATACCTCATATCAAATCTGTAAAGCACAAGTCCTGGTGTTTGGTAAAGACACAAGATTCAGTTTGGTTGGGACGCTCTGGGTGCCAATGGCTGCAGTGCCAGGGCCTTTGTCCATCATCATCATCATCATCATCACCATCATGCCAGGCTCATCTCCGAAATCCCCTCTGCTCCCTCCGTGTCACGGCACTCAGGGCTGTCCCTCTGTCCTTTCCAAGAGCAGGTGACATTTCACAGCACCGAGTCCTTTCCCTTCCCACTGCCTGGGGTTGGCCCCTGTATCAAAACTGAGCGTGGTCGACCTCATCGAGCCAGGAGGCCGGGCTGGCCGGGAAGTCGGGGTACCCGCCGCTGCTGCCCGTGGAGAGGTCGGAGCTCGGTCCATTCCCGGCCAGGACCCTCATGGGCTGGGGCACCCCTGCTCCGCTCTGTCCCATGATGGCCAGGCCGCTGTCGGGGTACACCAGGCTGGAGATCAAGGGCTGGTGGCCTGGCAGGGCCTGCAGGGCCGCAGGGGACGGGGGGATGCCGTAGGGGCTGCTGGAGCGCAGCTCGTGGAACGGCTCCGGGGCCGGGATCGCGCCGTGCTCCAGGGCAAAGCTCCCGTTGGTGCCCGCCTGCCGCCCCAGCGCCGGCGAGGCTTCACTCAGCGCGCTGTAAATCCCGTTGGAATGGCTCATTTCCGACATGGAGGGCTCATCTGCAAGGGAAAGGGACTGGATTTACTGGAGGAGCACCGGGCACCCAGGAACTCCTGCAGAACCTGGTATAAACAGATTAAAAGGATGGGAGCTGAGCAGTCACGCTCTTCATCTTGTAAGTCCTTATTATTCCCATCCTTGTTGATAAATCTTCATAGGCAGCCATGGAATTAATTTTTTTTCTGAGCACAAACATCTAATACATCTTGGATTTTAAAAATATGCATGAAAAGTACATATTAAAATATAAGACTGTGATTTAAAAATAATTCTTTAAAGGCTAAGTGAATGTCTTCCACCTTTTGTTTTGTTTCAATGTCTTTCCACCTTTTGTTTCTATTCGGTTTTGAGATTTATCTTGAATTTTGTTATCACTTTTAGGAGCTACCTGAACCAGATAAATGCAAGATACATTCCCCATTACTCAGGAAAAAAGATATTAAATTAAGATGTTTGTCTGCTCAGAAACAGGCTAATGAAACCACAGGAACACAGAATGTATTTTTGTGGCTTAAAAACACTCCTGAAAAACGAACAATATTTTTAAAGTTCCCAGCAAAAATTGTTTGTATTTGTTAGGGGCTTTACGGACAGTGAGAGCTGCTCTGTTGCTGGGGATACAAACCTGTTTGTGGCATCGAGCTCTCAATAATTGTTTGACATTTTTTAGTTATTATTTATGGACTATTCATATTTAATGAGCTGATACACAGTGTGCATAAACAGACTGAAAATCAAACAGTTTTTAGGAGCACGGGAGAGGAGCTGAGATGAAAAAGCGTGTGTTTATAAATACACAGTCTGTGTAAATATTTACAGAGGTTTGCATTTCAGTTTCTCTCCCATTTCTAAAAATGATACAAAAATTTGGGATGGAGCTGGGATTGTGTAGAACAGGTTCCTGCAAATGTAACCCAGCCTGGGGCGCTGTCCCTGCGGGGATGGAGAGTGAGGGGTGAGCTGCTGTTGGTCTGTCCTGGGCTTGTCACCAGAAATTGCGGCCCCAAAAAAGGGGACACTGCTGCAGAAGCTGCCTAACATGCACCAATTTGCTTTTTGCAGCACAGGAACAGCTCCCACAGGACTGAAGAGTTCTAGTGAGCAACTGCGCAAATAAAAGCATCCCTAAATAAGACTAAAAAAAAAACAAAAAACACAACAACAACAAAAAAACACCCAAAAAAAAAAAAAAACAAAAAAACAAAAAAACAAAAACGCACTAATTTTCCCACAGACACATTCTGTGGTTCTGGGCTTCCCGATTTTCTATTTCAAGAATCCCTTGGAAAACCATGTCTGAGCCGCGGCTCTGACACCACAACGCTGCGCGGGGAGCTCTCCCTGGTCCTGCCGCAGCTTTGGGGCCCGGCCGGGGACAGAGCGGAGCCCCCGGGCCCGGCCGGGGACAGAGCGGAGCCTCCCCCGCCGCTCCCCGGCCTTGGCCGCCCCTCGCTGCCCCGGCTCCGGTTCTGCCCCACGGGGAATCCTCGGCTCTGCCCCTCTCCCGCTCTGTTTCACTCTCTGTTCCACTGCCGCAAATTCCGACCGCGGCCCCGAGGGGTGGAAGCAGCCGGGGCACGGCCGCAGCTTTGCGGGGAGGGCACAGCCCGGAAAAACCCGGCCGGGGCTGCGGGCACCGACCTGTGAAGGAAACCTCGGCGTCGCTGTCGGGCCCCTCCTCCTGGATGCTGTCCTTGTCGGACTTGGATGTCCCCCGGGATCGCTTCATGTTCCTGAAGTACTGCCCCCAGCGCTGCCTCCCCGCGTCCTTCTTCAGCCTTTTCTCCTTGGCCCGGCGGTTCTGGAACCAGACCTGCGAGCGGGGCCCGCGGGGAGCTCCGGGCCTGCGGGGCCGCTGCCCGCCCGCCGCCCCGGCCCGGCCCGGCCCGCCCGCGCCCCGCTCTCACCTGCACCACCCGCATGTCCAGCCCCGTCTCCGACGAGAGCTGCTCCCGGACGTGCCGCGCCGGCTTGGGGGAGTTGTTATACGCGTTTTTGAGGGTCTCCAGCTGCTTGGCCGTGATGGTGGTGCGGGGCCTCTTGGCCGTAGACTCAGCCTCTGCCGGCGCGGGGCGAGTCAGGGGTGAAGTTACACCGGACCCTCCCAGCACCCTCCCGCCCGCTGTGAGAGCCCGTCCCGGAGGGCAGGAGCGCCCCGGGCCGCCCTCGGGGGTGCAAGGGACGGGGCAAGGGGTACCTCTCTGCTTGGCCGTCTCGTAGTCCGCCTTGCAGACCAGCCTGCTGTCCTCCATGAGGTAGAACTCGTCGCCGGTGGCCAGCTGCCGCTTGCAGACGATGCAGGCGAAGCAGTGCAGGTGGTAAACGAAGTCCTGTGCCCGGCGCACCACCTGGGTCGGGGGGATGCCCTGCTGGCAGGCGGCACACTTCGTCCCGAAGCGCCTGAGCATGGGGGACAAGCGGCGCCGCTGAGCCGGGGGAGCGGGGCTCGGTCCCCGCCGGCCCCGGCGCTGTCCGCGGTGCTGCTCCCGGTGCCGCTGTCCCGGTGCTGAACCCCGAACGCGCCCGGCTGCGCCCCCAGCCCGGCCCGGCCGCCCCCCGGCCCTTCCCACGCACTTGAAGAAATCCTCCTTGCAGTAGACGCCGTCGCCGCGGCTGAAGCACTTCTCGGCCAGCTGCGTCTGGCAGTCGGAGCATTTCAGGCACTTGCTGTGCCAGTGCCGGTCCAGGACCTTGAGGATGAACCTGTCCACGATGTGCTGGTTGCAGCCGGCGCACAGCGGGATCTCTGCGGGGAGGGAGCCCCCGTCAGCCCCGATGGCCCCGCTGGTCCCTCCGCCTCCCCGACCGGCCCGGCCCGGCCCGCAGCCCCGGGGGCAGCCCGAGGAACAGCACGAGAAAAACCATTATTCGTTCAAATTCGTTATCGCGGCGTCGTGGAGAGCAGCGAACGCCCGGGCCGAGCACACTCCGGGAGAAGCGCCCGAGAGAACCGGGATAAACAAGAAGGGAAGCGGTGGAAACGGAATTAACCCCCCGAGCGAGCCGCCGGCAAATCTGTAATTATCCCAGGCTCTTTTTCTTTTTCCTAAACTTCCAAAATTCACCTGCGGGCAACCCGAATGGAGTGGGGAAAGAAACTACCAAAAATTAAAAGAATTGCACTGAAAAATAAAAATGCAGCAGTCTTGTCCCGTCCCCCTCTAGATACCAACAGAGATTACACCGAAAAAGATACAGATACAGTCATGGAGAAATAGAGATATAAAAATAAACAGATACAGCAGATAGAGAACGAAATGTTCAGATATATAGACATAAATATATAGATTTCAGTATATAGGTATAGATAGAGATAAGTAGGTGGAAATATGGGTATGAGGTACATAAATACAGATATATCGGTGTAAATAGAGGCAGGGAGATGTATGACACCACTGTACAGGAACAGATGGGTACGGACACGAGAGTATTTCTATGTAAAGATAATTCTATGTAGATATAGAAGCTGGATCGCCGTGCACAGGGGTAAGAGGTGGAGGCGATAATCGTTATCCTGAACAATTCACCGCGTCCAAACAAACAGCCCCAACAGCGGCAGCGCTGAAGGCAGCGGCCCCGGCCAGGACGGAGCTCCGGCAGCGGGCACGGTAGCACGGCACGGCCCGGCAATGTCCCGGTCCAGCCCGGTCCGCGGCTCTTACGCTGCATGGCGATCCGCGGCAGCTCCGCTCGCTCAGGCGGGCCGCGGGCTCTGGCGCATCTTCCGCGGGGCTCCGCCGGCCCCAGCCCCGCACCCGCCACCGGGAGCCGCCGCTCTGCCCCCGCCGGGCCCCCCAAGCCCGCGGCTGCCGTGCCCCGCTCCGGGCGCTGCCGCCCCCGCCCCGCCGGGGATTTAACTCGCCAGAGCGGGTTATTTTTAGACGCGGGGCCTCGCCGCCGGTGCCGCTCCGCAGCGCCGGGCAGGGAGGGCATCGCGGCTGGCGCGCTGTATTTAATCCCCCCCGCCCCCGGGGCCGGCCGCACGTCCCCTCCCGCCGCCCCTTCCCGGCTGCGCCCGGCGGGCGGGACGCGGCTCCGGGGCCCCGGTAACGAACCCGACGGGGCCGCCGGCGGGCGGAGGTCGGAGCGCCGGCCGCTGCCCCGACCTCGTTGTGAGCCGCAAACCCCGGGATGTGCCCCCGGTCCGGGCAAAGCACCCCGCGGTTCGGCCCCCACGGCGGGGCGAACCCCCCGGGACCGGCGCTCGGCCGCGGTAAGCCCCGCCGAGCCCTTCCCGCCGCCTCCCGGGCCCCGACGGAGCCCAGGACCGCGGCACCGTGAACGAGCTCCGTACCCTGTGGGAAAAAGAAATTTGCGCGTCCTTCGTTCCCCCGGGGGCTCGATTTCGGCGGTGTCTCTCTGTCCCCGCGGAGCTCGAGCAGCTCCCGGTTGCCGGGCCAGAGGCGCAGCTGCCGCGGGGAGCCCACGGGGACAGCCACGGAAAGCGAACCGGGGTAGGACCGAGGGCACAGACCCGTTCACAGAGGCTGCCGGGCCATGCTGTCGGTCCCGCTCACGGTGACACCTCTATCCCCGCACACCGGCGGGGCCCCCGTCCCGGTTCGTCGTTGATTTGTTGTTTTTTTTAAGCCCCATCGACAGCTTTCGATGTTGGCGAGAGCCGGGACGGCCCCGCTCCACTGGGGCTCGGGCTTCCGAACCGAGCTCGGGCTTCCCCGTCGAGCCCCGGAGCCCCGGCCATGCCGGGGGAGCGCAGCCCGGTTCTCCCCGTCCCGCCAGGGCTGGCCCCGTTCGTTCAACGGGACGAAAAAACGTTTAAAAGCAGAATTAACGGAGTTTTTCTAAAAGTGGGGGAAAAGCCGCGTGGGAGCCGGGCAGGGGGGCGCGGGGGGTCCCCGCAGCTGGACGGAACCGGCGGGCAGCGGGGAGTCCCCGTTCCGTCCCTGTCCTCGTTGAGCGGGACCCGGGGCAGGAGCCGCCGCTGGGCTGGGCTCCCGTGAGCGCCGCTTTTCCCCGGGATCGACGGGGACCCGGAGCAGCGGCGGGGCCGGCAGCGAGAGGGGCTCTGATACCGGGGACGAGGCAGGAGAGAGAGAGAGCGAGCGCGGGACGGAGCGGGACGGGCGGGACGGATCCCCCGATGCCATCGGGCCGCCCTTCCCCGCAGCCAGCCCCGACCCGGCCCCGACGGTGCCCCCGGGACGCAGACGGAGCGCGGCCGGGCCCGGGGCTCCCAGAGCAGCCGCCGCTGCCTCCGCGGGGGGACGCGGGGATCTGCGCGCCCCCCTCACCTGGGCTCCGCGGGAAGGGGCAGAGCTCCGCTGCCTTCTCGGAACCGGCGCGGACCCGCTCCAGCAGCATCGCGGCCTCCGTGGGCGCCGTCCGGAGCGCGCGGGTGGCTGCGCAGGAGTGGCGGAGCGGCGCGGAGGGGCGCAGGGAGCGGCGCGGGGCTGGGCGGAGCGGGGGGGCGCGGGGGGCGGGCCGGGGGCGGCTCCGGGCCGCAGCTGGGCCGCGGTTCAGCGCCGGCCTCTTTAGCATCACAAAAGCGGCCGAGGGAGCGCTGGCCCCGCCGTCCCACGCGTGGGTTCGGGCTGCAGCCGCCGCCTTCGGGGGCGAAGCGGCCCCGGGACCCCTCACGTAGGGGGTGGGGGAGCCCCCGCCCGGGCCCCGCTGGCCGCCGGCCGTCCCCGAGCCCGGATTTCGTTTGTCCCCGCCGTGCGGGGCTCCCCCGACGCCGCCCTCGGGCAGCGGGAGGGCTTTTTCCCCGCCGCTAATTAATTAACGAACGCCGAGAGGTAGCGGTGCCTGAGCCGCGGGCAGCGCAGGAAGTTAATTGCGCTAATTGAGGACGGGGCGGACACGGACGGAGCTGCGTGTGCGGGGTTTTTGTGAGCGCGGCGGCCCCGGGGCTGTGCGGGAGCGCGGGGGGCCGGGCCGGGGTCTGACCGTACCCACAGGTGTGGGGTGTGAAGTGTGGGGTGTGGGGTGCCCGGAGCCTGTGCCCGCGCTCTGTCCCAGTTTCTGTCGCCTTCCCGCGTGTGCGGAGCTCCCGGTGCGCTCCCGGGGCCGCGTTTGTCCGGGCAGAGCCCCGTGCCCGTGTGCGCCGCTTGCCGCAGGCAGCCGGAGCTGATAATTGTGGTTGTTACTGTGAGCCCGTTAATCCCCCGAATCCCTTTACCTCCTGCTCGCAGGGGATTACAAATTAATAAAAGCAGCTTAGGGGCGGGAGCCTACAAACTCACATATGCTCCTGCCGGCGGCGGCACCGGGACTTTCGCCCGCTCCTGGGGGCGGCCGTGGAGCCCCCGGCGAGTCCCGGAGCCCAAGGCACCGGCCCGGACCACCCTCATCTCCTCCGGGTCCTGCGGGGCCGGGCCGGGGCTGTCCCCGGGATGGCTCCTCTGGCAGGGGACCGGATCCACTCTGCGGGACAGCTCAGCCCTGCGAGGCTGGGAAATGCCGGGGGACACTCTGGGGACCAGGACTGGGTCCCCAAATGAAGCACCCAGGAACGCCAGGCGGGGGTTGGGGTCCGGGTCCTGCCCGAGTGGGGTTGGTACCATGAGCAGCGACACCGGGTGGCACCAGCACCAGCACCCGGCCCTCCCCAGGGTTGTGAACATCTTCTGGGGACAGCGATGGCCACACGGTCCCTTTTAAGCCCGGTTTTTAAGTGGATTTTTAGTCTGAGCCTCTAAGGAAGCGCTTATAGCAAACCCGCGTGTGGGGTGGTGACAGGGCAGGGATGGGGCAGCCATGGCCGGGCAGGAGGGAGGGCAGGGGCTGTGACCCACCAGGACAGAGAGCAGGGGCTGTGTCCCACCAGGACAGAGATCAGGGGCTGTGTCCCATCAGGACAGAGAGCAGGGGCTGTGTCCCACCAGGACAGAGATCAGGGGCTGTGACCCACCAGGACAGAGAGAGAGCAGGGGCTGTGTCCCATCAGGACCATCAGAGGTCCCTGCCAGCCCCATGGTCTCTCATGCTGTGACACCCAGGACCCCACAGAAGCCCTTGTGCTGCTCTCCCTGCACACCCTCCTGTGCCCTCCTGCCCATGGCCTTCCTCACTTGGGCTTCTGCCATTAATTAAAAAAACAACCATTAATGAAAACCAACCCACTCAAGCATTTATTTATTCCTGGTTTATTTTCTCTTCCCTCCTTCAGATTCCCCAGCAGCTCCTGAGAAGTCTTGGCTTAAAAATACACCTCCCCAAGAGGATGGATCTGGTTTATCATGGACATGTTCATGAGCTGTCCTGGCAATAGAGTTCAGCTGAAAACAATTTGCAGACAGATAAAAAGCACAAACACATCCACTTTGCCCAAACGTTTGCAGTTTATTTTAAACAAGCACATTAATTTACAATTTAGTACAAAACAGTCACTTTTCCTTCCAAGAGAGGAATGAGACAATAAAAATCCAACCCAACCAGAACAGACTTGGAGATGTCAAGTTATTGACTTCAAATAAATAGAACATTTAAATTACTGAAATGGTACTGTCACTATTTTCAACACCTCATGTACAACACCACACCTGGGACCTTTGTTCTGTGCAGGAACAGCAGGGTGGATGCACTGCTGGAAACAGAAAATTAGGAATTCTCACAAATAACTTCATCAGGTTTCTTTAGAACTTGCAGCTTTTGTCTCTCCTGGCACATTCTACTCCTTTTATTTTAATATTTCCTATTTGAAAACATCCTGAGAGCAAAGAAATTATGAATTACAAAGGGCCAAGGGACTGCCCCAGCACAGCTTGATTCCCACAGGGAAGTGGCACTGCAGGACAACACACCACACAAATAAACACTCCAAGGTTGAGGATGTGAGGCTTGGAGGCAACTTTTAAACCAGAAACACTTTCCTGGCAGCATCACCCACCTCCCAGCACGCACTATTGGTACAGAGACATAAAATGGCAAAATTTGTCATTACAAAGACAGAAAACAAACCCAAGATTTACTCAAGTGAATTCAAAATCAAGAAAACCTTCCCAGATGAGGACACTGAAGTGAAGACTTTTGCTGATTCACTGGCAAGAGCTGGAGCACCAACACGGACAAGCAATACCCTAATTTCATTAATTTCATACTTTCATACTCTGAAAAGACAAAAAAACCACTGAAGTTTGAGTATTGGTTCATTTTGTTGTGTTTGCAGCAGGGTCACAGCAATGTGGAAGTTAAAACTTTATTCCAAACTCTATTCCTCCCAAACTTTATTCCAAACCCACATTTGCTGGTTTTTAATGGCAAAATCACCCCTACAAACCTCCAAGGCCTTTTGCTTCCATGTGCTGACAAAAATGAGCAAAATGAGTCACAACTTATGAAACCAGGTGTGTGTACTGGAATTCTAAACCACCAATGGCTGAATATCAGCTTGAGAATGTGCAACGCTGACAGCAGGAATTATTAATTTGTTCAGTTTTCCAGATCCAACACCGCTGTGCTGGGTTAGGTTTTCCTGGGGTTTGGGTTTTCTTTCAAAGCTCAGGATCCTTGCTGGTGGGCTGAGAACACCCCAAAGTTACCTGATTTTCAAAAGTCAGTGTGGAATCTCCAGGTTTTCCTCTGAATGAGCCTCACCCTGGGATCTCTCACTGGGTTCCAGCCCAAACCAAAGGGCCCTGATGAGCCTGGAGCCCCTTCCCCATGGGCTCAGCACCACCCTTGGGCTCACAGGGTGTTTGAGTGTCCAAGCCCAGCTGCTCTAAGGATGGGAGCCGTGAATTCCTAAAGAGGAAAGACCCGGGATGGTTCCTCCTGCCAGAACTCTGGAATTCTGAGGGTCCTTCAGGACACAGAGCCAGCCCCTCTGCAGGACTGACAGGGTCATGGGAGCTGAGATTTCTCCCTCTGACACATTCACAGCAGCCCCAGGTGTTACTGTGATAAACTTCAGCTACAAGGGACAGTGAATCTTTGCAGCTCAGTTCTGTCATTCCAGCTGGATGCTGCAGAGACACATCAGAAATACTCAATTTTGTGAACAGCCAATGTTTGATTATGAGAAAATAACCCTGTGGGGTTTCTGTGCTTTTTTGTTGCCAGGCTTCAAACTTTCTGTGCTGGGGGTTCTGAGGGAAATCAGAGGAGGACACAGCAGTGGTATAAATGCAGGAAATTGGCCAGACCCCTTAGTCCTTCTCGTGTAACAGGGGAGCCAGCAAACATTCAATTAAATTAAAAGTTGCAAATGTAGAATTGAAAGGAAAAGCCTTTTTATGTAACATAATTAATCTGGAGAACTCACTGCCACGAGAAAACATTGAGGCCAAAACCTATTAGGATTAACTAAAGATTAGGTAATGGATAACTAGAACATGCTCAATTACATTGGATAGGATTATAAACTTCACTAGCCAGGACGTGAATTATCCCCCCCAGCCAGGATCACAGCCACTCCTACTCCCAAGGATGATTTTGTAATGTTTCCATGATTTCCTCTCACTGCAGCTCCAAGCACCCCACACTGAGCTCTAGAGGGAACTGGACTTCCCAGAACAGGGCAGCTCTGGGTGGAAATACCAAGGGAAGTGTTAATTGCTCTCTTGTGATGCAGAAATTCAACAGAACAAACTCAGTTGTTGTAGATTTTCCAATCTGTTCTGCCACGGTAACACAAACTTCGCTGTCCTTCACTAAAAACATTGTTTTCCTTTCCTAGAGTTCATCAGGATTGGTTTCCACCTGGAAAACACCATAATTACTTAGCAATCAGCACCAGGCTGCTAATTGTGCCCCAAAACTCTCATCCTAGTGATGGCACACACATATCCTTGGCTGGAATGCACCAGAGAATGGATGAATGATTTGAACATGAAATCCTTCCTTTAAATATGTAAATAATAGTTCAGAAAGTCACAGAGCTTTAGAATTGATTTAATCAGAGGAGCACTTGCGTTTCCTGAAAAAAATAATCAGAATTCCTGCTTCTCCCAGTGAGGCTCAAGGTACCACTCAGGAACTGCTCAGCACTCGGGAGGTGAAATCAGCTCTGGATGGAATTACAACAAAACATAACACCTGACTTGAAAATACACAAAACAATATCCAATTTCCTTCTCCAGCAGGCACAGTGGATTGCATAATGCAATGTTTACTCTGGAAATGAGTAAAGGATGTTGGTGGGAAGTCGTGGAAAAACCTTAACTGCCGAATGCAACGCTCCCGTGCGAGGACATGGACGTGGCCCTGGGCAAAGCCTGGGCATCTCAAGGCCAGCTCCACCCGTTCAGCTGAACACCTGGGAAATGCCTCAGGAAGAAAGGGGTGTGACCCAAGGAATACTGCATATAAAATCCCTGATCATAAATATTAAAGCTGTGTCTGGGACCCGAGAGCCACGAACAGCGCGAGCTCCTACACCGAGGAGCGGTGAGACTTCACTTTCCAGCGCTTGGACCTCACCCGGAAAAAGAAGTACATGATCATCAGAAACAAGGATGATGCCACATAGAGGATGACACACAGACTCATGTCTAGGTTGGAAAATCCAATCCCTAGGAAGGACACAGCCTGCCTGGTCCCTTTGAGGCTCACGGAGGCAGCTGCGCCTTTGCCGCTACCTTGGACAGCTCCAGGATTCCCCGCTGCCTTCTCCAAGCCCTTGGAGCCTGGATCTCCTGGGTTCTCCTTCTCATGGAGCTGCTTTTCTCCATTTCCCCCCGAGTTCTTCTGCAGGGCTTTGTCTTTCAGCTCCCTCGTGTCTCCCTGCTCGTTGTCACTGGGCTCAGCCTGGCTCTGGGTGTATTGATAGAGAAGATTCTCGCTGCTGTAGTGGGACTTGAGGAATTGCAGGACTTGCTCCTCATTCCAGCTGTGCAGCCCTTTGATTTCTTCATGGCATGCAGGACAGATGTCTGGAGTTGGCCACTGAACTTTGGGGAATTTTGGATCTTCAGTCAAATCACCTAGTTGGGAGGAGAAAAATAGAAATGGAAAAAAGTCAGGAGGGATGACCAGGGTAAGCTGCAGCATCAGCCCAGGGAACTTTCCACTTCCAGTGAGGTTGGCATAAAAAGCCACAGCACAATAACTGAATTAAACTAAGACAACCATAAATTTGGAACTTTTCTCATCAATTCTGACCCCAAACATTTCAAAATACAAACACTAACTCACAATTATTTCCCTTTTCTCACAGTAAAAGCTGCAGCATTTCAATCCCAACTCCAAATCCTGCAATTGCTGCTTTTAGAAGGCAGGAACACCCAACAGCCTGGGCCCTGCAGGGTTAACCTGAATTATGGTGCAAAACAAACTGCTCTTTTCACTCCTTAATCCCTGTTTTCTGCCTGGTTTGCAAGAGCAGCTCCAAGGCCAGACACTCAGATATTTTCATGTTTCTGTGTTGTGAACCTTTCCATCCCAAGCTTGCTTTTCCACAGCTCGGCATCATTACCAGAACAAATATCAGTATTTTAAAAGCCATCTTCATGTTTAAGATGGATTTTTCAGCTAAAAACCAAGTCTTTACATATGTAACACTGTATTGAATTAGATCTGATTTTAACATTTCAGATGCTCACAGCTCTGGCCATATTTCTGAGCTGAACACTGCAGCTGGTCTCACACTTTGCTCTAAAAAACAATATTTTAAAATGGGAATGGAGATAATTTTTAGAAAAAAAAATCTCTACCTGGTAAAACCCCTAATTTATTAACCTGATTAGTACACTAGCACTTAGAATATTTTAAAAATAATAATTTTGCATTTTATTCTCATTTTATTATCTTTATTCTTTTTAAAAGCAGGAAACTTCCCCATGATTTTGGGTAAAACAGGGATTCAAAATACATTTAAAAATATTTGTCTCCTTGATATCTATGAGCAAAAGAACAAATTGGTTTTTTTATCCTAAAGATCACTCAGCAATCAATTTGTTACAATAAAAAAAAATACAGAAACAAAATGTGCTACAGCAAGGTTACAAACAGAAAGCTCCCTGTACTTTGTGCTTTCCTGCCAAAGAGGGAAATGCTGTAAATCCTGTGCATTCCACAGGAACAGGGAATAATTCAATAGGGCAGAGCCATATCCAGGCACCTCCTGACCCCCACCCCAAGGTGCTTTCATTGACCAAACATCATTTCTCACTCAGCACCACAAATACAGATGCAGCTTTTAAGGGTGAAAATACATCACTGTCCCACAGAGAAATTTTAGCAAACTGAAAAAGCATAATTTAACATTATTATTTATTCCAGTGTGTTTATAGTTCTTACTAAAAGGGTATTTTAGCTGGCTGCTGCATCACCTAAATCAATATCCATGTGAGTTTTCCAATACCTTAATGTTCTAAATAAGTGCATTGCTCCACCACTTGGCAACTCCAAGTCCACAGGAGTTGCCTGTTAAAGGAACCAAAATTAGAGGATGTTTTTATTTAATCTCTTATTATTTACCTTTTTTCTCCTCAGAGAAAGGAGGCAAACTGTTTGTACTCACAGCAGTATTTAATTCTTCATAAATCTTGGGAATGCAGCAGGAGCATAATATGAACACAATGTAGCATATTGAAATTGTAACTAATGCTGCATTACCCAGATCCATAACAGCAGACAGGGATTTAGTGCAAAGAGAAACCAATTTTCTTTAGTGCTTTAGTTACTTGATACCTCCATAACAGAATGGATTAAACACAACCAGTATTTTAACAGCACTTCCAACTGGAAACACAGGGATCTGGAGGGGGCACAGGTTTCCCTTATACAGTAATTTTATTTTATTCAGCTGCTGATCTGCCAAGAATTGAGGCTTGAAGCCTTTTGTTCAATTGCCATCATTTTCCAAACCAAACAAAGGTAGGTTTTAACCCTAAACTGGTACACAAAGAAACGCAATTATTTTTTATCCACTGCTAAGCAGCTGAATTGCTCCTTTGATTTGGAAAAAGTCTGACCAAGCAACAGGTGGAGTATCAGAAGAAACCAGCTCTGAAAATGATGATTTTCATCCTCAGGAGTTTCTCTCCCCTACCTGCCAGCCTGTTGTTGACCACGTTGTGCTTCTCCCAGAGCCACAGGACAGCCTGGTCCAAGCTTTTCACAGAATCCATGGATTCTCTGGCCATCTCCTCAAAGTGCTGAGCACAAGCCTTGCAGCCAAAGAAGTGCTGGATGTATCTCCTCATCACCTGCAGCACAATCTGGGGGTTGTCCTCCAGGCCTGCAAGTCAAGGGACAGACACAGCTCCAGCAGCAGGGAAGTGAAGCGGGGAGAAGGAAAGGAAAATTTGCTCCATTCTTGTTCCACAGAATTGATAGCTGAGCTGAAATAAATCACTTTTGCAATTTAGAGTGGCTGTTTGTACCACACCTACACACATTCAGTATGTACAACTGTGCTCAAAGCTACCCTGAACACCATAACCAAATAAAAGTCAATTACCTCTACAGCAAAATTTCTCTTTTCTTAAAATCTTAAAATTTCAGGGGAAAACCAAACTTAGTTAATCAAAATCAGACATTAGTTTTAACAGAGAACACTGTGAAATTGTTAAAATATACAAAATTCACACTTTCTTATGCCACAACTCCTGTGAAATTAGAGACTTTCTCCAAGCTCTTGCCCAATATGTAAATTTAATATAAATGTTTATATTTCGCATTCATCTCTATACTCATGGCCAGGCACTGAAGTTATGGTGACTTTGCTACTGAAAATCAAGAGTCAAACCCTCTCTGTGAGTCCTGCACAAGGTGCCTGTGAGGGCTGTTTGTTACTCCTCAATTCTGAGGAATTAGAGAGCTCCACAATCTCATTAGAATTATTAATTCCATGGCTTTTTTGGCAGGCTCTGAATGCACAGAGCAGCTGCTGAGCAACACTTGGGAGAATAAATCAGGAATTCCCGCTAAAATAAACACAAACACGTGATTCTTTTTAAAACATTCACATTTTCACACTAAAGATAATGCAAAAAATAATGAATTCAGCAGGAAGATGAGGCTGCACACATTGGGAACTTTGTGGTCTTTCTTGTGTCAGCAGGTAGCTCCTCACATCTCTAAGTGCCTTGAAAACCTGATATAATTTGTTGAAATCCTAATGGTTTCATCTCTGTCACAAAGAATTTCTGATTCATGCTTAATTGCCCCAGTAAATTATGTCAAAATGTATTTTAAAATGTCCTGTGTGTTACCATGAGCACACACTTGTCAAATTAAACACATTTTATGGTGCAGATTGATCAAATTACAGACTCCTGCTGCTGAACACCACGAGTAATTTACTATTGCTTTGTTTTCTTGGGGAAAAAAATCAACAAAACTGCTCAAACTATCAGAGCACTCATCTGTTATAGATATGGGAAATACATAAAGATTGTCATCAACACGTTTATTTAGAACAACAAGAGGATATTCTTTAACACAAAAAGAGATTCTTCTTTAAAGCCCAAAAGAAATCTTAAAAAAACCCTGATTTCTCCTCAGCCATTCAATATCTGTGATTGAACAGACCTGTATAAATAAAAGCTATGAGATTAAAGCAGATTAAATTACTGCATTAAAAGAAAGGCTGGGAAATTATTTTGGAAGTTAAAACGAATTTCAGGCAGAACAGTTTTACCATTTATATTGAAATATGTATTTAGGAAAAACAATAAACACAACCAGAAAATTACCTCTTTGTAGAAAAACAAGAGATTCATACACAAATTTGATTTCATTTGTTCTCCTGTGCAATGGTACACCCTTGAAAATTCATTTTGTGGGGAGATCTGTCAAATTCAGCACTAGATTTAAAAATGCCAGATAATTTATTATAAAATCCACAAGCCTGTTCTATTCACACCAAGACATCCTGTTACCTAAAACCACACTTCTTGCAATGAAGTGAGCTCAGGAAATGATTTCTACAATGATTTTACACACCCTCGGCTGTGAGCAGCTCTGAGTTCCTCTGGATCCCTCCTGCGACTCCCAGGTTCAGATTTCCCCACTCAGCATTAAAATGCCTCAACCAGAACCCAATAAAATCATTTTATCCAGAAGGGCACAGGAGTTCACCCAGAGTGCCAGGCCCTCGAGCAGAGGGGACGATCAGGACAAACCCATCTGCTTCAGAAAGCAAACAATTGCAAAATGGCTCATTTTGGTTGTTTTTCTTTTATCAGCCCCCAGATGAATCTTCTATTAACATCTGCCATGTATCATTGTGTAATCCTCCTTTTCTCTTTCCTCCCAAACTACTGCAATTCAGGGTAACCCTAATCTTTAAAGTGGACAAGAAGCATAAAACCCTACCTGTGGTGGGAAGGATTAGGGAGTACATCATGCTTTTTAGTAGATGGGATTTAAACAAGCAATAAGGAGAGGAAAACCTCCCAAGACATAATCCCACAGTCTCAGACTGACCCAATTCTTTCACCATAAGAAGTGATCATCACATATCTGGCCCGATTTACAGCCAGGGTTAACTGTGCCAAAGAGTTCTCAGGTCCTACAATGTATTTTTAACTTGAGGCTCATGCCTGAAACACACAATTTGAGGGGCAATTTTGTGTTGTTAAATATGAAGAATTAATAGATTTAATCAGAACACTTTGGGACTAAAAAGGGGAAATTTAAGTTATGCAGGATCCTGCTGAACAGCTCAAAATCATCCAGCACAAACCCCCCAAACTCACTGCACTAAACTGAAGAAATTAAATCTACTGCCCCATGAAAAACAAACAAAAACAGAAACAAAAATCAACAACAGAATGATTTGCTATCAAAAAAAGCCTGTTCTGCAGGAGAATTATTCAGATTTGAAGGATTTTCACTCTGATGCAAATAATGCTGGACAAATGTATGGATCTAAAATGTGAAATAATAAAATCCTTTTAAACATACAATCAACCACTGGTAAATTGAAAATTTCTGAGTTTTATGATGTCCATGTAGAATTCCTATATTCCTTAGAAAAGACATTTAAAAGGCTTTAAATGAAAAATAAATACGACTGTAAACAAACAAAGCACTGTTCTGGCAAAAATAAAACCCCAATTTTAGCATTAGTGATTCTATTTTCATTGGGTGAGGAGAATAGATTTTATAACCAGCATGTTTCTTAAACAGGAATCATCATCAGAATATTAACACTCAGCTTCACAAGATGCTGCAAGTCTAAAAATGAGCAATTTTACAGAGTGCTGGCAAAGCAGTAAATCACTGCAGGGATTAATGACAGGTACATTCAGCTGAAAAAAAAAATAAACTAAAAAGTTGTATCATGCAGTATTTAATAAATAACATTACAGAAGGATCAGCTAATGGCTGTACATCTTTTATAGCTACTTAACTGGATGGTAAAACCTCATTTTCCTCAAATTTCATTCTCAGTGCAACCTTAGTTAACCTGAATCATTTTCATCACTTTTCAGGGAGCTCAACATTTCTCTGCTTGAAATTCTCTTTTTCTTTTTTTCCTTTTTCTGTGTTATTATTCCCAGCTTTAGACCCACACACTTGATTTAGCACATTCCAAGCCTTCCTGCTGCAGCCAAGCTCTGACCCCTGCTGGTGCAGCCCTGCAGCCACTCTGCTCCACAAACTGATTCCTTCAGGATTTACACACACCAAAAAATATTTGCTGCTCACCTGTGTTCAGCAAAGCTTTTGGCCTCAGTGCAGCCTGGACAGTGAGGGTGTGGAACAGCTTCCAGAGGGAGCAGCTGTAGCCTCTCAGCTCTGGTCTGCTGCCCTGGCAGCCAACCCACTGCACTTTCCTGGGCAGAAATATCCCAGAAATCTGCAAAAAAAAAGAGATTTATTTAAGGTGTGTGCTGCTCTGGGGCCTAAATGTACTGAGTGTGGTACCATTGAGGTGATCCAGAGTAAAGAACAATAAATTACTTTCTGCACTTGTTAATTCATGCTTCAGGCACACAAAAATCCTCATGTCTCAGATACTCTGAAGTATCATCATGAAACTCATCTCTTTTGGACAAGACACAGATTGTTAATCATTGACATCACACCTACTGAAATCAGTCTGACAGAGCACACAAAGAAGTTTAACCTGTGAAGATTTTTTTTTTTAAACACAACACATGAAAACATTGCTGTACACTGCCAGAGCTCCCCTGGGACATCCAAAATTCCCTATTACTCCACAAGGTTTACATTATTTACAGTATAAAGCCTTCACTGGCTGTAAAATTTCAAATTATTTCTTCTTGGGACAAACCCACTCCTTATTCATTGCACCTGAAACTCAGTGCAAGATTTCAATTTCTGAGACTTTTCTCTCCCTAAAATGCACAGGAGGCTTCCAAATTCCAGACAGAAAAAGGGAAGAAATGGTGAAGTTCTGTGCAAAGACAACCATGTGACAAGGCTTTGCCAAAGTGGGATGGGATTCCAGCAGGGAAATTGGAGAGTATTTGGGGGAACTCTTCAGGAATAATGCACATTTCAGTGGGAAAATTTCCCATCACTTAAACTCTGACCTTGAAGAGAATCCTGCTGACAGCAGGCACAGTGAATCAGAAATATCCTCTGGGAATCCTGCATCCCTGGGGATGACATTAGGGAACAAGTATTGCTTGCTCATTATAAAACCACCCAGGATTGGATGTTTCAATTCTCTCATTTCAATTTCTTTGTGTGGATGTGGGTTGGTTGTTTTTTTTTTTCTGCTACCGATTTCACTTTATTTTCATTTTAACCTTCTTATAACTCCATTATGAGTGGGGGAGCAGCAGTAAGTGATGTCTTAGATTGATATAGAATCTTATCCTGTCCTAATGCCCTGTTTGATGCTGGCACTGGCAACAGCTTACCCGCATTTTGTTGTTGACCAGATCCAGGATAGCATCATAAGGGATTTTGTCTAATGGAAGGCTCACCAGCCACTCCTGCAAGGTCTCTAGCAACTTCACCACAGGCTGACGGCCAGGAAAAAGCTGAGAAAAATAAAAAAAACAAAGAAGAAAACATTTTCAAGCACAAATCTCATTAGCAATGAGCTTTTGGTTTTATCCAAGTGTTTTTGTTGTCTGTGAAATGCTTTATTTTGTTCTCTGATGAGCAAATTAATTACTTGTTCTGCTTGCAGTAAAAAGCCATCTCACACCAGTCTTTGCTTACAAAATTCAACAAGTTTTTTGTGCAAAATGTTAAAAATTTTTTAAATTTTAGAATTCTTAGCAGGCAGGAATGCTACAGAACAACTTGACATTATCTAGGATTTCACATTAAGGTAATTCAGTTCAGAATGTTGCTCAAAACAGAACAAAACACCTCAGTGCAACAGAGAGGCTGAAATCCCTCTCATTTCTGAAGGATCAATCACAAAAATTAGTTCTTTTTAGTCAGATTTCTGTCAGTTTGGGAGCTGTTACCCAGAAGAATATTTTCCTTTCATGTGTAGCAGTGATTTCCAAAGTGACCTGGAATGAGGAGTTCCTTAACTCAGAACTTACAGAGCCACAGCCTGGCAGATGAGTGTGAGGAACTGAAAATCAGTGGTAAGGCCACTATTTTACAGCAGAAAGGCTATTTTGCTTTAATGAGGGTTGAAATTATTACAGAATTAAGTCAAGTATCTGCCATTCTTTAGGACCCTTCCAGAGGGAGCAGAATTTCAGTCATGAAAACTCCCCAGGCAGAGAATCAGAGATTTTTATGCCTTTGGATTGACCATCACCATGAACAGGAGAAGAATATAAAAAAATTTCTAACACCTGAAAATATGAATGAGAGAAGTGAGAAATGTGTTACACGACTGAAAAAAAAAATGCAAATAAAGGATAGCAACTCCTGGTGGGACAGGGCAGGGGAGATGAGCAGGCACCTAAAAGAGAATATTCCCCATTTATCACAACAGCCAGGGAATCAAATGACATCAGCTGGCCATGGGGAAGAGCAGAGGATGCTCTGGGGATAATATGATGGAAAGATTACCACACACTTTCTTAAAGAAATGAGGCCAGCTGCAGATTTCTGACCTCTGATGGCTGCAGGGGGGAGCTGGCTGGGTAAGGAACTGTCTGTCTGATTCTCAGATAAACCCAGATATTTGGAAATGGTTCATATAGGCCTTATTATTCCCTTAAGAGTTATTGATTCACTTGTTAAAAATAAAACATAGTGTGAGCTACACAGGGAGTAAAAATAAAGATATATTGGTCATTTCAGGAAGCTGGCATTATAAAGCAAAATTATTTTAAATTTTTTCAAGTCATATCACATTATATTTTAGGTATTTTCTTTTTATGCAAATGTAACACATAAGCATTTTACATTTTTAAATAATTATATTCAATAGCTCAGTTATTTTTGAATACCTACTTAATCAAAATCAGCACCTCAATTATATTCAAAATTCAGACAGAAGCTACTAACATCTCTAAATAGAACAGCATTTGCCAAGTATGCATTAATGAAATTCAAAAGTCAAGAATGAAAAACAAAGGTTGGTTTAATCCCACTGAGCAACAATAGCCACTTATCCTGAAAATCTGATAAATGGACTATATTTACAGTGTTTGTTCAATATGCTGCAGACTACTTAAGCTTTATTTAATTTTGAGCCCCCTAAGGTGAAATTAAATTGCATTTTAACCCTGCAAGTATGTCAGAACAGCAAACAATACCTCAAAAACAGCCTTTAAATAAACCCACCAGACTGTGTTTGAAGCTACTGAGGATGCACGCACTCAAACACTGTGCAGACATTCTGAGAGACTTATGCCCCACAATAAATTTTCTGCTGGAGCCACTTCATCTCCACAAACAATCAGAGCCCAGAAGTGCCTACCTTGGCAGAGATGGTGACAAAGTCCTTGAAGGTTTTCAGCTCAGCTCCCTCGAGCGCCTTGTGCGTGGCCAGCTCCACCCGGAGCAGGAAATGCAATCCTGACTCAAGGTCAGCCATGTACAGCCTGGACCTGGAACACATCAATCAATCAATCAATCAATCAATCAATCAATCAATCAATAACCCGGCAGGCTCTGGCAGCCTCCTGCAGCCCTCCCCTCACCCTCACCAGGTAAAATAATGGCAGAAATGTCATTAAAGCCCCCCCCGAGTGACTGCAGTCCTGCCCGCCCTCAGCGGCACAAGCAGAGTTTGGAAAATTGAGGCACAGCCACACATGAGAAAGTTTTTTGATATTTGACAGAACTTCTTGCTTCCCAGCCAGCTTTACCTTGTAATGAAATTACAGCCCTGGTGTAAGGAAATTACAGCTTCTCTGCTGGGCTGACCACAAACAGAAACAGGACATGCCCTGAGCAACAGGGGATCCCACACAGGGCAGGGGTGCAAACAAGACTGGAAATGGAAAGGGCTGAATGGAAATGGCAGTGTTGGGAAGGACTGAATTAGAAATCCTCTCCCAAATGCAGCAGTTTTACTGCAGGTCCTTCACCTCCCAGTTAAAACACAGCAGCTCTAAAGACAAGAGTTCTGACAGGCACAAGTAAACCATATAAACCAAATAAAACATTTTCCAAGTTCCTTCTCACAGCCAAATATCCTCATAACTAAACCTGCTTTACAAAGTACAATTACAGCAGGCACCCAGCCCCAGCTTTCAATGCTTTTCAGGCAGTGTGAGACAGAGCAAAGGAACTGAACAAACAGAAGTTCAGCAAATTCACACTTCTTGTAAAAGTTCAGCAGCACTGCTGTTGCTAAAAAATCAGAATTAAACAACAAACATTGAAAAAACTGGCTGCTACCACTTTCTAAATAGTATGCAGGAAAGAACATATTAAAAGACAGAATCATCTATAATCATATATACTACAATTATAATTTAATTTAAGACACAGACTTATTCTGAATTTATCTCCTTAATTAATAAAGTACTCACTGAAGTTATAAAAACCAGCAAAATTCTGCTTCAAGTTTCTTAAATAAAGAGACATCCACATGAATGCAGGAGGTTCTCCAAAAGGATCCTATTTAGAAGATACTTGGAGTGGAGATTCATGTCAACAAGATTTTGCCTTGCTGGAAAGCAGCTCAATTTAACTAAGTTGTTTTGCTAACTGAATGTTCCATATAAAGTATTTTCTAATAGTCACTGAAAGAAGATGACACTAATAGTGTCCATGAAAGGAAAATAAGTATTATATTAAAGCACTCAGCCCCACATCTTTTCCATCTAAAGATGCTGAGGGATTATCTCTCTGCAAAGGCTTTGCATCCTTCTCTCAAAGAGGGAAAGAGGGTGAAGATAAACCTCAGGGGATTTGGGGTGATAAACATCTTTTACAGTGACTTTAGTATTTTCTATTATACTTGCATTTGACAAGCCCTTTCCAGTGGGCACTGTTTCACTACTGCACACACACAGAATCTCCTACAGAAATGTTACAGCTTGGTATTTTAACTCATAATTTATATTATTTATTTTTTCAGGGACACTGCTCACTTCTTTCAGGTAGTGGGTGATAAGTCCTTGGTATTTTCAAGGCAATTGAATACTTCACAACACTTCTGGTAAAAACATTCCTTCCAGAGCAGTGCAGACATTTGCTGCTAAAACCAAAATACCTCACTAATTTCACCTGGGAATTGTTTGAAAAGCTGCTCTCAATTGAACTGAATGGAGTGAAATGAAGTAAAATAAGGAACTGTTCTAGGATTTTATGATAAATTACAGCTCAGCTTCCCACGTGGCAGGAAAAAGCTGCAGGTGATTTCTAATAACCAAATTTATAAAAATCCAGGGAATCACTTACTTATCAAACTCTTTCCACACCTTGATTTCTGTGCTCTCCTCTTTGTTTTCTGGAGCAGGCAGCTGCAGAGGCAGAAGGAGTTTTTTCCTTACACCTGGCAGTGACTTTAAATATGAAGAAAAGAAAGATCGTAGAGGCTTCAAACTGCAAATGGACAAAGAGAGATAATTGTAATCTCAGACTAAGTGAATGCCCAAAGCAAATAACTGTATTTATAAAATAAAATATTTACTTTTGTTTATGTTTTACAGTCCTAGTGCAGCATGGCCTGTTTTGATACAAAGTGAAAACAAATAATGTTCAATTTATGAATAACAAATCACTTGGATTAGGGGTGTGAAATTCTGTTCAAAATAAGAACAAAAAATGTTAATCTAAATGTCAATTCACGTTACACAAGAAATGGGTTTTCTTAAGAATTTTAATGCTTCATTTATTTTTTCCACTTTTATTCCAAAGATTTTTTTTTTAATTTCAGAACTATCATAGTAATAAATTGAAGCTATAAATAGACAACAGTAATAAGTAAAAGCAGTATTAGGTATTTTATTGATAATATAGGGAACACACAAGTTCAGGGAGTACAATGTATTGATGAGGTGTCAGGACATCAAATCCTGACACTTTTATCAGTTAAGTGAACATCCCCATAACCCAGTGACAGATAATTACTTACTTGTTAATTAATCCATGGCTGCCATTGGGCTGTATCAGGTAGCATGAGGGGACTGAGGTGATCCCCAGTTTCTCCAGGAAAGGTTTATCAAAATTCAGGGCTCTCCTCACCACGATGTTTTCATACTGGATCAGATCTAAGATAACCTGGGAATGAGAGGATGCCATGAATTATACATTGTTCAAGGAATAGCCAATCTTGCAGGACAAGACACAAACAGGTGAAGTGCATCATCCTTTAAGGGCATCATTAAGCTGTTTGCAGGAAGTGCAGCTGTGGCTGCTCCGTGCACACAAACAATTTCACTTAAAGAAGATTTACTCTTCTCTAGAAATTATTACTCCTATTTTCCTTTTTTAATTTTAGTTTTTCTTGGTCTGTTCTGGTCTTTTCCTCCTTCCTTCCATCAGTGATGACACACAGCCTCCTTTTCTTCAGCAGTATGGGAAGGTTTGTCCATTTTGTCTTGTGTTGTAAACATGAAAACAATGCTATTTTCTGTTTCACTAAACTGTTCTATAAAGCTCAAATACTACATAACACTAACAAACATTTTTTATCCTGAAAGCAGACTCCACTTTGTGTTAACCAAATGACTCTGTCTTCCCCTCTAACTGTAGATAATAAAAACAGTGTGATAAAAAGCTGAGAACTTTATAACCTTCACATTTCTTCAGTAATGCCCACTTGCACCACCACAGCAGCTCTGAGGGAACAAATGGCTGGAATGAGCCTGACCCCAAAGTGATTCCCACTCCTGGCAGCACAACCTCCTCCACTCATGACACTGGGCCACCTCAGCATCAAATCTAATTAGAAACATTTGCAGACACTGGATGTTTCCACACAGATTATACTTGGGTAATTATGCATTTTTTTTTCTTCACTTATCCTTAGCAGGAAGAGAAAAGTAACAGTTGTCTAAGCTAACAAGAGGCTCATTAGGTGGGGAAATGATACCAAATCAAATATTTTATTGGGAAGCAAAACCTAAAGACTTCCTCTGTGTTTCTGAACTGCTTTATGCTACCATCTTAATTTCCCCAAATTTATATGTGAAGAAAGGGAACTGGAGAGTTTAGATTATTACAAACAATTGTCCAGAAAAATGAGTACTAAAAATGGTTCTCTAGTAGTAACAAAACAATAATGTAATCTGGCAATGTTTTTGATGTGATCTTTCAAATTCTTGAAAGAAAATTGTGCTGAGAATGAAATTGATAAATTAACCTACTACTAAAATAAGAATGGAAGAAGTTAACATGACATCACATTATTTTGTACGAGTGTGAGTGAACACCACTCACACTCGTACAATAAAATCCCTGGGTTTAATGATCCCCCAAACACGTGTGACCTGCTCCAGTGCTGCATTCAGGGAGCTGTTTGGCTAAATAAGCTCAAATCCAGCTGGTTTCTGGTGACATCCATCCACAGCCACTCTGTCCCTCACAGGTCCCACGTTACCTCTCGGCCCACGTAGGAGCTGTTGCTCTCAAACACAATGGCTGTGTAGTGGTGGCTGCTCTTGTCAAAAAGAGATGGGAGATCACTGGACCTTTGAGGAAAAGAAAAGCAATTTAGCACAGAATGCAATACACCCACTGTTACCATGGAATTTTCTTTTACAATCTCATAGCACAACCGGTATGAAAAAAACTTTTAAAAAAGATTTTTAATTTTCTACAGTTTATTTAATTAACTGAGTGAACAGAGAGGAGATACATTTGAAACCAAGGAACTTACAACACTGGATCCAGTGGTGGGCAAGCAGGAGGCCTCAGCTCCTGGGAATGGTTCTGCAGGAAGTCAATCATCATCTGACGAAGGGTCTGCAGCTCTCGATCTCCTCCTGCTGAGAACAGTTCCAAAAAAACCACACACAACCCTTCAGAAAACTGGGGAAAAATGACTCACATGAAGGTTTGTTGTGCATGCTTTTCTGGGTCAGGTTTTTGCTTTAAATTCAGACTTAAAACTCAGCATATTATCTGGCTGGAGAAAAGGATTTGGTTGTAGGATTTCATTTTAATGTTGCTGTGAGATCATATTTGAAAGCTGTCATCCCATCCTAAAATTAATAAAACCTCAAGACTTTTCCAAATGTATCCATCTGCCTGCCTTGCTGATTTTCTCTTCAAACAATGCTTGATTCTCAATGTGAACATTTTCACAGTAGTTGCTGTGGGCAACTTCAGCAGGATAATAACCACAAATTAAAACCTGCCAAGATATATTATTCCTACCAAATGGAGAGGCCACAAAGCCATGGAACAAGAGGAGGAAATAACTGAAGTGTGAGAATATTTTATTTGCTTTAAAAGAAGAGGAAAAAAGCAGAAAATAAATGCCCAAGAGGTAAAAGTAAGGTTCCCTTGTACAGGAAGGGTTAATGGTGCAGGTGGTCTCTCCTCTGACCTCTGGCCTTTTAAATGTTCATCCATGGAAAAGGACAACATCACTTTTGTCCCAGACAAACCACCTCAAGCTGTGATCCTGACAAACCCTGGGCTAAGCCTATTTTCAGGGAGTCACCATGTGAATAGGGGCTCTCCCAGTGCAACTCAGGATGCCTGGAAAATGGCTGAGGGATCAAAAGGCAGCATTGAGCAAAGTGGATCTCGTGCTGATGAGGAGGGTGGTGGGAAAAAAGGGATTAAAAAAATTAACAAGCCATTTGTGGAAATTAAGAGCTTCATAAAAAAAAAAAAAAGGAAATGTTATTCCCAAGTTTCTTGAAGAAATGTTCTGATTAACACTTCCTAGAATACTTGAAATATTCTGTTTAAAGAGCTATTTAGTGTCCACCCCATCCCTGCCCAAAGGAACTGACAGGATTTTGCTTGTTGTGTGACACAGCCCTGGCTGACAGGAAAACTGCCCTGGGAATTTCTCACAGTAAAATGTTCTTACCTTGGTAATTTTCTCCAGTTGTGAATTGCTTTGTAAATGCTTTGAAGTACTGTGTGGGAGAAAAGAAAAGTCACTCTATCAGACAAAAAAGCCCAGTTTAGGAACAAAAACAGCTTTAAAGAGTTTTTACTTTTACAGCTGTAACTACAAAACATTTTTATTTTTCTGCTCAGGAGACAGTTTCCCTCTTAGCCTATGAGTTCCAAAAAGCTGCTTCTCACCTACCTGAGGGCAGTAGGAAAAATCCCTTAATGCATAATTCAATGGTGTGTATTGATCCTGCACTGCAAACTTTAACCCAAACACAAATGAACTGATCACCAAATCTGTGCTACCAACTGTGAGTGCACGTGGAACACTATTCACATTTTCCAACTCCCTCCAGTGGTTAAACAGGAGATCTAAGGGAGCATGGCTGCCTTCTGCTACAAAAAAATAACATGGAAAAGATTCAGTGTTTAATAAAGAGGATATCACAATTTACACCTAAAACTTTGGAGAGTAAAAGAAAATAAAAGTATTGGTTTTACTATCAAGGTAAAAGATCACAGATCCTATATTGGAATGTCTCCTGTTATCACAAACAGTTTATTCAACCCTCTCCATCCATCACATTCTGCTCATACTTAATAATGTGATTAATACAGACTGACTAGAAGGTAAAAATTGTATAAAAATGAACAATGGCAGATGTTAGCTAATGTGGCATCCTCTTTAAAAGGCAGTTTAAGCATTTTATTATGAAAAATATTATGAAACTAATCACAAAAATAGTGAAGGATCTATCAAGGGTAAATTTTTAATTGGTCATGCAATCAGCTGTTTTCACAAGGCAATTTCAATGTGTCCCCTTTACTTCCACACACCAAAACTAAAAACATTATTAATAATCCTGTAACAGCTGAATTTGGAAAATATTTATACAAATGTTTATTATCTAATAAATCTATTGAAATTAGGGGTTATATAGATGTGATAGCATGATACTTTACAGAATGATACCTTCTTTCAATAAGAATTTTTCAGATTCAGAACTGAATTGCTGCTCAAAACAGCTGCATCAGCTCTTGCATTCAGCAAAACCCCCTCAAATTAATCTTTTATCAACTCTGCAGTTTTCTCAGCAAAGCAAAACTCCAGCTACAGAACAATGAGTTGCCCAGTTTAATTACCAGAAAACATGCACCATTTGCCCAAGGCAGGATGTTCTGCACTTACCCTGAGGGTTGGGTAGTAGTGAATCCCATATTCCTTGCACGTCTCATAGTTCCCTTCTTCCCCACAGTCCAGCACTCCAACTCTAATTGCAGATTCCCAGTCTGCAAACAAAGATATCTTTCAATTTTCAGCAGCAGTGACCATGGATCCCAGCTGATGAATTACCTTGCTTCCCATGGAAACCAGCAGCAGGACTCAGAGCTTCCAGTGGCACAAAAATCCAGCCCTGGGTCGATTCTCATTTGCCATTCATTTCCATCCCCCAGTGTAACACAATTTACTGATTTTTAAAATAACTAAAGCCTCCCTGTTTTTCTTTCTTGGCTGCATCAGTGTTTTCCCTGCACCTGAACCAGAGGAATCCCAGCACACAACGCAGCAGTTCCAGGGGTGATGAAATCAGGGCAAATCCAACACTTGCAAGGAGCTGGATTGAATTCCTCAGCTTTTTCCCATTAGCTGTGCTCATAAAATAGAGCATGCAGAATGCATATAACTGAATAAAATTCACCCAACAGTTACTCATCCACATGGCTGTCAATTACAAACCCATAAATCTGATACACCTTGTATTAGAGCTTTTTCAACAAGCTGCTTTTTCTCCAACTTAGAGTTTTCTGAGAGGCCTCAGAATTACACACACCCCCAGCTCATGTAGTGTCTGCTGAAAGCTGCATTTATCTGGCAGTATTGTTCACAAATACATTAGTTATACCCACCAAAATACCTGAGTTTTAAGCAGAGTGTTCAATAGTTGAGTTTGAGCATCACTCTGACTTTCCTTTATAGCAACAACCATGAGAGTTCAAGGATTTCCATAAATATGCTTATATAACTTCAATAAAAGCTTTCAACTAACTTACAGCTTTTTCCTTCTCTTTTTGCTGGGAATTTATCTTTTTGAGCCAGCCTCTGCTGCAGCAATCACTTCAAGGAAGAACCACTCCAAGAGAATCCTTGGACAGCTGCTTTTTGAAGCAAAGTTAAATCAAACCAGCCGTGGGCAGAATTTGAAGGTCCCTCACAATTCCCAATAAAATTTAAAAAGCACTAAAATTAAACATGCTTTTATAGGAAAGAGCATGAAAGCTTCATCAAGTTCAAGAGCTGATGGGCAGTTCTGGTCTGTGAAATTTAGCTTGACCTTTCCTTGTGTTTGGAGGAGGCCAGGGCAGCTGATGGAGAGGTTTGTGCTGAACATGCCAAGAGCTGAGCGGGCACCAGGAGAGCAGATGGGCACCCATTCACAGCAGCACAAAGCACACAACAGCCCGTTTCATCAAATAAAATGCAAAACACAAAAGAAAAGTTTGGCTTCTAGTTATCTCCTCCATTCAACTTTCACCACTCCTCCTCTTTTTTCCACCTGTCTGGATCCTCCTCCTCCTGGCCATGAATGGGAGCTCTCTGAACTCAATGCAAATAACCCCACACAACAAAGCAGCCCCACCCCAGCTAAACACCAGGGTTAAAGAGCACCAGCTGGGATGTGCTGCTTAACATTCCTGCTGCTGGAAACGGAGCTTCTGCTTTCCAAGGGGTGCCAGAGCTGCTGGAGTGCACAGCTGACACCCTGGAGTTACTGCAGCGCTGTGGCCTGGGCTGGCTTTTTACAAAATGCTGATTAATTTGAAATTAGCATTAGTGGGTTTGAAATACTGACTCACAAGCGAAGGGAAAGAGGCAGATGAGGGATGCATTAACCATGAGAATCTCTGTTTATGCTAAACAAGCTCAAGGGAATGTCAGGGCTGTGTTGGACAAACTGGAATCCTGCAGGTGGGTCAAACCTCCCACGTGAGGAATGGCACAAAGAATTAAAAGGAATTCACTTCCTTCCCATAAACCTGGCTGTTTTCCATCAGGAAGTTTCAGTCAGGGGGGTAAAATGCTGATCACAGGCACCTCTCTCTCACAGCTCCTTGAGACTTGCCTGTTTTGACACTTGGCTGCTTCCTGAACAAGGTGACTGCAGCTCCCCACCAAATGTGTTCAAAGAAAAGTTTCTAGAAGGAAATCTTTATTATGGATTTGAAACAAAACCTGCTAAATTTGTACAGTTACTCCAAATCCTGAGGAGTGAACTGATTCTGTGTATAATTCTGTGTATGATTCTGTGTATAGTTCACAGGTTGTCCTATGTGTGAATTCCAAGGGTTTGTCACTACACATAATTCCAGCCTGTATATATTTTGCTGATTAAACTTAATCATCTTTTAGACAGAAAAAGGATAATTAACTCTAATGGCCACTTTGGCTAGTGCTGCAATAAAATGAAATGTGTGATTAGGAAAGCAGCAGCACTGACTGAGCTTAAAGCCTGTTCTGAGAGGGAGTATCAAAATAAAAACATAAATTACACAAAAGCAAGCATTGATCCTATTTTTCAGGAGGATTATGTTCTGCTGTGAAGTCTGCAATGGTAGTATTGCCAAGATTTAACAAATGAGAAACAAAATTAAAATTAGGTCTATTAGCACAGGCCTTTTTTGGACAAAGCTGTGGCACCAATTGAATTGGATTTTGTTTGGACATCAAATCAGCAAACATAACCCCAGTGATCTAAGAGTTCTGCATCCTCAAGGAAATCCTTTAATATCCTAGCAGATGAGTAAATATCTTTGAAAAAGAAATGTTGAGACAGATTAAGTGGGCAAAATGTTTTGGGTTTGGTTTCTTTGATGAAGCTATGAATGAAAAGTGTGACTGCTCTCAGTCTCCTAAAATCCATTCACCCAACTTGAAAATGGAAATATTTGGCTGACAAATAACACCAAAAGCCAACAGCATTTGCTGGTTATGCCAATGTCCACAAGCATTCAAAATCCACTTTGTAAATGAAAGTTGTCATAAAAGCTCAATGGATTAAAGGAGAGAGGCCTTTAACTGACTGCAGTGATACAAGTGTATAACAGCATCTGCAGTTACCATGTCTGCTGGTGAGGAAGAAAATGTGTATTTTAGGAAGTCTTTACAAGTTACAAAGGCATCACACTGCTGTAATCCTGCCTAAATCCCTGTCTTATTTTGACCAAAGCTCTGGCCAGTTTGGGCTCTTCCTGCTCTCCACTGCTGTGCTCAAAGACCTCCTTGTTACTTCAAAGAAGATCTAATATTATTTTGGCCATGAGCAGATTAAAGCAGGAGAGAAAATGTTACATAAACTTATGCAAATTAAACAGAAGAAAGTTGCTGGTTTATAAACAAACCCTTCATGCAAGTAAGGAGTATTTGAAGTGCTCTGAAAACCATGACAGTTCTGTGTTTCTCTGCTTTTGAGTCTTTGCTCACCAATCACAATTCCTCAGTGTGTGATACACCTATTTTAGGGTGGGTTTCCATTTCCAGAGATCTAAATGCACACCTAATACTTCACCTACATTTCATGTGAGCTGTTAATGCTTTTCAGAGTGTCACAGAATGGCCAGAGCTCTTCAGTTCCTCTCAAAGTGAAACCACGAGCGCATTAAAAACTGCTGAATCCATCCTGGAATCATCTTCTGGGTGAAATCTGAATTAAGAGTAGTTTAAAAGCCTTTTACACTGCTATATTAAGCATAACATTTCCTACAAATCTGATCTCAGCAGAAGTACTGAACTTTAATTGATACCTCAGGGGCCTGTTTGTTTCCTTACATCTACAAATAGAGTAAAACTCTTCAGCACCTGCCAAAAAAACTGAGCAGGCTAAGAGACAGCAAGACAGGTCCCTGAGCATAAACTGTAGATGCCACCATTACTTTTAAAGTCACCAATTGATAAATATGAAACCTTGTTCTCACTTTGCTTGATTTTTGTATTATTTTCTGGTGGCACTTTTCCCCTTTTGAGCCCATCCACACCACACTGAATTTGCAAGATATAAATTAATGCGTGCACAGCCTCTCCAGTACCACAGTATTTTTTGCTTATCCTCTGAAACAAGCTGTTCTCTTGATAAAACATTTAAAAGATAAACATCATGCTTTCAAGAGTTCAGTGTAAACAAACCTCGGCTTCACAGGGACACTTACATGCAAACCACACTGCTGTGTGCATGCAAGGTAAAGTTTTATGCCTGGATTCTTTTAAAACCTTTAATTTGGAGGTGTGCTTCCACCATGCACCCCTTGCTCTGTTCCATGTGCTATTTTGGCTGTGTGGCAGCACCTGAGCAGGGGATGAGGGTGATGCTCACACACCAGAGCAGGGGATGAGGGTGATGCTCACACACCAGAGCAGGGGATGAGGTGATGCTCACACACCAGAGCACCTACAGAGCAGGGGATGGGGTGATGCTCACACACCAGAGCAGGGAATGAGGTGATGCTCACACACCAGGACTGGGGATGAAGACGATGCTCACACACCAGGGCAGGGAATGAGGTGATGCTCACACAGCCCCGGGCACACGTGCCGTGGCCCGCCGGTGACACAGTGACCGAGGCCCCGCGGTCCCCCAGCCCAGCGCCCCCCGGGGCACCGCCAGGCACCGCCGCGGCCCTGCACCGGCTCCGGGCACGGCGGGAGGCCGCGAAGGGCCGCGGGCCAGCGGCCGGGCCGGCGGGGCCGTGTGCGGTGACCCGCTCCGAGCCTCACCTTTGACGTCCCCCGCCAGCGCTCGCCAGGTGGGCGCGAAGGCGATGCAGTGGCCGCAGGACGAGCTGTAGAACTGCACCACCCAGGCGGCGGAGGAGTTGAGCAGCGCCGGCCGCACGGAGCCGGCCGTCAGCACGGTCAGCGGGTCGTGCCCGGGCCGGTACAGGCGCGCCGTGGCGGCGGCCGCCAGCAGCACCGGGAGCAGCACCGGGAGCGGCACGGGGAGCGGGACCGGGAGCGGGAGCAGCGCCCGCCGGCCCCCGCCCGCCGCCGCCATGTTGGGACGCACGGAGAGGGGCGGGGCGGGGCCGCGCCATAGCAACGCGCCGGCCATGGCGGCACGGCCTGAGGGCAGCGCGCTCTGCCCCGCGTCCCTGAGGGGAGCGGCGAGCGTCCCGTGTTCCTTGGAGGAGCCAGGATTGTCCGTGTTCCTGAGGGGACCCTCCGTGTCCCCTGAGGGGATCGGGAATTGTCCCGTGTCCCCTGAGAGGAGCGGGGATTGTCCATGCCCCTGACGGGACTGTCCGTGTCCCTCTGGGAAGCAGGGACCACCGCCCGGTGTCCCAGAGGGGAACAAGGACCCTCCGCGTCCCCTGAGTGCTGCAAAATACGGAATATATAAAATTTTATTTAAAAATAATGTTCTTTGATGTTTGATTCAGAGAAACAGAAAGCAACCGACAAGCTCCAAGTGTTAGAGAAGCGCTCGTCACCGGCGCCACGCACGGGAGCAGGTTGGAGGTTTGGAGCCTCCCGGACCGGAGATGTTCCAGAGCCGTCGGGACAAGATCCTGGCTCTGGGATAGCCCTGCTGGCCCAGGAGCTCGCACTGCCGGACTCAGTGTGGTCCTCTCCTGTCTTACCCATTCTGTGAGATCACTCGGTTGCCGAATTTATGTGATAATTTATATAGAAAGAGAAGTTTGAACTTCATGAGTTTTCTCGCTGAGCAGAGATGAAAGCAGAGCAGCCTTTGGGTCGAGAGCTCTTTTATCCCTAATCACCTCTCTCGGCAGGGAAGAGCCTCTCTCCTCCGACTGAAGCTCTGATAAAAGGCTGTGTGTAGGTGGTTTGAGAGAAGCTCTGTCCTTTCCATAAATTCAGGATGAGCACTAGTCATGGATTTTAGCACCTTTTCACTCTGGCCCAGTATGGAAGTCTCCTTTCATTTCTAAATACAGGCTCAAGAATTTTCATTACCTTAATGAGAAGCAGAAACCCAACAACATCCCCAGAGAAGGGTTTCAGAGGATTTAAAAACTCAGATAATGAAAGACTGAGGTCTCTGAAAAGTTAATTCTTGCTTCTGTTGCTCACAAACACTTCTTTTAATCCTTGAAGAACAAACAGGGAACAAAGGGGTTTAAATTCTTACTTCAGGTCCATCAGGGGAGTTCAGGGTTAGAACTTAATGCATCATTGTTTGTGGCCAACAACCCACAAACAGTACAAGAATAAAATTCTGCTACTTTTGCTTTTCCCTGACCCTTTATTTTATTGGACCATTAAATCTAAAATGGTTCAAACACATATCTTTTGGTCCATATCCACAGCTTCAACCTAAATGGTTTCTCATATCACAGCCCAGCTTTAGGGTTTTCTCTATTTTTTCTGGGTACAACAAGCAACAAAATAGATGGTTACAGTAGCAGAGCTACAACAGCTTCCAAGAATTGAAAAACCTTGTAGCAGCTGCTAATTAGGATTTTAAAAATCTGCAGTGCCTAAGATATTTTAGGGCACGTGTTATTTAGAAGAATTGTTAAATATATGAAGATGAAAGAGATGGATTACAGGAGAATTAAATGTATGGTTTAACTGAGAAATAATCATTTTCTATGAAAGATAATGACTCCTCTTGAGGCTAGTATCAAGATTTATTGACCCAGGAGGTTAATATTGATCAAACCCAAGGCAAACAAAATATTAGACCTTGAAGGAGAGTAATCTTGATATTGAAGCCTTGCCACTGAGTGAACAGGTCAATATATCTGGGTGCCAGAATCTCAGCTTTTGAACACAGAATGGTGGGGGATATTAAACATGTCTGACATGTTCTGTGTACACACTTTTTATTCTTTATAGCTGTGCCCTTCCCTGCAGAGCACTGTGTGAGGGTTCAGGCTTTGCAGCCCTCACTGCAAATCTGATGGGTCTCTGCCTCAGCTGTAACATAAGGCTAAAATCAAACAAGTCCTTCAGCTATTTATTCATATCTAAGTGATATTTTCAATAGATTTCATTCCAAACACAGGGATCCTGCTGCTGCAAAACCAGAGTGAGAATAAACTGAAAAGCCAGAGTGCTGCAATTTATAGATTTGTCATTGTATCCAACACTCTAAGTCCAGGAGGAAAAAAATGGAGTTAAATTCTGCTATAAACTGACAACAAGAAAACAAGTAACTTCTGTGGATTAACTAATCAGTGAGGATAAAGTCAGAGACAAGGAAATGTACCACAAGAGACATGAAAATAGTTTATAGGATAAGATCACCAGTTAAAGTGCTGGGGGCAGAAGTTGCCTTTTTATTTCTGTTCATATGGCAACAAGCAGGGGAGGGTTTAATGTGCCCAGCAAAACAAAACAAAAATGCACCCATTCACTGCTGAGAAAAACAGTGTGCACAAGATAATCTGTAATTCTAACTGATTTCAGTGGAAATAAATAAACAAAATAAGCCATATGTATTATATTTTATTCAGAAAACAAGTACAAAAAGCAATTAAGCCAACAATATTTTAAAATACAAACATAAAATGTCTTTCTATTCCCCCAAGCAGATTTTAAAGTATTGTATTTTTAAATCTTAAGTTTATCTATAATTTATCTTTATTGATCCTGATTTTCATTTTATTTGAATAGGATTGGAAAAAATCTGATCTCTTTACAATCAATTATTCAATAATAAACAGTTTCTGAATTCCAGTAAGAAATATTTACAAAACATTTATTTTAAAAAGAACTGACAAAAATTTGATTTGCTCAGTACAAAATAGGTGGGACCACAGCAAGTAGCATTGTGAGCAACAACCATGCTGAGGAAATGCTTCTATTTCCTTGTCAAAAATCTTGATTTTTTTTCCCAGTTTTGCCAATACAAAAAGAGTATTGATTGCCTCTCTTTTGTCTGTTAAAGTACATTCTCAGCACCCCACATTTAGATATTGTACAAATTCAATGGGCTCCTGTGAATTACATGATAAATAACCCAATTACAGGCACACATCTAATTGTTAGGAATTGAAGGTGCTGATAGAAAAATCTCCAATTTAAAGTGCACCACATCAGTATTTTCCTAATTTGCATAAAATTATAGACATTTAACCTGATTGTCTGGCTCCAGGTCCTGCCATTCCCTGTGCCAGCTCTCTGAAGCCATCTCCAAGCTCCTTTTAACCAGTTCCACAGTGGATTAAAAGAGAGAAGATGGTGCACAGTCACCTGTCAAAGAGGCTTTTTTCAGATAAATCTGATTAAGAACTCTGATTGTATCAAGGATCAAGATATCAAATATGGCTTCAGTCATCCTCATCTTCACTCTTAATTCATCATCACCATAGAAAGTCCACTGAGGTTCTTCTTTGCAAAGCTCTTGGATCTAAAATTTAACATGGAAACAATTTTTTACTTCAAAAAGAAGAGTTTCTCAAAAGTACTGAGACACTGCACCTAATCCAACAACTTTACATCTGTATCATTAATTTATTTATTTTAAACCACTCACAAGAGCTGGAAATACTGGATTATTAATTCAATTTTAAAAAGGCAGTAATTTCTGAAGTTAATTTAAGTAAAAGTGATTCTCACAGAAGGATGAGAACTTCTAGTTTAAATCTAAAGGAAATACACAAATCCCCATTGGAAATTCTGCTTACCAGAATAAGGTCCACTCTGTCTCTCTTACAGTTTCCATACTTGGTCATATTTAGGAATTTTCTTTTCATTTCTAAGTCATTCCTTTCCAGGTTCATTATTTTAATAATTTCACCCTGAACAAACGTCTACAAAATAAAGAAGGCTGAAAAGAACTCTCCTCATAAGAATTCTGGTGCTGTGAAGGTGCCAGTGAGAAGATCCAGCTTTAAGTCCAGAAATATTCCAAAGTTTAGGGGGCTGATCTAGAGGTAGCTGATCAATCAATACTGGCCAACCAACACATTTTAATCATGATATTACACACAAAATAGTCATAATTAGGAGAGTTTAAAGGCCCATTCCCATTCTTAACTCCACACATATGGAATATTTTGAGTCATCAGCTCAGTCTGTATTTATCCAGGCATTTCAGGGTAATACTGTTTCTTCTCCCATCACCTCAGTTACATTGTCATAATCCTCCCATATTTCACATTTCTTTTTGCAGTCTCTGCTCTTTCCACTCTTGTTCCTGTTCTTTCCATTGCCAGAACATACCTTGACATCACTGACATCTGTCCTGCTGCAGAGATGCCTGCAACAGGGAGATCCCACTTTTTCCATCCATGGGAAGATATTTGGCTTTGCAGTCACTTGGTATTCTGCACACAGCAACTCATGGCTCAAATCAAATATAACCTGTAACAAACTCAGCAGGATGCTGGAGTCAGGAAAACTGGATTCCAGTCCCCAGCTTCCCATGGAACTTGGCTTTCCCTGAACAGACCCAAACAGACACTGGGGCAGGTGTCCAAGGGCTTATGGTGGAACTCTGGAAAAACTCTGGATTCTCTACAAGGACATTTATTCTACTGGAATTATTCAGCAGCAAATTGCAGAATACTCCTGGTAATACCTTTCAGTGTTGCTTTAGTTATATTTAGTGTTAGCAACTGGAATAACATTAAATATTAGCTAATATGATTCAGCCTCCAGAACACTACAAAAGTTAATTAACAGCTAGTGCTTTAAAAATACCTGATTATACATCCTCTTGCTCTCTGCTTCCAAATCATTCCCTGGGAGATCACTACATTCCAAGTACTTTGGCATGTTGATGTTCCTGAAATTTGACTTTATGTTCTCTGGGGTCCATAATTCTTCCACAGCATATGCAGACAAATTTTTAACATAAGAACTGTTATGTGGAATCACAAGAGGAACTTCCACAGTTTTCTTCCAAGGAGCTGAGTGCCACTGGTCTAATTTGTACAAGTGTTGCTTTTGTGTCTGCCTCATCAGCAGGTTTTGGTCAGAATTAGGCTGATCAAAATCTTCAGAGCTTCCAAAAACACCAGCATCAAGGATTTTTAAAAGGAGCTTCAAGAGAGAAAAAGAAAAGACAGATATATTCCATCTTTTCAGAGGTATTGGGATTATTAGCAACTGATCAAAGTTACTCTTAAAACCATTTTATTCATGGGCTCAAAGGCTTACTGATGTATTATTCAAAATTCCAATCAAGAACTCCCATTTTTCTTTGGACTATACATATACTATCCAATGGATACAGAATAATTCCTGAAATAATGAATGGGTCACATGAAGTGAGCAATCTGGTTCCTAACATAGATATAATTTCTGTGGAGGATGAAAAACTGGGCCACACAAATTCTTGCTTTTATAGATCCAGCTTCAGGGCCAGCACTTGAAATAAAAACTTTCTCACTGTACTTACAGGCAAAGTGGTTGGAGAAGTCTCTGGAGATAAATGAAGTATCTTGTCTGCTTTTGATCTGTGTTTTCTTTTAATCTTCTTATATTCTTTAACTGCATCATCTATAAATTTAGTTACAATTCTGTCTGTTACTGTGTGACAACCATGAATGCAAAGCATATCAAAATCACCCAGTGAAACATCAGAAACCTTTGCTGATGGCTCAGATAAGGCAGCAACTGAATTTTCTTTGAGGGGAAATGGTTTCTGATTGTCTTCTTGCCTCAGGCCTTTGCCATAATTCATCATGTCTTTTTCAAAGGCACTTTTATATTTGTGTTGAGCTGTTTCAGAAAATGCAATTAAAATGTCAAACAGAAGTTTTTTACTGAGTTCACTTGCAATATCATCAGCAAGTTTAATTCTTTTCTGATCCTCTACCAAGCAGCAAATATTTTTGCTTGTGTTTACCTCATCTGTCTTGCTTTTCTTTGGAAGAGCATCTGCAAATATAGTTTGTTTTATTTGTGCCAGTTCTGGATTTTCTTTATCTGATCCCAAGCACATTAAGTTCTTTTGACAGAGGAATTCATTACAGTTACACTGGCTGGAATGGGGAAACTCTTGCCCTGTTCCACACAGCAAGGCACTGTGTAACCCAGACTGGTTTTCTTTCACTTCTGAACCTCCTGCACTGTTTGGGTCTTCTGCTTTCTCCTCTACAAACCCCACTCTCTGCTCATCATCTCCAGAGTATTTGCAGTCTCCTTTGAGGGAGTCATCATCATGGAAGGAGTCAGAGTCCTCATTCCCCATGTAACTGGAGCTATTTTTGTTAACCCCAAACAGGTGTGAAATCTCATCAGCTCTGACAAAGACCCCACAGTGCTGGGCACACTCAAAATACTTCACCCCTTCATAAGTTCCAGCATTGTCACCTTCAGCTTTGTCCAGTGCAACTCCAGCCCAGTGGCCACTGCCAAAATGAGTCTGGCCTTTGAACATCAGAGTTCCAGGCTGGCTCTGCTTCACCAACACTCTGTCCCCAACTTCAAATGATGATAATGGGTCATCACTGTCCTCCTTAGCACTGGGCAGCTTTTCACACATTTTGCATTGTTTCGTTGGGAATTCAGGACTCTTACTTCCACCAAAAGAATCTGTATTTGACACAGGCAGAAACTCCAAATGCTGCAAAGGCATCTCCTGCTCTCCATGCTGGTTTTCTGATAAACAGCTGGAAAGAGCTGTAATAGATTGTTGTGAGAGACAACCATCATTGGTTGAAAAAGCACCACTTGTCTCTGTACTGAGCAGGGGAGATTCCTCAGGCACAGTGTTATCAGGTAATGGGGGTAATGCATCCATTTCCAGTGACAGATCTTCATCCATGCCCTGACCAGACTCTGAGCCTGTCATTTGTTCCAGTGGAGATGTGAAATCATCTGTGCTGGAGGCAGGATCACAATTTTTCATTGCATCTGCACCTAAAGGGGGAGGAGGAAGATCTTCACTTGGAAATGACAAACCCTTTTTGTTATAGGGTGGCAAGTCAGCACTTCCAGAGGACAATACTTCACCCACAGGACCCAGCATTTCTGACAAGGTATCCTCATCAGCTGGAGGGAGCCCCTTATCACTGCTGGAGTTTGCATCAGCCCATGAAGGGCTGGCAGCTGCATCATTTCCCAGTGCTGGGATCTCCTGAGAACAGGGCTTGTTTCTGCTGAAGCTTTGTGAGGCACCCAGGTGTGGCTCATCCACTCCCTCAGAAGGGTTTTCAGACTGGGAGCAATGTTCGGTTCTGGAGACATTTGCTTTGTTTGCTGGGATGAAGGAAAGCAGGAGATCAGTGCAGCCATGACCCAACACATCTCCAGGGTATTTCTGGGAGAGAGATGAAGTCTCAGCTCTATCATCTTCAGGCAGCTCACGTTCATTGCGTTTGTCACTAGGTGATGTTTCCTTTCCATTGCTTCTTGCTATTGGCATCTCTTTTGAGATATTAAACACATCACCACTGTCGCAGACAAACTCTTCCGGGACGCTGACATCTGTGTCCTCTCCATGCTTCAGCTCGAATTCTGGGTCTGAAATGGAACTTTTTGAGAAGCTGATCCAAACTGCAGACACTTTCTGAAATTCTGAGTGAGAAGAGTCTGACTTGGCACTTTGACATTGCAAAAAGGAGTTATTTGACCTGGACAATGATTCGGTGGAAGTTAATCCCTCAGAAAATCCTTCTAAATTTCGTTCATCAGAAGCTTCATGAGAAATATGGTCCAAATGCTTCAAACACTGACTGGCATCCACCTGATGGATCTCAGAAGGGACAGGCACTTCCACTTCTTTAACTGGAACATTTAAAAGAATTTTTTTTAAATCATCACTTAAAAGAAAAATATTTTATAGAAGAGCTTGCTGATAGGACACTCAAATCTATCATGCTCCTCACTATTATATCTAGGACTAAATTAGGAGCTGGACTTTATGATCCTTGTGGGTCCCTTCCAAATCAGGATATTCTATGAAACACAGAAAGATGGTTCATTAGAAAAATGACAGAAATAGGAAATACTGCCACAATATGTAAATGTTTATATTACAGAAATCATGCATATCCAGAACTATGTAAATGATATAACTGACTCATATATAAACAGACAGTTTTATTTTTCACCTGTCCTACTGAGAGTAAGAAATATGAGCTGAGGATAAAACCTGGAAACAAAAATAACTCCAGCATGTCCTGTCCAAGTCTATCTTCAACTGATCTATGTTCTTTTAAAAAGAACGGCCTTAAATACTTGAAAAACTGTATCAAAAGAGAGCAAATTGTTAATGACACAATCAGAGTAAATTACGATTTCATTTTGGGGAAGCAGTATAATCAGATCTCTTAATAAACCTCTGAGAGATCCCCACCATCTTGCCCAGCAGTGATTTATACATTGGCTATAGTGAGCAAGACACTTTGGTAATAAATGAGAAGATTGTCTCTCTTTCTGTCTGGATTAAAATTTGATTGAAGTAGTTGAAACAGATTAGACATAATAGCATTAAATATGATTGACCTGTTCCTTCAAGAGTGTTTTCCTCCTGAACCAGGCATAAGTTACACCAAGTAGGAAGCATCCCCAAGCCTTTCACTGGGTTTTTTCTGCCACATGGATTAAGATCTTCATTATCTTTAGGATCAGGGTTTGAAAGAAGTGCTTTTTCCTCCAGCACAGATTCCTAGAAAGTAAACAATTAGTAGACAGAGTTAATGTTTTAAGGAAAATAACCAACACACTTATTTTGGCTTCCTGTTCTTAAGTGCCAAATGAGTCCTGTGCTGGTCCTATATTAAGGGAAATACAAGCTGGGGCACCCTTTCTTTAGGCATGAATGGAATTCCAGAGATCCTTACCAGAAATACACACTTCTGGCCTTTTCTTGTAACAAGTGTGGCAATAGGTTCCATTCCAGCTGAATTTGTAGGTTCCAGAGGTAGGAAAACATCATCCTGAGCATTAAGGGACTGCTCCAAACCTGGCAACTCCTCCACCTGTTTCTGGTGTTGTACCAGTGATTCCTTGTTCTCAGTAGAAAAGCTGTAAAGAGTTAGACATGGAATGCTGTGTTCCTGATCAGTATAAAACATGAACACACCCATGCAGGTGGATAAATAGCATAATCACCACTCTGCACTCCTGCACGGGACAGAGATCTATGGACAAGCAGCCAGAATTTGGGTGCATTTGATTCCACAGCCTCTGGCTGCTCCAGACTGACACCAATATTCACTGTTCTCCTACGAGCAGCCTTGTCAGTAATAAGAAGTGAAAGCACAGCCAAGAAACCTTTTAAAGATTTCTCTGACTTGTAATCAATAACACCATGAATTATAGATCAGTTCCATGCTGGGATTTATTTGAAAGCCTTCCCCTGTGGGGACTTAAGTAAATGCACAAACCTGACTCACCACCCTGCTAAAGCTCTGGGTAACACTGAATGAAAGGGGGTTTTAATTCACATTGATAAATATATGTCTTTAACTGCTTTTTCTCTTCCTGAAGCAAAGTAGATTTAAGTAGATTTTTGTTCTGAGCAGCGTGGATGCTGTGGGTTTCTCATTCACAGTGCTCAGCTCCTGCAGCCCAGCAGGAAGCAGACATGGATGCTCCTGGGGAACAGCAGGATGGGGATTTCTCAGTCTGACTAAACTCCTGAATTAGAGCTCACTGTAGGATTTTACATGACACCTCTGTGCTTCAGTTTAAGGCTAAAATTTAGCCCTGTGTATTCCAAAAATCCTTCTCTGGTTAAATCCTCAGTGAAGCACAGACCAGCTCTGAGGGGCTGAGTGATCCAGAGGCTCAGAGCCAGAGGGTGACAAAGGAGTGAATTCCCCCAATTAAATCAATACATTTCTTCTCATTCCATATGGGTATTGTGAAGCCTAATTAATATATAGTTGCAAAGTTGTTTGGGTTTGTAGTTAAAAGCCACCATGAAAGCATGAACTATCATTAGCAGTTGTGTGGCATCATTGAAGGTGCCCTGAGGAATTCACCATTTGAGACAGAATGATAAGCAGTGATCTTGATTTATCAACTGCTTGAACACAGAAGTTGGAAAAATTTATCATTATACACTCCCTCTTTGGAGTACCTAAAGCTCACACCATTATCTAGGACATGCCTGTCTCCATCTTCTCCACTGGATTTGCTCTCACCTTCAACAATCACTGAGAAAGGTTTTACTTACCCCTCATATTTCTTGCTCCTTTTATGCTTTAGCTGGACACAATTGTCTTTACTCCCTGACTTCACAACCTCCTGCTCTCCAGCCAAACTGTGCAGCTTTTCCTGGAGTTGTGCTGTTGAATGCTGCATCATTGAGATTTCTCTCTGCTGCTTTAATAAAAGCTTCCTTTCCTGATGGGCTGCCCTGTGGATGTTTTTCAGGTGCTGGATTTCTGCCTACACAAAGCAGAGAAAGAAAGGTGCATAACATAGTGAAGATAATGAAGAGCTATACTTAATATGTATAATGTTTTTTCATATAGGGCCCTATTAATCCCAAAATACCCTGAAAATACAATAGTTTCCTTTTTTATAAAAAATTTGCAGTTTTATTTTTCAACAGGGCTTTCACCTGTGAAAACTGATGACAGGTAAAGGGATGTTTTTATGGGGTCCCAAGTGGCAAGGCCTTTAGAAATCAATTGTCTTCAGGTCATTCAAAACTACAGGGTACTTGTGGTTTGCAGTAGGAATTCCTTTACTTAAATGAGAGGCTCACACTACATAAGGAGCAGGACAGAAATTTTCTGACTACCAAGTGTAATTATGAACCTATCATAGTGGAATAACCAAGACTATAAAATTAGCTGTCAGATTAATTTAATATATTTCAACATCACAAGCATAAATCAGTGGAAACCTACATTATATGACCTGTTTGTTATGGCATAAATAGAAAAATCCACAATAACAGTGAGGCAGCAGAAGAGAAAAAAAAAAAAAAAGATGTTTTCTTTTATCCAAGATTTACAGACTGCTGACTTTGGCACAAAAGCCACCTCACTGTGGGTATGTGGGAAACATGCGGAATAATGGATGCAAAGTGTTTTGGTTTTTTTTAAACACAACCCCCACTTGTTCCAGCAACTCCAGGCACCTTCCTGTGGATATGAGATGAATGCCAGCTCCTCTCACTGCAGCATTACCTGCTCCCATTTCAGCTTCATCAGGACTTTGTGCTGTTTTGCTGCCATGGCAGAGGCTCCTGTATTATCCTGCAGGTTTTCCAGAACACTGGAGATCACAAGAATAAGAATCAGAGTCAGATCATTAAATGCCTTGACTTAATGCATGGGATTGGAGTAAAGTACCTCTCGAGGCAGCTATAGGTATGGAAGACTCTGCAGAAAGTTACAGTGGACTCAGAAGACATCTCACCACCCTGGGGCTGCGGTGGCTGGACCTCTCCTGAGGCAAATGGAGTATCCTGAGCACTGGGCGTTCCTTATAGTGTCTCAGCTGGTTAGTTCTGAGGGACACCCCTCACTACCTATCCCTGAGGGCTCGTTATCCTCATTAGCACTGAGGGACGCCCCTCATCATCCATCCCTGAGGGCTCCTCAGCCCGATCAGTGCTGAGGGACACCCCTCACTGTACCTGAGATCTTGTTATCCTCATTAGTGCTGAGGGATACCCCTCACCGTCCATCCCTGAGGGCTCCTCAGCCTGGTCAGCATTGAGGGACATCCCTCACTGCCCCTGAGGGCTCATTATACTCATTAGCACTGAGGGATGCCCCTCACCATCCATCCCTGAGGGCTCCTCAGCTGGTCTATGCCAAGGGATGCCCCTCACTGTCCCTGAGGGCTTGTTATCCTCATTACGCTGAGGGACGCCCCTCACCGTCCATCACTGAGGGCTCCTCAGCCCAATCAGTGCCGAGGGACGCCCCTCACTGTACCTGAGATCTTGTTATCCTCATCAGCGCTGAGGGATGCCCCTCACCGTCCATCCCTGAGGGCTCCTCAGCTGGTCTATGCCAAGGGATGCCCCTCACTGTCCCTGAGGGCTCGTTATCCTCATTACGCTGAGGGACGCCCCTCACCGTCCATCCCTGAGGGCTCCTCATTCAGTTGGTGCGTCATACCACCACAGAGGCGGCTCCAATAGAAGCTCAACTCTCCTCTGGATACACTAAAACCATGCAGACTCCTTTCCTCTCAATTTTTTACTTGCTCCTTGCTTTCTAAGAAGATTTTACATTTATTGTGTTCCCGTGAAAGGAGGGAAAGCAGTCCTGGCCTAGCAGGCCTCCAGCGGCAGTGCCCTCACCGTCTGCGGTGGCCCAGCCAGGCCAGCTTGGCCCTGGCCCTCTCCCTCAGAGCCTTCCTCCGGAGCTGCAGCAGCACTGCCTGGTGCCGAGCCCGCAGCTCCTCTGCCCTCAGGCACTGCTCCACCACGGCCAGGCTGGAGCCATGGAAGGTGCTGGAACATCCAAAGCGTGGAATGGTTGCGCTCCGCTGGGGACAGAGCAGAGTATCGGCATCATCAGGTGAACAGTTTGATGGAGGGAATAAAACCAAAAAAACCAACCCATAGAGAGGAACGCCCCTCAGACTGTTTCAAGAGCTGGTGTTACCTGGCTGTTGGAGCTGGCCTGGTCACTGCTGTCCCCAGAGCTGTCCCAGGTCTCCCCATGGGGCAGATTCATCCAAGGTGACAACAGATTCGAGGTGTGATGGCTGTGCCTGTGATCTGCTGGCAGAGACCCCAAGGCAAAGAGTTAATGTCACCAAAAATAAAGTATCTGAAAGGAAAAGACACAAAAAACAACTCTCCCAGTACAAGTTAACACCCATTTCTGAACTCAAGGTGCCTTTGGCAAATATTTGTCAGCCAAGCCCATGCACTGCCCTCAGCAGGAGCTGGAGGAGTCATCCCTCAGCTGTTCACTTCCAGGAGCAAGGTGTGGACATCAACTTCCCTTAGAAGTGAAATCATGGAAATTTAAGAAAGGACCCATCAATAGGGTAAATAACTCTCAGCTCCCAACAAGATTGTCTTAGAAGGGCCAGGAGTACAAAGGAAGATAGCCATAGCTCAAATATGCATAATGAACATAAATATTGAGGTCAAAATTTTCAAAATTAGCTAGAAAACTGTGTTCCAGGCCAGGTTGAATGGGGCATTTTCCCAATACCACTAAATCCTTTAATGTCATGTTCACCTCCTTGAAGCACTGGGCAACATGAACCTCCTCCTCCTAAAGGTTTTCTTTCTCCCAGTATTTTGGGATGCACTGGATTGGGATCTCTTTCTATCTTGAATGCAGAGTGTCTCAGTGAACCCATCTCTTGATCACTGAAGGTAAGAAAAGGGAAATATTTTCTTACTGCAGTCAGAAATATTATTTCAATTCCTTACTTTCACAGCCAAGTCCTCCACAGAGATTGAATCTTTTCAAACCAGAATGCTGCTCATTTTTATGTGGTACTGAAAGTTTTACCTGTGCAAAGGTGCCTTTGTGGTAATTGCATCCATAAGACTCTGGAAGCAATTCTCAAGTCTTTATGCCACTTTAAATGAACTTTAAAAATGCACATACAATATTCTAATTTATATCAACAGTATGATAGTACAGCAAAATGAAGAAAATTATACTTTTCACACAAGTTTCAGAGGGGTTTCTACTTTTTTAAAAGAGCAAGATCTCCCACAACATTGGAAAGCTGCTAATACTGTAGTTTGGGCATAAATCAGAGTTTAAAACACTATATAGCAATTACTTTAGTGCCCCAAAATATTAATATAATCAAACCACAGACCAAATCCTTGGAGTGCCTCACTGTATCCTACCTCCTGTAGCTGCCAGCAGTAAGGCCACCTTCCAGCCAGTGTGCCCTCTGTGTCTGCTCTGCGTGGTCAGGTCTTGTCACAGGAGGATCACTGCCTTTGGAATTCCTGCTGGCCTGCACACACACACAAAAAAGATGGCACACGTCTTTTTTGAAAAGCAAAACATTTAAACCTTTTTTCCTCATTTTCTTTGGAGAGCTTCTGGTTGTAGATAATGCTTTTCCTATGCCAACAATTCCTGAAGAGCTGATTAATTAATGGGCTGGGAGAAAACTCTGTGGATATGTGGTAAGGTGCTACAGCAGCTCACAAATTGCTGTGCTTAGAACTGCTCTCATGAGAGCTGGGGCCTGGAGGTCTAACCCAGGGTCTGAGATCATAACTTACCTCAGAACTGAGCTGCAGCAGGCCCCTCAGAAACCTGTGGCTTTCCTCAACCTCTTGCTTTGCCTTCTCCCTCAGCACCAGAAGCCGATGTTTGCGCTGCTGCTGCTGGAGCTGCGTTAGGAAGTGACACATTACAAATGGTATCTTCAATCAGGTGACACAACACCTGAGAGCTGGGGGGCAAAGGGCAGGACAGGAGCTGCACAGCCAGGTCCTACTGCCCTGGGCAAGTGCAGCAACCTCCTCTTACCCACAAGAGCTACACTGAGGTCTCCAAACAGCAAACAAGGGCTGGCACCTCACCTTTATAGTCCATAGGGTTTATAAACCTGACTCAGAGCAGCTGATGCCAACTGATTATGGCCCAAGCACACCTGACTCTGGGGATGGGGAGCACCTTTTCCCCTGGGACAGCAGAACTGGAATTCCCTATGCTCATTACACAGGTTTCCCACTGACCTTCAGTTTGTGAGCCAGTAGTAAGGAGGTTTGACTCAAAATGTCCAGGTGTCTCCTGTGTTTGTCCTCCACCTCTATGTCACCAAAATCTCCCTCACCTGCAGAAGTTTAGGGGATCATCACAAGGGGAATGTGTACATTGTTCCAACTACATTTTCCTTTTGAATCCTCCCTGGGCCTATTTTTGGAAGCCTCCCAAATCTGACATCTGCCTTTATTACTGAAATAACTTTGCATACATTTACCTCTTCCACCATAACTGTAGAAAGAAAATGTCAGTACATACATCCTGTCAAGAAATGTGTGAGCATAAAGTTCTGCAAGTATTGAGAACTGTCAGGACTTAAGGAGAGAGGAATAAGGAACAATTCCTGTTCTAAGCCTGAATTTCAGTGTGGGTTATTGTCCCTCTTGGTCCTGCTGCTCCCTTGCTGCACCAACAGGATCAGAGTCACTGGGTACAAAAGAAAAACTTCCCAACCTTGTGACAAGGTTTCCCTGGTGAGAAAAGGTCACTTTGGGAACTCAAGCAGCATCCTGCATGTCCCCTCCATCTGCATTGGGATGGGCAGGCTGCTTCCTCTCTCTTTTGTCACAGGGAGACACAAACCCCTGGAAAAAATCTTTCATTTTAAAGTGGGGAAGTTTCCCCTCTTGCTTCACGTACACCTTTTTCACTGCCACTTCCTCACTGCACCTCCCCTGCCTGTGTGTGACAGTGCAGCTGATATTTTGTTTACCAGTGAAATGTTCTTGGCTGCTTGAGCTTCTCAGATGAATTGCTCAGCTTATGCAAACAGGTTGTGTGTTTATTCTGTGCTGTGCCACTGCCACAGCAACCAGAGTCATAAAAGAATGGAAGTGTGGGTCATAAATAGAAATAGGTTTGATTTGGAAACTTGAGATAAAATCTCTGTCTCTATCCGGGTCACCTGAATCCAAATTTCCCCATGGTGCAGGATAAGCCCATGACATGCAGAGTTTGTTTTTGCTTTACAGACTGAAGGGTCTGTAACACACAAGGAGCAGAGATGTGGGCTTGTTTACATGCCAGGATGGGCTTTGTGTTTATGTGGGTGTGAGTGAAATGAAATATTAAATCTTTGAGCCTGGTGCAGATTTTCTATTAGAATGCTGCTCTGTTTTTATAAACAGCTTGATTGCAGATTTCACTTTCCTCCTACAGTGGAGGAGGAGGCTTCTCCTATGAAGCTTCTCTTGACATCCTCCTTTTCAGTGTCGACACACTGGATGGAAATCTCATCCTTTCCTCTGGTAATGGGCCTTCCCCGGTTTTGGAGGGTGGTTTGGAAAGGCAAAATCATGCTAAATAATCTAGACATGCCAAATTAAGAGTTCATCTTTTTAGAAAGAATGTTCATTTTAGCCAGTCTTTCTAATTCTGGGGACTGAGTCAGACTCCTTAATGCTGATAGTTAACTAGAGATGATTTTGTGCAATGACCTATTTAGGAAAATGAAGTGGATGAAAAAGCTGAATTTTGTAGGGAAGTTTTATTCATGGTTTTGAGCAATGCAATAGAAAAAAAGACAAGTGAACAATTCTTCCGTGGGTCTGCAGACAGCACTTTCAAAAGCTCCTTCAATACTAACAACTAAGGTCATTCTAGAAGAAAAGTTACAAGCTATGCTTATTGATGCTATGTTGGCTGAGTAACTTTTAGTACTAATATCTGGGCCAGTCAGAAATATGATCATCTATTAGGATATAATTTAAAACCTGACAAATATTTTCAATTTGTGCCTCAAACTGAACAGTTCTCTTGTTATTCTGACCAAAGCCCAACCATGGTATTGACCTCAAAGTGATTAAAAAGTTTGCTCTGATCTCTTTTCCTTTCTTTTGAATGTAATTTTCCTAATTGTGGCTATTTCCAGATGCATTTCTTGTGTTGCAACATCCTGCATTAAAGAAAATACCATCTGGCTAAACTTCACGTCCTTTTAGGTGATGATGAATGGCATTTACTGCCTACCCAGATAGCTTCAATGTGCATACACTCAGCCTTGTGAAAAAAATGCTATTTATTAAATCACTTTCCGCTGCACCTGCAGAATCTCAGCACAGCCCTGTAGAATCTCCCTGACATATAATTAAAAAAGCCAGGCTAAAAGTCTCATTTTTCTAATCACTTGAAGCAAGGCAGAAGCATTTACTGCTGCTGTACTCAAGGACAGCTTTTTCTCTTTCTGCACATGTCAGCAATCAGAGCAACCCAGTTATTATAAAAAGACATAGCTGCAACTTTACTGTAAGCACGACTTTGTCTGCATTACTGCCTGGAGGTGTAGGAATATGGGGTGTAAAGTGTCCAGCTGTGGAGTGGAGCAGCAGATCCAGAAGGAATTTCTCCTTATCCCCCACTTGGGTAGTCCTTCCCCTCTCCAAATGTCCATGTTAGCTCAATTGCTTTATTATTACAGGGCAGGGGAAATAGCACCCAGACTTCAGCACTCTGTGCAGGAAAGCACCTGCAGTGATGACAGGTAAAAGGGGAGGAAGAAAAGAGGTTTGGTAAAATCTGATCACAGAGGGCCGTTTGGCCCTTCACAAGACCACAAGCAATCCCCAAGCAAAAGGCTCTCAATGTGAAGGCTCTGCCTGCTGCCTCAGGAAATCCACGGGCTGAGCTGCACTCTGGGGTACCTTGGAGAATCTGTATCTCCACAGCTGCTGGGTCAGGTCCTTCTCTCCTCTCTGAACATGTCTGGTATTCCACTTGGCACTGGAGAGTGGCTGCTTACCAAACAAGGGGATTAATGTGGCCTGTGCTGCTCCTGTGCTCTGCATATTTTGTATTTATGTCTAAATCCTCTGGTGTGGAGGGCTGGCCTGGGTTCAGCTTCCAGCCAGATGTTGCAGCACATGGCAGGGCCTCTCCCTGCTGCTGCCCCTTGTCACAAGGAGCTGCAGGGCAGCTCTTGGCTCAGGATAGCAACAGAGCTCAGCCTGAACACAGACCTAACCAGAATCCTGAATTTCTGTGGAATGCTCTTTGTGCTCCTCATCAGTTTTGTAAACTCTCTCAGTCAGTGACAACATCATTGCAGACAGCTCCAGAGATGCTGAAGGCAGGGCTGGAGCTCCCTGGAGCTTAGGGAATGACAAAACACAGCCAGGATTTGGGAGGGAACACAAAGAGCTGCCTCAGCTCAACACTCTCCATCAAAACACAGTTAGCTGAAGCCAGGCTGATACATTTCTGTGCTTATTCCGCTTATTTCATAATTTCTCCCTCTTCCAGAAGCAAGAAGGCAGCTCCCTCTAGTGATACAAGAAAATATGTCAATCAGCAGTTTAGGGGAAAGATGATACATATAAATACATTTTCCTTGTAGTTCAGGTTAAAATTCTGCATTTCAAGAACAATGGAAAACATTCCATTTGCTTTCCTGGTGCAAACGATTTTAAAGCACCAGCCTTGATTAATCTTCAACATGTAGAAAATACTTTATAAACAATTCATTTCAGCTTAAATGTTGATATCTCTCAGATACAAAAGAAAAGGAAACAAAAAGTCTGATCTGATGAAATGAGATTTCTGGCTCATTCAGTCCAATCCAGCTCAAAAGCCCTTCCCTAGACTGTAGGAAGGGGCATGGGCAAAATGTTGGGATTTTTTAAAATCATATAGTTGTCTTATTTAATAGAAATACAGAAATATGGGTACTATGAGCTGTATTCAGAGGACATGCTGGAGTAGCAAGGAAAGTACAGCTCATCTCCTCAGCTCCCTGTGGGACAGCCCTGGTGGCTGGGCAGGAATGACAGAAAGATTTTACATAGTAGTGCAAAATGCAAAGCCCTTCCTTATCAGCTCATTGCTTATACCAAGTTTTGTGCCTAAACTGATGAGAAATTCATGTAAGTGCAATGTGAAATACTTCCCAACATTACCTGTGGAGACAGTTTTTGCTCACCACAGCATGAGCTTATAGGATTTGCAATTCTGGGTTTTATACTGGCTGTGTTTAAAAAGAAATTTCAACAATTCAGGACAAGTTCACTGTCTTACCCCAGGCAGTAAGCAAATATCTTGTGAATATCATCTTGTCTCTGTTTTAAGGTGTTTGAAATGGAATTTGTTATTTTGCCAAGTGTGTTTACTACAGAAAATCTTTCTTTGGCACACCAGTGGGTGGCCAGGCGATGTGCGTGTCCCTCTGAAAGGTAAATATTGCATCTGGCAGCAGTTGTACAATTACACCTCATTGTGTTGCGTGTGCACGGTGACTCCTGTGTCCCATGAAAGGACAGAGCCACTGCTGGGTGATGCCTTGAGCAGACAATGCAGCCTTGAGTCTGAACGCCCCATCCCTGCTCTGGGGGGTGACAGAGCCACTTGTGACCCATATTTCAAACCCACTTTGTGCTGAGCACGACAGCTCTGTGCCTCCTGTGGCCATGGTGGCAGTGCTGCTCCCAGTCCAGCCCTGGGCTGGCAGCTCCTGCAAATGCTCAGGGAAGGGAAGGTTTCTCCTGGCACAGACACGAGGCAGCAGCTCCCATTGTTCCTGTGGTGAATAGTGGGTGGCTGGCCCTTGCAGAATTGGGGCCCTCAGTTATTAATAGTAAATAAATAGGTTGTCTTTCGCTTAGGAAAAAACACTTCAGACAACAGCCTTGCTGCCCAATCTCTAAGATGCCCTCCTGGTCCCTGGGGGGGAGAAGAAGCACAGTAAACAATGCTGGCTTCTCCACCACCCCAGAATCCAATATGATGTATAAAATGTTGTGAGGAAAACAATGAAGAATCCTTAATAAGAGCAAAGGCTTTTTGTAAGTACCCTCTTTGAGGAAAGGTTATCTGATCTTGTTCTTTTGTCTCGAAAAAGCCCTTAAAACAATGCACCATCTGCTCCTGTTTGGTGGGAGCAGGCAGAGATCTCCTCAGACAGAGCGGTCTGCACGCTACTGGTCGGCTTTTAACCCTTTCAGTCACAAACTTTCCCCGTTTCTGTGCAAACCTCTGCTCCATGCCCCGGGCACCCTGCAGCACATCCCTCCATTCCCCCTGCACCCTGCCCATGTCCTGTGCCTGTCCCTTGCTGTCCAAGCAGGACAATATCCCACACTGCTCGGACAGGGTAATTATTAAGAGTTAATTGTAAGGCTCCCAGAGACCTTCAGATGAAGCTGGAAATGTCTCTGAGCTAAATGGGGTTTGTTCCACCTGTAGCTGTGACTGTGAGCTGAATTCACACCTGTGGCAGCACAGCATGGAAAAAGCAAGGAGCTTCTATGCATTTTATGCAATTTTAATAATATTCCAATATCATCTCTTTGATTGTGCATGAGAGGACAACTTTTCATGCACCCCTTTTTCACCTTCAAAATCTGGAAGAGAACCATCTATTTGAAATTCGATTGTGCATGAGAGGACAACTTTTCATGCACCCCTTTTTCACCTTCAAAATCTGGAAGAGAACCATCTATTTGAAATTCCCCCTCACCCCAGAAGATTTTTCAGCCCTAGCCAGAACGATCATCAAGAATTCTGTTGCAATGAGGAACTGTTCATTCTATTGCCACAGCACAAGAAATACTCTGGGAGGGCACTGAGTGACCCTGTGGCAGATGCCACCTTACCCAAGTGCTGCTCAGTGCTCAGAGTGGCAGAGGGCCGGAAGCTCAGGCTGTCCCAGATGCTCAGGCTCTCTCCAGGAGATGGGCTGGCCATTTCCTCTTGGTTCTGAACTTTCAAAACAGTCTCACATCCACACTGATCCCTCCGTGCCGTGAGCTCTCCCTGCGGGCTGCATCAAGGTAACAACAACAATTACTATGGTTTTGAGATGTGTAGAAAGCAATCTTTTGAACTTAACAAAAAAAGGTTATTTCGTTTTAACAGAACTATTACATTTTGTCAAATGGAAACAAAAGGTTCCCTGAGAAGTCATACCTGGCAATGAACAAAATCTCCTGTCCGGTACCTGGATGCTGTCAGGAAAGCTAACACACTCATTTTTACCTACTCTAATTGCTGCTCTGAAAGAGCTGATATTTTTCAACCTGGTGGCAAATACAAACAACAACCTTGCAGTGTGGAAGCTTAATTTATGAGGGCTGCATTGTACAATCTGTGCCATTGTTGAGACTTGGTTGCACAATCCAGCTCTGAACCTTGGCAAAGAAATCTGTTTAGAAACACAAAGTCCTGAACTCTGTTCTAGTGTGTCTGGGACTTGTGCTGAGCATGGCTGTGGCCCAGCTAAAATCTGGGAGTGATACATTTACTTTAATATTTCAAAACATTGTCAGCACCAAGTCCTGCAGATGAAGACCTCAGCTAACTGATTTTACTTTGTTTTGGTCTGCAACTATCTGAGCTTAGCTAAAAAGATTAAGAAAGAAGGTGTGAAAATGGGCATTTATTGATCAAACCTCAGCTGAACCACATGCAGAGACACTGAGACACTGAAATGGTGACAGATGTTTTCTTTTTTATACAGAAAAATGAACGTGGAATTTTTTTTTATCAGCAATCAGCTTAGGGAAATCTTATTTCATTTTTCTCGTTAATAAGCTTTTCTTTGTTTTTCATGACCCAGAAACTGCTAAAACGATTAGTACAGCTTCCACTAACGTGTCTTGGATGTAGTCTTCAGAAAGTGGGAGCAAAGGTGCATGAGAGAGAAAAAACAGAGGAAACAGGGATTTCTTACAAAGCAGTTCTAATATTCATTGGTTAAATGTGCTGAGTTTTGTCTCTGCAATTGTGTTGGGATGGTTTTTTAGGCACTGTTCTCTTTGGCTCTTGGGAAATGTCTCCTGTGTTTGGGGAAACTGATGCCAAGGTTTGTGTCCTGGGAAGGGCACAAATGGAAAGTGGAAATCAATGCAGATTCTACACAAAACACTGGGTTTCCACAGGAGGGGCCAGCATTGCCTGCCCTCCAGACACAGCCAGCTCTGCATAACCCACCACAAGTCCCAGATGAGGCTCTTTGGGTTTGCACTGAACAGAAAGCACTGCTGAATCCACAGGAGGAGGCAGAGCTGTGATCCTACAGGTGACTCTCCAGCCACCACCCTCTGTCCCAGCCCCTGAATCCACCCAGAGCACTTTCAAATCCAAACTTACAACAAAAACAGGATGATTTTTTTGACTCTAGAGAGTGTAGCCACTTACAGAGGTAACAGAAACAAAATAAGATGGAATTGCCCACACATTTTCTGGCAGTTTGGAGAATTCCCATCAGTGATTCATTTGCATCAGCAACAAACCTCCACCAGCCTCCCCTGTGGACGGGGGAGCAGCCGGGCATGAAATGGGAACATTGCTTATGGAAACAGGCACCTGCAGGATTTCCTGCATGAGCACGAGCTGCTGTTTTCAGAGCTATAATTAAACATGTAAACAGCAAACTGTGCTCTTGAAACTGGCTGTGGAGAAGGTCATGCTCAAGAGCACTGGGTCTGGAGCGCTGCATGTTTTGTATTTGTGAATGAGGCCAGCACACAGTCAGTTTTAACAGGTGGCTTTGTTCAGATGCGCTATTGGAGAGAGAGGACTTGGGCTGCTGTAGCCAAGTGTGCACTCCTAACTCCTTAGCAGTGGAAGTCAGAGCACAGACCCAACTCAGCTGCTTTTACCAGCACATTTTCTAACCCAGCTCTGGCCACATCAATGAGAGCTCTGTAGAAACAGGTTTACAAGGCCAAGAACACAGCATGGACCCCTCCTGTTAGCACAGCCTGTGAAGTTTGTGTGCAAGTTAAGAGACAGGCTCCCTTCACTGCCTGCTGACACTCCCCACAGAGAGTTCATGCACTCAAAGTGCAAATGTTCCTGGAGAAAGAGAAATTACGGCCATGAAAAGTTCCTTAGTCACCTCCTTAGAGCACACTGGTGCTACTTTATCAGGAGACTTTCTGTCTGATTTGATCTGTAGTGAATCAGTTGACACCAGACCAACTTCAGGAATAACTTGATCATGAGAGCCTCACTCTGTGTGCCAAAGGACTCATCCACTTCTGCTTCCTGTGAGTGTGCAGACTTCAGGAGAGGTACAAAATCGGACTCTAGATTATACACAAATAAAAGCTGAGGGCAAAAGACTGGCTTTTACTCTGAGCCTTTGTATTAATTATGTACTTCACCAGTAGCTAAGGAAGGGTTAAGCATGGAGTGCTCTTTCCTTTAGGTTGTTCCCTCACTGTCACTACTGCTGCATCACAGGGAGCCCTCAGCCCAGGAGATGAGTCTGGAGTCCTTCACAATACAGCCACACTTTCCACTTCTAATCTCTAAACACAGCGATATTTTATCTGCAAGTAGCTCTCCTCATCTTTTGAAGCAGCACTTGCAAGAGGGGTGTGATTTATTGTCTGAGAGGTTTTATTGGTGTTTTTCTCGGTGATGCTCCGAGGACTTTTTGATTCTGGCTGCTTTGCTTTCTCAGTAATTGCATTGTTCAGCAGATCACCACAATCTGTCTTATTTCTCCTTGGTTTGATGCGTGTCCCTCCAGCTGGGGGCTGTTCCCAGTGGGCCATGGGGGTCCTGCACCCACCATCATTCCTGGGAGTTTGGGTGGTGTCAGGGCAAGAGTGATGGAGCCCATGGCTGCCGGGCTGTGCTCCCCAAGGTGCAGCACAGACACAGCTCTGAGCGTCTCCACTGCACACTCGGAGTGCCTGCTGCTTATGTTTTATACATTTGCCATCTTCTGTGACAGAACAGCTCCATAATCCTTGCAACCAATCTCTCGGAGCAGAGATCAGCCCAACCTTTGCGAGTGTGCCGGTGAGAAGGGGCTGTGTGTGAGCAGGTGCTGCTCCGCACGCACACAACCTACAGAGCTGCACCGTTGGGGATCTTTCATTCGCTTTTTTAGCAAAACGAGTGAAAACAATCACTAGAAATTAAATTTTTAATTAATCCCCGCCCGAAGGAGGCCGGGGCAGCTTTACCAGGGACTCGCTCCGTCCCGCTCTGCGCCCGCGGCTGCGGCGCCCTCCGGTGGCGAGAGAGCGTCATGGCAGCGCGGCCGGGATCCACCGGGCCCGGGATCCACCGGGGCCATTTGGGATCTACCGGAGCCACCCGGGATCCACCGACCGGAGCCACCCGGGATCCACCGGAGCCATTTGGGATCTACCGGAGCCACCCGGGATCCACCGGAGCCATTTGGGATCTACCAGAGCCACCCGGGATCCACCGACCAGAGCCACCCGGGATTCATGGACCAGACCCAGGGATCCACGGCTCCTGGGAGATCCAGCAAGCCCGGGGATCCACCAGCCCCGGGAACTCACCATTCCCACTATTTATTTTAAGTCTGTGTAGCCCATTCAGCAGAGGATAATACACCCAGCTTTGTTATCCTCAGATTTCCAGCTACATAGGGTCAGGTTTATATTTCCTTTCCTACTTCTGGAAAAGCCCGGGCAACAGAAGGGGAAGTGATGTGTCCAAAATCAGTGAAGCCACAGATAAAATTATGAAATGTCATTTCACAGATACAATAGAGGAAAGTGAAGTCTAGAAGACCACTGCCCTGAGTCTGGCTCCATGCTGAATTGGTGCTCCTTATTTTATATACATGCAAGGCACATTAAGCAGAGAATAAAATATCCGGCTTTGTTTACCTTCTAGTGAGGAATCTGTGAGCTGGAGAGGTTGGGCTGGTTATTGGCTTTTCATGCCATAGACTTATGTCCACCTTGGAGCCCTTATTCACAGGGAAACCTTTTAAAAAGACAAATGAAGACATTTAATAAATATGCTCTTCATAGAAATTATATGGCTCAAGCTTTGGCATCTATTCACTGCCTACTTATGTGTGAGCACTTCACTCAATACAGCTCTTCTTATCCACAGGTTTTAACTACATGGGCTTAGGTTTATAATTCTTTTACTTCTGGGAAAGCCTAGGCACCAGAAAGTGACATGCCCAAAATTGGTGGCAAAGGCACAGATAAAATTATGAGATGTAGTTTTACAGGTGCAAGGAGAGGGGAGAAAAGTAAAACCTAGCAGAGCCACTGCTCAGGGATTTTCCAAGGCACAACATTTCCAATAAATAGCCAAGGGGAGATGAAGTTTAACCCCTGCTTGTACCTTTGAAAGACCTGGGCAGTGGCACCTGAGAATCCCTGCTGATTCATGTGGAAAGGATTTACCTTGCAAGGTGTTGCTCAGCTCTCCTGCAGAGCTGAGGTGACTCCGTCCTGCACTGGGAGCGATCCAGGGCAATTCCTCCCTCTCAGCATTCCCACCAGGCAGAGGAGCTGGCATTTCCCCCTGTGTGCCCAGCAGGCCAGTCCTGCCCAGCCCATGGCATTCCCTGTGGGATGTCACACAAAGCACTTCAGGATCTCTGTCCAGAGGCATTGCTGCAGTCATTGTCCTCTCTTGCCTGTCCCTGGAAGCCTCAGGTTCTGGGGCAGAGGGAGGATCACTGTGCAGGCCCAGAGCTCTCTCTGCCCGTTGTTTGTCAGCAGAGGCTTTAGCCCAGCTGGCTGCACTCAGCCTCTTCCTTGCCACGTCAATCTTTTCTGCAAGTTCCCTGGACAGACTGTGAATGGCCCTCACTTGATCCTGCTTGCTTCTCTGTGGAGAAAGCCCAAAAGATGAGTCTTTGGAGGAAGGTTTTGCATCTTTCTGAGGAACAGAAAAGCTCAGATGAGGTGAATGCAGAGCTGGGGGAGAGCAGTCCCTCAAGTCTTCACATTTCAGAGGACTGAGAAACCAGCATTCAGATTCCAGTGGTGCTGCAGGACCTGATACTTCTCCTTTTTTAGGTGATTGAGCTGTTTCTAGGAGTTGATTCCTGTTAAAAAAGCAAGAGAGAGATGTCTGCAGTGTGAGCTGAGGAAGTGGTTTTCTAGGATGCCTTTTATGTCTGAGTACCTGCCTCTGTGATCTTCTGGCAACAGAGGAGAGGATGTTTCATCCACCCAGGCCATGAAACTCCTTTCCAGTTCTCCCCCACTGCTTTGCCTCTGAAAGAGAAGAGCCCAGCAGTGTAAGCACTCAATAGTTGGCAACAGAAGGGCAATGTTTGGCTTTTATTCCACCTAATAATTTGCTCATGTAACACAGCAAACCTGTTCTTTTAGCTCAGGCACTGGAGATTTCCAGGATTTTGGCCTGAAGTCGAGGGTTCCAGCCCTACCCATGAGCCCAGCAGTTTATGCCATAATTATAAGATAATTGCTCTGCTTTTCTAGATAAAACTTCTTCTCTCAAAGCATTTGCATGAAGTGTTTCATGTCCTACACATGCTGCACTGAGATTGGAAGGGTTTCAATCGGCCACTCCTCAGGACTTACTTGCTCCAGTTCACTCTGAGGATTTCCTTTGGCAGAACCCATTTTCCCAAGGGGTTTGTGCATCTCATCAGGACACGATTTCCTCCCAATAGCTTCTTTTTGTCTCCTGTACAATTCTTGCAACCTCTTCTTTTTCATCTCCTCAGCCTGTGCCCGAGCCTTTTTCTCTTTGAGGAGTTTTCTCTTTCTCTCTGCCTTTTTCTGATACATAAATTCCCGAACGCTTTCAGGGCTGTAAGGGTGAGGTTTTTTAAGGTTTGCCCTCGTCTTTGAAGGTTGGTCAAGGTTTTCTTTCTCAGACTCTTTCTGTCTCTGAGGAGATGCACTGTTTCCTCTGCTGCAGCTTCCTGAGGCGCTGGGCTTGGCTCCATCTTTCCTTAATGAAAGTCCAGGGGGAGGAGAATGGATCCCTTGGGGTTGGTGTTTCACAGCCTCTCTGGGAACTCTGATGTGTCTGTGCTCCTCACAGGACTGCCCTTGCAAGGGCAGGTTCCTGAGGGCTTGGTTTGTGCCCTCTGTGGGGGCATTGCTGCCCTTTCCAGCCTTGCTGGGAGCCACCACAGCACTTTGGGCCCCAGGGCTCCTCCCCACAGCTTCATTTCCCTCTACTCTGGAGCTGTTTTCCATCACTGGCATTGCCCCAAATCCTCCACCTCCTTCCAAAGGTTCTGTGGGAAAGATTTGGAAACAACAGTGATGTAATTATTTCACAGAGTAACAATTCCTGTATCTATAGAGTGCATCTCCCTGCCTGCTTCCTACCACAGCTCTGAGGATTATTTGCGTTGTCTGTTGTAAAATCTGTGATATTCAAGGGAGAAGATAAACCTGTAAAGGTGAAATTTGAAATTTTGTTATTGCAAGAGCCATCAATGAAAGGTGCTCAGAAGGGCCTGGAAAGATTTGTTTAGATTAGGTTTCATTTGTTTCAATTAGGTTTGATAAGCCTTTTTTGGGAGGGGGTGTGCCAAAACAGCCAGTGCTGTAGAAGGACAGCTGTACCAAAGGTCTTTGCTGTGCTCTGCCCTCCAGTTCTGCTCCTCAGATGTGGAAGGGGAGGGGCTGGACCCAGCAGCCTTCTGGCCAACTTCTGACCTTCTCTCCATGCTGTAACTCCAGGTAGATTCACACCTGAAACAGAGAGTTTGCATTTAGTTATTAAAGCCCCACGTGTTCTTTGAAAGACTATTTTAACTCTCTTATTCAAATCTAGTTCATGGTGATTTCCAGGAATCACACTCAAGGTGTGAGGAGATAAAAAAAGTTTCAGTCAGAGCAGGTTCAAAATAAAAAACTTGGTGCTACTTTGATAACAAAAAGTTTTTAAAGCACCCAGACTTTGGAGGCTGCCAGGGTCATGAATCAGATGAGTTCAGGATGGTAAAATGTGAAGGTTCAGTGCTTTCCTAAAGCTTTACCATCAGCAAATATATCATTTAACACTTGAAATGTATTCACACAGTTCTTACAAGTTTTGCTCAGAAACCACTGACACCCAGAGGCCTCCAGAACACTGAGAAAAGGTCAGCACTTCCTGGGTACCAGCACATTTGAGAACTGAAGGGAAGGGGATAACAAAATTATTATTTTCCTTCCTTTGAAGTGATTACTTCAAACTCACCAGAGGAAACTAATTCATTTTTAAACTGGTGAGAATCAGCAGGATGTGGTGTGGAAGAATCAATGGAGGATACAGGATGAGGGACAATGTCTAATGCAGAAATAAACTGTGCAGAATGCAGCACAAACAAATTACTCTTGCTTAATAGGTGGTGTCACATAATAGACAACATTTATCACTGTTTTACTTCATAATTTCAGATTGCATTCACAGCATGCCAATACTGGCACAATTATGTATTTATTGCAGACACTTCTCCAGCACAAGGTGGCTGAACAGGTATTAGTTGGGTTTTGCATGGAAATTCTACCCTCCCAAATCTCCCCCAATTAAAATACACAAGTTTTGTGGATCTAACAATCTTTGCCTCACCCTGTTGTTTATTTCAATTAAACCTTCTTTTTATCTGTATTGTGTTCATTAACTACAGCAACTATGATGCTAAAGTTCATGAGCAGCCCACATTCCTGATGAGAACAGTTGATAGAAGAAACTCTTTTGATTTAAATATTCTCCTGGGTCTTTTCCCTACCTATGAACAGATGAATATTTTATAGCTGTGGTGACTTAATTTTTTGTTAACTACAGCAAATTTATAATTCATCAAATTCCTGAGTACTCTGGCTCTGACCCCTGCCCCTCATTCATCTCTTTGTAGCCCTGCCTTGGCTCTTTCAGTGACAGAAACTAATAGCCAATAAAGACACCATGACACTGGCAGTTACAATGATGAATGCTTCACGTGGCATGCTCCTATTATGACCCACTCTCAGAGGAAGAGCAAGCCATTTTTCAAACAATCCATTAAAACAAAAAAAAAAAAAGGAGGGAGAAGGAAATTATTACATATTTCATGCATTTTAAATCATACTTAGGAACTACAGCACACTATGCTGATAATTCTATCTGGTTTAGAGAGTTTGGATTTTTTTATTTCTGCTTCACACAAGTGACTTGGGAACTTGGCTGGTGTCAAGTACAACCCACAGCACTTCCACTTCTTCCCCACAACATTTGAATGCAGCCATTTCTATGCAAAACTATAGCATTAAATGGGTAAAATGACACCAGGAGCTCCAACCTGACCTTAGAAATACCTGTCAATAAAAGTGAGAACCAGCAACTGAGACTTGGATAATTCATCTGACTTTTCACTGCCTGCATTCAGTCCCTGCTTGGCAGGCCAGGAAATCCCTGCCTTTGGTGCCATCCTTAATTCCTTAGGGAAACAGAACTGAATAGGTGACAGCACTTCCCACTGAGGATGTGTGACTTATTTTTCATTTCTGATGAATTTTAATCCTGGCAGGTGTGGAATTCAACTGCTGCAGGCAGTTCTGTCCATCAGTCCTTGTGATTTCTCATGGTTTTCAGCCTTACCTTTCCCTGCCACTGCTCTCTCCAGAACACAGGACCTGGCTGAAAGCTGCCTCTGGTGTTCTCTTTGAATTCTCCATGCTGAGCTTCTCTCTCTTTGGTCTTTAATAGGAGATGAAAATAAAACACAGAAAATAATTAGTGTAGCTAAAATCAAACTTGCTGAACCCAACAATCTAATCCCAGCTCCATTTCCTTGGAATGCAAAACCAGGAGTCTTTTAATTGAAACTGATCACCAAATATGCAGCACTCCTCAGTCTGTGTGTGTCCCACAAGTGGAACAGTTTGTCTGGCAGTTCAAAACATAAAATGGTCTGGGTTAGAAACAAACTGAACAATCCTTCCCTTGGGAATGTCCCAGGAAGGCTCAGCCTGCACTGTGGCTCTGCTCCTGGCTTTAGGAGGGGTAACATCAGGCACTGGTGACAGAAAGGGCTCCTGATGCAGCTGGGGAGGGACAGGGGCAGCCACAGACCTGAGGGCAGCACCACAGCATCCCTGCAAAAGGGGGCAGGGAGCAAATCCAAGGGAAACAGCCCTGGAAGCTGGCAGGGCGTGCCAGGGATGCCCAGTGAATTAACACTAATGCTCTTACAGCAATGAGATTTATGAGGGGAAGCTTTGCCCAGCTCCTCCCGTGCTGTGTTCCTCAGTAATCCCCCTTGGCTGGGGCTGCCCCAGGCACTCCTGACCCCAACCTTGCTCCCAGCAGTCCCAGATCCTGAACCACACTAAACTGAACTGACACCTCTACATGGATGGTTCTTCAGCCCCAAATTTAGCAGCAAAGCAGGATAAGAAGGTCTAATAATATTTGCTTTCAGATCCACACTAGTTCCACTGAATGAACTGTTAAATCCCCTGTAATGCCTCTGAACTACACAATTCCTGATTTAAATACCTGTGTGCCTCTCCTCACTACTGTGCTGCCTCCTGTTCCATGTTTTATATGTGGCAAAAGGAAGGATGTGGGAGGAAAGGGAGATTTGCAGCAAATTCTTTACTACTTTGAGGAAATTTATGAATTTGTGTGTGCTGGGGAGCAAATCCAGTGGACTCCGTGAGCAGGGTGGGATGTACAGCACAGGGAAGTTTGGACCTGCAGAAATGAATGGATTTATCACAAGAACATGGGTGATGTCCCCCAGATCCAGGAAGGGGTGGAATCTCTGCTAAGTTATTCAGCTGTGCCAATGCACTGCTAGGGAATACCCAGTTCCAGCCTTTCTCCAGAGATTCCAGACCACCACTGACCTCTGTGAGCTGGAGCAGGAGGAGCAGAGGCCACTCTGCAAACCTTTCTTTTCAGGGCTCTCTTTGGCAGGGGGTCTTTAGCAAAAATCAGGTGCTCCTCCTCCCAGGGTGCTGCTTGCTGCTTTCTCTTCTGCTCCCGGATCCTCTTCTTGAGTTGCTCTAACTTATTTTGGGGTGATTTCCCCCACAGCCCTTCCAGCCTCTGATCTCTGGCCTTGCTGGCCGCTGCCAGGAGGGATGTGGGAAGCAGGAGAGCCATGGGCACAGGAGTGCTGCTGCCACATGGGACAGAGCAGGGGCTGCTCCCTGCAGGGCAGCAAGGTGGGCCGTGCAGGCAGCAGGGAGATTCCTCCTTCTGTGCTGGGAATCCTCTTGAACCTCCCAGCTCCCTGGAATTGTCCCTTCTTGGGCTGTCCAGGCTCTTTGCAGGTGCCCATGTCCCAGCTGAGCCTTTTCCACGCGCTGCCCAATTCCTGCAGCGTCCTGAGGCTGCCCTGGGGGACAGAGGGGACATTCTGGATGGACCAGAGGTCACAGCAGGGCTACCAGGCAAGCAGGTCTGTGAGTGAGCACGGGAGAGAACGGCAGAGCTTTTCTCTCTTTGGAAAAAGGGAAACAAGGGTCAGTATGTAGGGTTAAAAATGATTACATTGGTCAACACACTGACATGAGTGCCTGCTGAGTTTGTTCGTGTTCTGGTGTGACCTCAGCATCTCCACAGAATCAGCACTTTGCCAGGCGCCAGCAGTCTGGCAAATGAAGATAATGCTGGGGAGGTACAGTGCCAATTGTGACCTGATATGAGAAATTATGAGCAGAGAACTGATACCAGGCTCTGCCTTCCTCCACTGCCCTGTTGGTCACAGCTGGGGGAGCAATTGTTTGGTGACTCTTTTGTTCCTTTTTTTCCATAATAAACAGTATAAGGTGCTAAACTTTTTCTGGAGTTCTGTATCCCAAATTTTAAATCCCTTTATGTGTGCCTTCACCAGCTCACCCCGAGGTGCTGTACACTCAGGTTATTATTTACCTTTGGGCTGGAGCAATCTCATTGCTCTTTCTCTCACTCAAAGCTGTTTCATCTTTCTTCCTCTCACCATCTACAGCACATCAAAACTATGTCAATGTCAAAAAGTCAAAAATATTCCTTAACCATTAAATTCAAAGAGCAACTTTGACTGGGGACTATCCCCCCAAAAAACCCATAAATATTAAATAAATATTAAAGGCTGGCAGCTGAAATTGCTCCCAGCCAATAAACCACCTCAGAAACAAATATTTAACAGATGAAAAATAGCAAGTGAAGTCTGTTCTTGTCATTAATTTATAAGAACATTCTGGAACTGGGTGAAATTTCCTGCTTTTCCCTTCTCCCGCTTCATCTTTTAGAAACGATTTTAAACACATTATGTATTTCCTGCCAAAGTTAGCAAACAAAATGTTGCATTTACATCAGTTTATCTCTAGGGAAGGAACCCTCAGAGGAGAAGAACAGGGAGCTGTGGGTGTTGATGCTGCAGCTTTTGCCTGAGCTCTCCCCAGCAGGGTGTCACTTCCTGTGCATTGTGATATTTTGCTGGGAACACACAGAAAGCTGATGAAAATACACACTTGCCTCAATAAAGAGGATTTTTCACTATCTCCTGTCACCTTCCCTTCCCTCCAGCACCAAAGCAGCCCCATCCCAGCAGTTCCCCAGTAACTCAGAACTCACCAAAGCTCTTTCCGTGCCAAAGCTTTCTTCTGGCTGCCTGTGATTTGGCACAGCTCCACATTTGATGACAAAATTTGTTTTCAATCCTTTGTAGCTGTGAAAAAGCAGATTTTTCTTTTGAAGGGAGACATATGTTTTGGGTTTTTTCTGGAGACGCTTTCTGCTGGCATCCGCTGCTTCTCTGATTAGTTTTGCAGCTCCTAGTTACTGTGTAAATACTGGCTTGTCTGAGCTTGTTCCATGTGCTATTTCCTACAGTTGGAAAGAATGCTATTCACTGGGAAGATAAGAGGTGAAATCACCTCTCTCCTTTATTTACTCTTTATGTGTGTGCCTCAGATTTTTACTGATGTTTTTAAAAACAGCTTAAGCTGGAGGTGACCCCAGCCAAGAGCAACTTGAGGTGAAGCTTTTCCCCCTTTGTGGGCATCACTTATTTTAAGCATCACAAATTTTTAAGGGTAAGCATTTGAAATCTGGGCTGTGATCATTCAGGTTCTCCAGGTTTTGGGTTATCCGGAGGGAACAGTCTGATAAGCCAACAGCAGAGGGCAAACGCAGCCTGCACACACACGGGAGCTGCAGCATTCAGCGTTTGGAGCCTCCTGGGCCCAGTTTCTGCCGGGACAGCCCAGGGGAGGGGCAGGTGCCACCCTGGGCAAAGACAGCCTGGCCTGGGAAGCAGCAGCAAAACTCTCACGACAGCAACAATTCACTTTCCTTCTCGTTTTCATTCTTTTTATGGAGCATCTGATGGACTTCAGTAGGCTGTGATGTCCTGGAATGAGTCCTGACAGTGCATTTCTTATAACTCCTCAAAATTACCTCTGCAAAGCCATAAAACACATTTCTTCTTGCCCCACTTACTGCTGTTGTGGGTTGAATTTCAGTGAGTAGCCCAAGAAAAGGCTCTGTATCCTCTTCTCCCACCCCACTGCAGGGCAGAACCAACTGTGTGCTGTTCCATCAGCATTTTTGTTTCTATTGAATCTGACCCCTTTCTCTGGTTTATATCTCCAATTATTCATTCATTCTTTATAACTCTTTATAACTCTAGAAGGTAGATTTGCTTTAGCAGCAATGTCAGGATTGTGAGTGTTGGTCGTTCCTGGAAAGCACTCAGAGGGTGAGCTGAGACACTGGCACCACCTCCTTCCATGCCCACTGATCCCTGTGCTCTCTGAGAATTCCTCCTGAAGAAACAGACCCAGCCTAATCTAATAAATGTCTCTGCTCAGAGCCTCTGCTCAGACATCCCAGAATTTCAGCTTTTCAAGCCTAACCAAACAAGGAATTCCAGGCTGGAGTCACAAAGTTCCCTTTTCAAGCTGTTCCAAGCCAGTGTTCTGGGCTGATTAGAGGTTTCAGTGCCGGGAATGCAGAGCCTGCCCAGGAGGAGCCACAGCTATTCTGGGTGCACGAGTGATAAGAGCCCTAATTGCAGGCTCAGGGCTCAGGGGTGGAACCTCCAGGAGGGGACAGAACACAATGTGCAGCCTCAGCAGTGGGAGGACAACGCTCAGGGAAGGTTTGGGAAGATGGGGAGCTGTGAGAGCTGCCAGGAAAGCCCAGGGCTGGTGGGAGAGCCAAGTGGAGCAGGAATGTGTGTGCTGTGACAGGCAGAGCTCTCTGCAGGCAGTGATTCTGGGTCCCTCAGGTCGGACTGGTGCCTATTTTGGCTCTGTATTTTTTCAGCAAGCTGTTGGAGCTGACAAGAGCCAGGAGAGTGACAGATTGCCACGCTGTTATGCTGCACATCTTGGAGTGTTAGACCACAAATCTGCTGAGAGATGAAGTGAAACCTATCACTGGGCCAAATCCCACTTCTGCAGAGTGTGAAACTCCCAAGTGAGGGAGCTGAGGGTGAGCTGAGGCAAAGAGCAGCAAATCCATTAGGATTTGTATTTTAGATCTGCAGGAGCAACATGAGCCAGGCATGCACAGTTCTGTCCTGCTGACTCCACAGCTCCTCTCTCGTGGAAACAAGGAAGGAAGAGGCCCTGGGTTTTAACTTCTAAAGCATTTTAGAGGCACTAGCCCCCAAAACACTGAATTTCCCCAACTGAGATATTCCAAATGCCACCTACTGATTTTAGCAAATCAGACAATGGGCTAAGGCCCATTCAGAGCAGGTTTTACAAAGGAATTTTAGGGGTTTTTTTCTGGCAAGGATATTGCAGAGTTTCTCATCTAAGAACCTGCTGAGGGAGGTGCTGCTGACCCCCCACATGGGGTTATCCCATCAGGAGCACATGCTCTGGGTTTGAGTCTTCTTTCTCCCACCCAGCACTTCCCCCTTGCACACAGATGCTGAATGGGGCAAGAAGTGCCCAGCTCTGCCACGCTGTGGCACTCAGAGCTCCAGTGTGGATTTCTGGTGGTTTTGCAAGGCAAAGGCAAGTGGGTTTGGTATCTGCTCAACCCTGTACGAGGTTGTTTGGACTCTGAAGGTTTGTTTGATACAGACTCACCTCCCAGAGGCTTCAGTTTCTGCTGCTCTGCACTGTCACTGTTTAGGAAATATTTCACCCAGTAACCGACAAGGTCTAGCAAAATTCAGGAAGTGCAGATGTATGTGAACCAAAACCAGAAATTCCTCCCCAGTCTCAGTGTCTTGAAATTTTTGCACTCTCCAGGCATGCTCCAAGAATCTTACAAACAGCCCACAGCTCTGGCAGCCACACTCCTTTATTCTCCTGCTGGTTTGCTCCTCATGCCTGGCTTTGTGGGAGTATTGTGAGTTCCACTTTTGGGAAACACGTCTAGCTAAAGGAAAGAAAATGGTATTTCTTTGTTGATTTTTTACAGTGCCTGACTAAGCAATTTTCATGGTAAACCATCTTCACAGCAATTGTCAGTTAGCAAACAATCGAAGCCCAAATGTGGACTGGATGTGACATGAATTTTGGAGTGAGCACATGGAGGGAAGAGGCAGCTGATAAAAACACCAAGTGCACTGCTCTGAAGTCTGACAGTCCTGCACCCCCTGGAATCTGTAACAAAACACTCCCTGAAGTTAAAAAGGACAAGGATAAAGACACTTTATAAATTGGGATTTGATTTGAGCCCTCAAGGAGCTTAGGGGACCCTAAGCTTTGAAGTCATTCTTAGCAGTACTTATCATCTCTCAAATCAGCTGCATTATGAGACTGCAACAAATGGGCTGCCCCATTAATGGTGCCATGTCACACTGCTGAGATAAGACACAAATTTCTTCCTCCACAGGTAATGTTGTGAGATATCAGTGCTCATGTAAAACACCCAGAGACAGGGGAGGAGTCTGATTTTTTGCTGGTACCACTGATAACATTTCCTCTTTTTGTATTTTCAGTCCTAGCAGACAAAATTCCTAATTCCCTCCCACGTTGCTGGGAAGCAGCAGATCCTTTTCCCATGGGCTGTGCCATCCCCTCAGTGGCTGAGCTGCACTGAGTGCTGAGAACAGCTTGGATGCAGGTGGGAGGCTGCCACGAGGCTGCCCAAGCTCAGGGAAGGATTTGCTGCAACACAGACACGCTGCCTTGGCTTGGCTGGCAGCCAGAAACACAAGGGAATATCAAGCTCGTATTTTCCTACTGATGTCCTAAAATAACAGGAGTAATGTGTGTCAGGATAGAACTAGACCTTCAGAATATCTGGATTTTATGCTGCCTGCCAAGTGGTGTCTGGCAAAGGGCAAGTGTTCTCTTGATGTGCTAAAATACAGATCCATCATCCAGTTATTGGGGGAAAGTGTGTTAAGATAGCAAATAGCTATCCATGGCCCATTTGGGTTTTTTTCCTATCAATAGGAGACTGTGTGAATGGAATCTGAAGTGAGGAGGGGGGGCTGCCTGCACGGTGCAGTGGAATGTGAGAGAGCACAGCATTGCCATGGAAACCTGCTGTAGTAAACGGGGCTCTCCAGCTGCAGGAGAGGATTTATAGTGCCAGGCCGGGAGTGGGCAACTTAAATCACCAATCTACAGGTAAAATGGCACATTTCCTTCCACCTTGTCTCCCTGCACTGCCAAGTGAGAAAGGAAGGGGAGGGGGGTGGTGAGAATTACAGTACAGAGTGATGAGGTGTCTTAAAGCCTGACCTAAAACACTCAGGAGATGCTGCAGAGATTCCTGTGGATCTTGGTGGGGGCAGGAGCAGCTCTGTGTTCCCTGTGCCCCAAACCAGGGCAGCAGGCACAATCCCTGTGTCCAACAGCCCCACAGGGATGAGAAGCAGAGTCCATTCCCTGCTTGTATAACCCCCAGGTTGGAGACCCCACAGCTCAGGGATGCTCCCAATTTGTTCTTTTGGTTTGGAGCTGGGGAAGACTCCATCTGGTAAAGCTCCCAATCCAGCCTGTTACACCTAAAAGTGAGACAAAATGTGCTGTGAGCCTCAAGCCCTGCTCTCTAAGGGATCAGATAAATGGGAATGATTTACTGTGATCAGATGCCCCAATTTCTTGGCACTCAAGCACAGTGATCTATGCAGTGCTGTGAGACAGTAACAACATTATTTTTGCAGGGCTGCCTTCATTACCATGTACTGCCAGGTCCTGAGTCCATAATTCCCTGGACCAGGCACCACACACCTGTGTGCTCCCATTCCCAGCTAAGGGCAGTGGTTAAATCTGACTTATGCGGAACCACCATGGGGCCAGGGTGGGCTTTAGCTCCTCTAAGTTTAACCAGTTTGCCTTTTCATCCTATCCTGTAAACCTCTAAGTCTCCTGATTTACCATGGCTTAGTGAGGTTACTGCACACCTGGCTATATTTGTGTCACTAAATATAAGAAGGAAAATTCCTTTTGAGCTGGAAATTCAGACTCCTTGGTGGCAAAGTCTCAAAGCTCTGCGCACTCTGTGAGGGTGTTTTATTGTGCTCCACTGCTTTTTCTTCACATGTTACTTTGTTCTGCTTCAACCTTTCAACAAGGCATCAAACAGCTCCCAAGAATGGCAAGATTTAGCCAGTTCCTTCAACAGGAATGATGTGTTCAAAATCCAAACAGTCCAATCAGAATCTGGGAATTGGGTCCTCCTGTAACCTCTGCTGCTGCCTGTTTTGAGCCCTGCCCACACAGCAGATGCTGCCAGCCAGAGTTCCCCTTCCCTGCTGCATTTATTCCTCTCTGGAGTGCTCTCCTTGGGCCTTCAGCCTTCAAAATCCCTCCTTCCACCTTTCAGCTCTTTCTATCTCCTCAGCAATTTGCAGGCCATCAGTCTCAGCCCTGGCATCAGAGCTGCTCTGCCCAGTCCCAGCTGGGACAGGAGCACAGCTAGCAGAGGTTATGAGAGCAGAGGAGCTTTACAAACCCCCCTTGCTAAGAACAGCCCCTGGGGTTGCTGACCCTCTGCTCATAAATCCACCTGATTCCCATGGGTTGTATTTGTTTCACCACTAAATGCCAATCCAAAGCAGTGTCAGTGGAGAAGCAGCAGGTTAAGCTAACACAACAGGCCCTCTCCTGCCTTGTTATGCTCTGTCAAGTCAGGTTGCCCTCAGATTTGCTGGGGTTTCATTCCTGCTGTCCCCTGGGATGCCAGGCAGCACAGTCATTGAACCCAAGATCATTTCTGACTGACTGGAATTTGTTTGTCCGGCCTAATTTTTATTTTTTTTTTCCTCTCTGTCTCTTTAGATAATCATGCAAACCAACAAAAACATTACCTTAATATTGACAAAATGAATCTATATGGAGATAAGTGCAAAGGAAAACAGATACCAGTGCCTGCTCATCTCCAATGGAAAATAAGCCCTGCTTATGTTGAAGGCTCAATTCCCTGCTGATGCAAAGTGCTGCAGCAACCAGAGCTCTCCCACTTTATGTAAGCAGGGAAGCTGACCCTGAGGAGTTTCTGTTTGCTTGCAGCAAAGGGTGGGTGTGGAGAAACAGCAGATCCTGGGCACCTGGAAATGATGGTTATTTAGAGACAAGGAGTGCAGCACTGTGCAAGAATCTGGTAAGAAAATGTGAGCTTGATGAATTTTTCTGCTAGGAAGACATTGAGTTTGTAGAGACCAAGACGAGGAGAGGGAAATGTCCTGTCCTGTCACAGCCTGGACTGGAAGGGTTCCCAAATGCTCCTTTTTGGTTCCTATGCCAACATCACTGAGTGAAAGTCACCAGCAGCAGCCAGGAGGGACAGACAGACAGACACTGCTCCGAGGGGCTGCTGTGTGGTATTTGCTGGGTCCCTGGATGAAATGATGAATCTGAGTCCATGTTCTTAGAAGGATAATTTATTATTTTAAGATATCATATCATATCACAGAATACTATACTAAAACTACTAAAGAATAGAAAAAGGATACAGACAGAAGGCTACAAAAAATAATAATGAAAACTTGTGACGCCTTCCAGAGTCCTGACACAGCTGATGGTGATTGGTCATTAAGTTAAAACAATTCACATGAAACCATCAATCAAAACAAGCACCTGTTGGATAAACAATCGCCAAACCACATTCCAAAGCAGCAAAACACAGCAGAAGCAAAAAGATAATATTGTTTTCATTTTTCTCTGAGGCTTCTCAGCTTCCCAAGAGAAAAAATCCTGGCGAAGGAATTTTTCAGAAAATCTGACTGTGCTGCTTTTGCATTTCCAAGGAAAAGGGGATGGAGATGGACAGACAAATGCTGCTTTGCCAGCCCAAACCTCTCCCTCAGAAGCAGGGCTGTTCTTCCCTGCAAAGGGCACCAATGTTTGATCAGTGGGCACTTGGAGCAAACGCTGCCATCCATCCCCGGGGCCGTGCGGGCTGTTAATCACCCGCGGGATCGATGCACCACAAACAGGCCAGGGAAAATCTCAAATATCCGTGGAGAACCTGATCAATGGGTAAAACGAGAGGAGTGTTTTCACAGCTAACAGGGCAGATTGTCTAATTAAAGATCTGGGTTAACACAAACACTGGGCGAACGCTGCAGCAGCCCCAGAATTTGTGTTTGAATGCAGCATTTTTGGGCATGGTTCTTCTAGACCCCACCTAATGCAGGCTGCACTCTGAACCTTGAACCTTGTTCTTAATTTGTTGTTTCAACTAAAGGAATAGCTGAAAAGATAATTGTGCCACTGTTTAATTACGTACATTAAAAATCACCTCTTATTTCCAGGTTGAGTTTGCCTCACTATAAGTTCTGGGTGTGCCACTTTCTCCTGGACCAAAACACTTTTTATTCCCAGAAAATTTCTTGTTGATAAAGTTAACTCTCACCTAAGTTTAAGTCAGACTTTAAATGCCACTTAAGCAAACAGAACCAATTCGCCTGCAAATGCTGCATCACTCCTGAAGGTGATATTCACAGTTTTTGCTGCAATGGTGCTTTGATAAAATGTTGGATTGATAAAAGTGTTGGATAACACTGTAGCAAGAGTAAATCCTTTTGGACACACTAGAAATTCCTTCATCAGATAATTACTTTTTGATGCATGTTACTAATTTTTCCATCCATTTAAAATAAGCTACATTGATTTTTTTTTCTTTTTTTGAGTACTATTTTTAACAGAATGTCATGCAAGATCAAGTCAATTGCTTTGCAGAAGTCTAAATATATTATGTCAGCAGAATTATCTTTATTAACTGAAATGATATGAAAGATTGCTTCTTTGATGAACGGTTTTCTGGAGCAAGGGATTGACATTCCTCAGCCTTTTCACTGCCTCCCATATTAGCATTGCACCAGTATTGGATTAATGAGGTACTTGGGTAATCCCACCTACTTTTATTGTAAGATATTTAATAAAATCCCAGAATCACAGATGGGTTTGGGTTGGAAGGGGCCTTAAAGCTCATCCAGAGACACCTTCCACTATCCCAGGGTGCTCCAAGCCCTGTCCAGCCTGGCCTTGGACACTTCCAGGAATGGGGCAGTCACAGCTTGTCTGAGCACCCTATGCCAGGACCTCCTCACTCTCACTTGGAAGGATTTTTTTGGGCCTTTGAAACTTTCCTTCTCTTCTATTATTTGCTCAAAAATCAGAATTAATGGTGCTTGCCAGTTACCAGTCCTAAAATGAGAATTATTACTTTTATAACTGATAAATATAAATGAGAATTATTACTTTTATAACTGATAAATACAAATGAGAATCATTACTTTTATGCTGCTTAATGTTGCTAAAATATTATCCTAATATTTGACTAGAATGCTAAGAACAGCCTTACCTTCAAATGCAGGAAATGTAGAAAAATGTGGATAAGCTGAGCAGAGCTGAGCTGTACATGGTGGTATTTTTGCAGTGCCTTTCACTGCTGATTAGAAACTCGGTGGGTTCAGACCTGAGCAAACCTGTGGTTTGATGCAGTTTTGGTGATAACCAGAATGTGCTTCCTGCCACCGTGGGCTGGTTTGGGGACTGGAGGGGCTCTGCTGCAGGGGCCTTGGTGACCTTGTGGTTGTGACAGAGTCACTTCAGCAGCAGCTTCTGCTCCGCCTGCCTCTGCTCCACTGAATTGTCGGGAGCCACACAGGAACCGGTCCCACCCCGAGTGTTTGGAAAGCACTTGCAGAAGCTTGACTAAATAACGCAATTACACTGCAAATATTGACAGTCTGTTTAAAAACAAATCCAAACATGCTTGTAATTAACGTCAGTATCAACAGTTACAACTTAAAAGGAAATAAAGCCCCCTTCAAAGGTGGAAATGTTTATTTCCCCCTCTGGGCTTTCAATTCTTAGCACAATATTGCTCTTCATTTCAGTCAGTGCCAACAGGAGGTTTTCCCAGACTTCCAGCAGAAGAAATTGGGGTTTTGTCTGTTGACTCTTGGAAATTGAAGTTGGTTAAACAAATCCACGGCCAACATTGTAAATAGAAACTGATCGTGACTGAGCTCTGGCATATTTGTCTGAGCAATAGAGCTTTGATAAGGTGCCTCCAAGAAGAGCTCCCTGGTACTGCCATCAAGGCTTGCAAGGTCAGAAAAATCCAGAATATTTCTGGTGAGCCCCACGAGAGCCTCCCACCACCCCGCTGGGTTCTTGGTTGAAGCTCTCTTGGAACAGACACCACCAGGCTGTTGAATTCTGCTGCAGGAACAGAAGAGCTGCTCCCAGGCAGTGAGAAGGGGTGGGGATTCACCAAGGGATGAGAAAGAAGCAGAAATGTTCCTCGAGCATGTCCAGCTTGCTGCAGTCATCACTGGGTGCCAGGGTGAGCTGCCCCAGTGCCCCCTAGGAAACTGCACCAGAGAGGAGATGCCAGAGGGGCGCAGAGGCAAACTGCCCAACATCAGCTCCTGTGCTTGAACCTCGTTCAAAAGCCTTTCCAGGCACTCTGCAGAGTCTTTCTGCTCCGAGGCAAAGAGCAGGATTTCAGTGGTGGATCCAAGGGATACATGGCATTAACACAAAGGCATCAGGACAGTCCCTTCTGGCCCTGCCTCAAACATCCCCATCTCCCCAGCAGGCCAGTGCCAGCCCACAGGGCTCCATCTCATCAAACTCTCCTCAAGGCTGGGAGCAAGGGCATTTTGAGGGTCTCTTGCTATTTATTTAATGAAGCATTTGCAGCCCGGCTTGAAGGCTGGAGGAAGCGGATGAGCTCTGTTGCTTTGTTTGTCGCCTCTGAGGCCCAGAGGAGCATTAATGAAAAGGAAATTCAGGGACATCAGAGACACAGGATGTATAAATACCCACAAAGCAAAGGCCAGATCCTCAGGTGCACCCAAACACGAGGGGATGGGACTGGTGAGAATCACTGAGCTCCTGATGTGTGTTTGCAATGCTGGACCAGCAGAGAGAGGTGGGGAAGGAAAGGTGAGAGCCCACAGGCTGTGTCCCTGCCCAGATTCTGGGAAGGGCTTGGATCCAGCTCACCCACCCCAAACTGGGCACCCGAGCTCTCCTGAGCCCCTCTGTGCTCAGCACTTGGGGCTGGCTCAGGAGTGCCTGCACACAGCTAAATTATTCAGAGTAGCTCGTTACTCAGAGCTTTTCCTGAATGTCTGTGCTCCAAGAGGTTTTTAAAAGAGACAATCACAGTCAGCAAAACAACTCTTCACTCTCAGATGATCCTCTTTATTTCAGGTATGAATAATATTCCTGGCTGTGAGTCTCTATTACAGGTTATCTGCAGATTGTAATAACCTTTTGTGCTTCTACTTTGGAGATAAAATAATGGTTCCTCACTGAGTCCTTCCCTCTGATCAGAGGAGTTTTGTTGCCTTAGGATCAGACTCAGTGCAAGGAAGGATTGTAAAAGCCCTTGAAAACTGTAATTTCTTTCCAGCTCCTGAAAAAGCAGCTGTGTGGCACAGCAGTTTTATTTAGACCTGTTCAATCTTTCAGCAGCATGGAGGCTTCTGGTCCCCAAGCACAGACATTGAACCTTGTTCTTAATTTGTTGTTTTAACTAAAGGAGTAGCTAAGCACTCCTGCTGAAACCCATCCCTCCTGCTCCCTCCCCACTCTGGGCTGTTCTGGGGAGGATGTTGTTGCAACTCCCGTAATTATGCTTTATGAAAAGCCCAAAGCCAAGGCAAATGTTCCTGTGTGTGGCCCCGATTTGCACACCAGCCCTCAGACCCTCCAGGGGCATTTTTATTATTCCTTTTTTCTTTCACAAAGCCAACTCCTCTCTCACCCGTTTTCACGCTGCTGTCAGGCTGATTCAGGCTCCTGCGCTCACAGCTCAGTGACACATTAGAGATCTCCAGCCATTGCTCTTTCCCCAGGAGGGATGGCGAGAAGTTATTTTGTTATCTCCACTTTACAAACTGGCATGAGGCAGCACCAACAGTGATGTTCCACAGGAAAGCAGCCCTGGCCAAGGCTGCACATCATCCCCTCCCCTCCAGCTGTGTGTGCTGGGGAAGAGCTGGATCCAGCTGAAAAATACCCACTGTGAGCTCTCATCTCCTGCACACAAAGGGAGCTGCATCCACTGGGATAGATTGTTTTTAAAAAAGGTGCAAACTTCCTCCGAGATAAGTTTATCCCCATGTAAATTCACAGTTGTGAAACTGATATAAGCCAAGACAAAGTTTCTTCAGTTTTGCTGTGTGGTTCTTTTGTAGGCTGGTTCAAACCCAGAACTTCTTGCAGGCTGTGTTTAGAGGGATTTAGAAAATTGAATGCAGGACAATAGGAAGGTGCTTTTGGAACCTGCCAGCTTGGAAAAAAAAGACAAAGTCTGGTGATTAATTACAGCTGTTGCCAGAAAGAGAAGACAATTACAGTGCCAGCTCTGTAGTGATTTCAGCTGGGGTCTGTCAGCCTTGGAGCCTGAATTGCAGAGCTCTTTTTGCACACAAACCCCAGCAGAGGCCCCCAGCAATCCATTCCATGAGCTGCAGGAGAGCTGCCATGCTAATTAAGATAAATCTTTGTGTTTTGGAGGGAGTGCCTGGCTCTGGTGTGTCTGGATGATGAAGACATGGAGGCAGTGGAGGGATGTTCCTGTGTCCTGGCAATCCTTAACTGATGGGCAAAATTTACTGCTGTCTTCTGTCTCTCTGTCTTCCCTTGAGCTTTCTGTGCCTTCCTGCTCTCAAGGCTGTCTCTTCCAAGTGGAAGGAAATATGGCAATACTTGGAGCTCTTTCATCTTGTGTTGTGATAGCTTTGGGTATCAATTTATAAAAGAAATGTTAAAAATTGCCCAAGAAGCCTTAAGGATCCTGCAATCCTATTGCTTAGAGCTGGGATTCTGCCTGTTGGTAAGTGAAGGCGTAGAGACACTCAGGAACTGGGAGGAACAAGATTTGGAGCTTTGAGATTGAAGAAACTAAAGATGTTGGAGGTGCAGGGGTGTGTAAGGTCAAAGGAAAGTGAATTGCCTTTGCTGGACTCTGGCCCAGCTGTGTTGTACCCTGCCCTGTTCTTCAGGATCCACTCCTCCTTTTTTCCATTCTGCATCAGCCCTTTTAACAGCTAAAGATTCCAGCTCCATTCTTGATCTTATCTGCACCGAACAAATCAATTCTCATGCCTTTCTCTGGTAGGTCACACTTGTCACATTCATCTGGAGCCTCTCTGATTGCTCTGGGTCCTTCCCAGCACATGTGCACACAGCTCACCAGAGGAATTAGTGGCATTTCTGAAGTTCTGGGGTTTCTTTCTCTGTGTACTCTGATCATTTTCCTCTTCCATTGCAGCTGAGCAATGGATCTGAGCTGTGGCTGAGGTCCAAGTGCTTGCAGGGAGCTTCTTGGCATGAACATGTAGGGTTAACCAAACCCAACCCACAGCAAAGTAATTGAATTATTTCATCTAATGAATTCAAATCTATTGTGACCTATTTGCCACTTGTAGGAGAAGAAAGAGAAGCTGAGTTTGTCAGATGATAAATGATCCATTGCAAATTCATGAGTTTGAAGGCCAGAGGGGACCATTACACTCATCTCAGCCTGACCTCCTGCACACCCCAGGCCTGGAATGTGCCCCAGCCATTCCTGTGTCATTACTGTGGGGGTGACCCTGCTTGCCCAGAGCTCTGTGGAACACCAGAGAACTGGCTGGAGCCCAGAATGGAAGCTGGCCTCCTCCCTCCTTTCCCCTGCTCTCCTTTCCAGCATTGTTTCTCCAAAGGGCAATTCCTCTGTCTTCCCACACTCGCTGAATGCCAGCCCAGCTTGGCATCCTCAGTGCCTGGGGCTGAGCAAGGGCAGCAGCAGCACCACAGGCTGGGTTTCATCCTTTGCACTCATGTCCTTGCCTGGAAGAGGGAGAGGCAAGGGCAAACACCCCTTCTGAAATGCCAAAATCTCCTAGGCTGAGCAGTCCCTTGTTTCCATGGATTGTGAAAAGCTGCTTTGCACCAGGATGTTTGCTGCTGTCAGTGAAACCACAAACCTGGGTAGAAACTGGCTGGTGTGAGGCACATTGTCCCAGCCTGCTCCTTCCAGTGGGGGTTCTGGGGCCGGTTACTCAGGGGGTTCCTTTTTTGGCATAATGAGGCACCCAGAACAGCATCTCCATGGGTGAGGGGACAGCTCTCAGCACAATGCTTTCAGCTTTCTCTACAGAATTGAGACTATTCCTAAGCTGAGACACAGACACAGGTTTGTTTTATGGGGTTTCAAATTTAAATGCCCAATCAATTAGCTCTTGGGAAAGAGGCTTTTGTGGTTTGCTAGTGGGGCGCTATTGATGATGTTCTTTCCTGAGCAGGATCTGGGTTTACTCCTGAGAGGGGTTTTGAGCAGGTCCCCAGGGTGAAAGAAGCAGTAAACAGACATGGCTCTGGATTCCCACCACAGAGAGTTCAGTGTGGGCAGAGCAAGCTGCTGGAATCCAGGGAAAGTCACAGTTTATAGCTGTCTCTATTTAGGGGTGGGTCTGTGAGGACAATGATGTTTAATTTGCTGTTGCTGGGTAAGTGGCTCTGACTTTCAGCCAGGTTTCTGCTGAATCACCAACTCCCTAACTTTTCCAGGAGCATCTCAAGCCTTGGAGAACACAATGAGCTGGATGCAGTGTTTGAAGATGACCTGCATCCTTCTCCAGGTGTCTGGGTGAAATAAATATTTAAGGCCCCAAGTTCCAACAGAACATAGTTAACTGAAAGAAACTGCTGTGGGCTGGAGGGGAAATCCCTTTTCCTGGGGAATTCCTCACTCCCAAAGAGAGCAGCCAGACTTTGCTGTGTGGCTGTAGCACAGCCCGGCCAGGTCCTGCCTGGTCCCAGCTGCTCATCCTGCCTGCCTGCCTCCAGGTGCAGACACTTTCGAAGACAAAAGGGCGGTGGCCGAGCCAAACCCGAGACTCATTAGGGCTTTGCAGAGCTCCAGCTGGGCAGGAACCAGCGGTGCTGCTCCCGGTGATAACGCGCAGGTGAGGTGCCCGGGGCCGCTCCCAGGTGAACGCTGAGGCACTGCCGGGGGTGTCCCCATCGGGGTGTCCCCATCGGGGTGTCCCCAGGGGGTGTCCCGGGGGCACAGGGGGGCTCAGCCAGCCCGGGGGATGCTGTGCCCGGGGCTGCGCTCCCCGTCCCGCGGCGGGACCCGGCGTGCCGGGCGGCGGCAGAGGGAGGGAGGCAGGCCGGGTGACATCAGCCGGAGGAGGGGCCTGCCCGCGAGTTTCTTTGCTCGGTGCATCACTTCCCGGCGCTGCCATACTCCGCTGCCCGCTCCCCGCCGCGGGGCCGGCGCCCATGGCGAGCCCGCCCGGCGGGGACAGCCCCGGCTCCGCCGCACGGCGCTTCCACTGCAGGTGAGCGGGGCCGGGACAGCCTGAGCGGGGACAGCCCGCTCCCCTTGGGGACACACAGCTCCGTGGGGACAGCCCAGCCCCGAGCCGCGAGCCCGCCCAGCCCCGGGGACAGCCCGCTCCTTGGGGACAGCCTGGCACCGCAGCCGTGCCCACCCCGAGCCCTGAGGACAGCCCGCTCCTTGGGGACAGCCTGGCACCGCAGCCGTGCCCACCCCGAGCCCCGGGGACAGCCTGGCACCACAGCCGTGCCCACCCCGAGCCCCGGGGACAGCCCGCTCCTTGGGGACAGCCTGGCACCGCAGCCGTGCCCACCCCGAGCCCCGGGGACAGCCCGCTCCTTGGGGACAGCCTGGCACCACAGCCGTGCCCACCCCGAGCCCCGGGGACACACAGCTCCTTGGGGACACACAGCTCCTTGGGGACAGCCCAGCCCCGGAGCGCGGCGGAGGGACGGGAGGAAGAGGAGGAGGAGGAGGGAGCAGCGGAGCCCGGAGCTGTTGCACGGGCGGGGATGGAGCCGGGAAGGACGCGGCGCTCCCTCCCTCCCTCCCTCGGTGGGGCAGCCCCGGGGGATCCGTGGCACTGCCCTGCCGAGGGGGAGAGCGGCTCCTCGGCTGGGCAGGGAGATGCTCGGAGCTCCCCGGTGCTGGGCATTGGCATGGGAGGCTCCCGATGGCACTGCAGAGACTTGGAGTCTCAGCTTTACAACTGGGCGCTACAGAAATTTACACAGGGCTGGGGAAGGAAAATAGCTCCAGGCTGTTTGGCGTTCGTGGCAAGGCTTATTCTCTTCATTGAGATCAAAACTGGAAAACGCTAAACGCAAAGAAGACTAAATGAGTGACTTTGAGGCCTTACAGCGTTGTTCACGCTGTTCACCATGGTATTTTATTTCTCCTCTAGCAGTCTGAAGTGGAGGTGATGCAGTGCCTGGACTAGAGGGCTAAAAAAGCCCAAAAATGCTTCTAGTGTATGGGATACAGCAGCTTTTCACCAATTCTCTTTGCAGGCTCTGCAGTAATTAGCACAGCAGCTAGTGGGTTGTGTGCTTTAATGAGTGTTGGTTCATTAAGGTGGGCAGCAGGTGTTTCTTGGTTATGTTGTGTTGTAGAGCAACTCCAGGGAAAAGGAGGCAGCAGAGTTAATATCATTGCTGTGCCTGCTCTGGGTGAGCTAGAGCTGGGGAGAAACCTGCTGGATTTTAACCAGACTTGGGCTTCTTTCTTTCTTTCTCTTTGTTTTTCATGGAAACTTTTCGGGGAGTGGATTTTGGTCACTTTGGCAAAGGGAATTTTAGTGGGAGACTGCTTATCACAAATGTGTGCCAGCACACAGGCTCTGCTCCCAGCTGCTGGGGAAGAGAAATGGGAAGCGTTTTCCTGTGGCTTATCTGGGTGGCTCTGGCAGGGCATGTGGTTTTACAAGTCTCTGCTGTGCCTTTTAGGCCTTGAAAGCAAGCAATGGTGGAGCCTCTGTTCCTACTGCTCTGCAAAATAAGTGGTAACTTAGTTTCTTCCTTAATTTCACTTTTCTTGCGGGGCAGAAACTTGAGGGTGAATTTAGTGGCTCTGTCTGGTGTGATGGGTGGAACTTCAGGTGACTGGGACTAAAAATCCAGTAATTTGTACTATAATCTTAATCATAGTATGTGGGGTTTTCTTTTTTCTGGGAGCATTGAGGTGTAAGAACTGCAGAAGGTACCTGTGCAGGCAGGAGAGATGGGGATGGCATTTTCCTTCTAGGAAACAGGGTGAGGTGGGGTGAAACATGCCAAAAATGAAAGTGTTTATTCATTTTATGACATCCTTTAGTGGTTCCCTAAATTCAACCCCTCCTAAACAAAGCCATGTTCTCTGTTGTGCCGACAGCAAATAATCCAAGTGCTGACTGGGCCAGACATCTCTCTTTCCAGAGACTGCAGTCAAAACTTTTGCTACAGCAGTCACACACCACAACCCGGAGTGTTTCTGCCCCTCTGTCTGCATTTGCTCGCCTTTCTGATGCCTTTTGTTACACAGAGCTGTGGAGTTTCAGGCAGGACTTGTTGGAAGTCCAGGGCTATGGAAGCTGTGACTCTGCAGGGCTTGGTGGATCTGTGGGGTCACTGCTGGGGCTCGTTGGCATTGTCCAGTTCTGTGATTGTGCTCCTCAAATTTGAGCTGCCCAAGTTCTGTGTGAGCCTGGGTTGGTGCTTTACCTACCATGGGGGTTTGGGCTGGGATTAATTGAAGTGCAGTAATTCAGCTGTGTGTAACCTCTGAGGACTGGTTGGGCAGAATAGGGTTTGTAGGAGCTGTGAATACCTGCTGGCAGCAGGTGTTCTGCTCTTCTCCTTCAACCTGCCCTCTGTGCTGGCTGGCTGATTTGGAAGGTGTAGGAAGCACCAAATCCATCCAATGGTTCCTCTGGACTGTGGACAGTGACAAGCCCATGCTGGGGACGTGTCCACCATTGCCCAGAGAGCTCCCCTGGATTTTTAAAAGGCCACTCTGGAGATTCTGGGTGTGGGAGGGAGACATGGACATGTCCTGGGGAAACCCTCCCTGTCCTGCACTGACATCATGGAGATGTTACTGATCCCACACAGAAGGAACATTGATAGAGCTGCAGTCAGTCCAGAAATGCATTAATCTGCCCTGAGAACTCAGATACAAGCACACTTCCCCCTTCCCTTGCTCTCTGCTCTCCTGCAGTCTCTGTTTTCCAAAGCACTCCTGGCTTTTGTGATGTTTACAAACTTTCCTTGATTGTGTCACAAACAGTCCCCATCTCACTCATTAGTGTCACCAGGGTGAGGACCTGACCTGAATGTGCATCGGGCAATTAGAGAGTGCTCTGAGCGCCACAGAGCTCGGGGAGAGGAGGCTCCTTCCTCCTCTTCTGATGGCAAAAATGGGATGCAGAAATTGGTGGCCTTCTGACATGGGAGGCAGGGAGAGAGGGCACAACTCAGCCTGGTGGTTGAGGCAGAGAAAGCTGAGGTTTGCAGAGCAAACTGGGGAGAAAATCCACTTCTGGGGTGGATTTGTTCTTTGTTTTGTGTGTAAGGGATAACAATGCCATGAAATACTTGGTATTTTCCCCAGTTCCTGTAAAATAAACTCACACAGTGTTTGAATCTGGACTTTATACAAGGCTAACAGCTATTTTCTTTCCAAGGGGTGGTATTTAATTGTGTCTACCTGAGGTGAAAATTAGCACCAGCAGCAGTGCTGGGTTTGGCAAAGTGCAATCAGCTTCCTCTGTGGGATTGGGGAAGGGCTCAGGTGCACTACCAGAAAACTGGGAATGGCCATTTGGTCTCTGTTTACTCTGTAGATTAAACTTGAAATTGCTTATTACGTTTCTGAGGTTCGGAAAGATTCTGATTTTTCTTCTGTTGGCAGTCCCCACCAGGCAGAAGGATGTGTAAAACAGGACAAACATCTCTAAAATAGCTGTGCTGCATAATAGCTGGCCTGGGCAAAAATTACATGATAGCTTAGCAGGCAGTGTTGGCTTTGTTGACATCTGTCTTGGGATGTTCTGAACTTCTCAGTTGTACTTTCAGCCCTGGTGAGTCTGTGGGCATCCCAGAGTGGAGCAGGCAGGACATGGAGTGTGCACTCAGCAGGGTGAGGGATCCTGCTGGGCACACCTGGGACTGGGGCTTTGCAGGTTTCCCCAGGATTTTGGGTGTTCTTTTTGGATTTTCTGTCTTGGCATGTTCTGAACTTCTCAGTTGTACTTTGAGCCCTGGTGAGTCTGTGGGCATCCCAGAGTGGAGCAGGCAGGACATGGAGTGTGCACCTCAGCAGGGTGAGGGATCCTGCTGGGCACACCTGGGACTGGGGCTTTGCAGGTTTCCCCAGGATTTTGGGTGTTCTTTTTGGATTTTCTGTGTTTCAGCTGGTGGGATGCGGGGCAGGGCTGTGCTTTGTGCCTGGCACAGAGTGATTGATCCTGCTTTGCCTCTGCCCTGTAGGTGCTGCTGCCACACAAACACTTCTTGTCCTCAGGGTGTTGGTTGGACACATTAAATGGAGCTGAGCTGATGCTCTGCCCTCTCCTGTGCTGCCTTGCCTTTCACTGATCCAGGTGCTGCTTGTTGTGCCTCTCCTGGGTGGCAGCAGTCCCTCTGGATGCTCTGTCCCCAAATCCTGTGCCCTGTTTGTGCCAGGCAGACCAGAAAGAGAACGTTGTGCCTTGGCCACGTGTTTGTGCTTATTCCAAGTTTGCCTCTGAGTCAGCTGAAGTCAGATCAGTTTGTGACTGGGCTGTGGCCTGAGGACACCCCTCACAGCCAGTTTTCTGTGAGATAAATGTTAATAATCACACCAGAGCTGGCTCTGAAGCAGCTGTGACCCTTCCCACCTGGAGTGTTGGCTGTGGGGCAGGAGAGAGCTGTGCTGCCCAGAGCTCCATGCCTTTGCTGCCTGTTGCATTGGTCACTGGCTGCTTCTCTCCTGGAAAGGTGTCTGCAGGAGCTCATGGCCAGCAGGAGAGGAGGGACATGGCAAAGAGTTCCTGTAAGCAGGAGGTTGGTGTTTGGATTGTGGTGACTGATGCAGCAGTTTTGTTCGTTCCATGAGAGCTGGGTCCTGTTCTGGCTCCAGGTCCTGTCAGAGCTCTGATTCCACAGCATGAGCTGCTTATGGCACAGGAAAATCCTGTGTGTGATTAATTCCTGTTTTCCTGGAGGATGTGGCCAATTAGGGATCTGCTGCCCCTTATTTTCAAAGTTGGGGGAAGCAGTGCCTGTTACACCAAGGGATGAAAATGTGTTATGAAAGCTGAGAAATCGATTTGTTATAGAAGAGTGATTTTTAAAATCCTTTTTGGCTCTTCCTCTTGATCCAAATGCAGCTGGACCATGGTGATTGAGGACAGGAGCAGGCTGCACAGCTCCCTTGGCATTCCCCTCCTCCAGCTCAGGGATGAGTGTCCCAGACACTGAGTTTTTCCTGATCTATTACATAAATCACAGAGGAAAGCCTTGCTTTGGTGGTGCCTTGAGGATGAGCAAAGCCATAGCCAGAAGCAGGAAGGCTTAAAATTGGAAATGCTGTTAAAAGTCTGGGGAATGAACTTCTCACTGATCTGGGCCTCAGGCTTGGAGGGAGCCTCTGTGGGAGGCAGATAGGAGGGGATGTTTTAGGGGCTGGCAGTGATAGAACGGCTTGGTTTGTTAAAGGACGTTCATTGGGGTGGAAGGGGTTCACACCTGTGGAGTCTCTGTGTGATCCTGTTGAAGCAGGAGGGCTCACTGTGCCCTGAGGGTGACATTCCCACCTTTGCTTCTCTGTGCTTGGAGCTGGGGTGGGGCAGGGTCCCTGCAGGGCCACCCTGCTGCCACCTGCCCTGAGCCTGCCCTGTGTGCTGATGCAGGCGCCTCAGATGTGGCTCCCTTCACCTGTGCTGCTTTAGCACGTCCCAGGACACAGCTCTGTCACTGCTCTCTGCTCTGAGCTCCCCGCAGAGCAGATGCTGCTGTCTCAGCCCCATCTCCCCAGCTCTCATGCTCCTGTTTTCCCCTCTGTCTCTCCTGCCTCCTCTCCAGCAGATCAGACTTTGGTGCTGGAGAGCACAAGCTGGATTTCTGTTGTGGTATGTGGATTTCTTGCTGTCTCATGATTTTGAACTCGAGGTGGTGTCCAGACTTGCTTGAAGAACAGGTTTGAACTCTGTCAGGTCTTACACACTGCAAGAAGCCACAAGCAGCAAGTTTCTGAAAGATTAGAGAGGGATTTTACTTAACTCCTGATGCTCTTCTGCTTGAAGAGCAATTTTATCTCCAGGTTGCTCTCAGGTGTATCTGGTGCTGTGTCCCATTCTCCCATCCCAGTCCTGCTCTCTGTGCCCCTTTGATCAGCCAGCCCAGCTTCCAGAATTCCACTTCCCTCTTATAAAATCCTTTGCCAACCAAAGCCATGAAACCCAAATTCCTGCTGGTCTGGGCACACAGGCTGAGTATCCCAACCACAAAGTGAATTCTGGGCCTGGGCTATTTATATTGTCAGTGGGAAAGCTTTTCATTGACTGGGCTGCTCCCTCCCTAAAGATACTTTTAATTAAATGTTATTTGACAGATCTGACTTTCTAATTGGCTTAGATTTAACTGGTATAAATGGAATTTTTTTCCCACTGAAAGCTGAAGAAAGCAGGAAGCATTTTGTTGGAAGGCTCTTTGCATTCAGAGTCACGTCCATCTGTTGTTTAATGTAATAAGCTAATAGAATGGAAAAAAAATCCAAAAATCCCCCCACAACCAGAAAGTCAACATCCCTGCCAGTGCCTGGTGAGGAGAGGGTGAAAGGGACCCGGCTGCCTCAGCTTTGGAGCTCTCTAAACAATGCCCAGCAATGTTATGCAACTGCCTAGGGAAGGAAGTGAAAAATTATCATTACAGCGCAGTTTCAAGGGCAATATTAAATGAGCAGTTTGCAGCACAGCTCTGTACTTAAGTCACTTAACTCACTTCTCCTGAGATAAAATTAACAGGGCTGGTTGAGGACAATAGCCATGACCTATGTTCTCTTAGGAGAAGAGCAGAGACAGGATCTGTTTAGAACTGAGGCATGGGGCTGAGAGCCTTCAGAGTGGGCAGCCAAACCCAAACCAATGTCATGGCCTGACCCTGGAGGGGCCTGAGGGATCCCTGTCCCACTGGAGCCTGGAAAAGGGGGGACAAGCATCTGCTGAAGCACCTCACTGATAGCTGCTCTTATTTCAGTGGAAGGGATAAGAACACCTTCTGCAAGGCCCTGGACACTGGAGCAGCAGCAAACCCCTGAATTGATGATTTGGCAAGCAGTGCTGCTGTCTGTTCAGTACCTTCAGGGCAGGAGTAAATAGCTTAAAAATCTATTCCCAGTTTGCTTCCAGTGAGAGGGTTTTGCCTGAGGATGGCAGGCACTGGAACCACAGGTGTTTCCTTTCTGACTCTGAGATTAAACAGGATCCATCCAAAGAAGCTTCACCTTCTGCTCTGAACCATAGCTCTGTGCAGCTGCTACCCCTGGAGGGACTTTTGGAAGAGGAATATTGGATTGTCTTGGCTCCTCTCAAGCTTTTCTGTTACCCTTTGCTCTTCCACCCTCTGGAGCAGCCAGAGGGGCTCCTCGCTGGGAGTTGGGGGCTAATGCAAGAGAAAGGCCAAGAAAACACTAATAACACAGCTCTCTGTAAGAGCTGTTTCATGCTCCACCTGGGAGCAGATGTTTTGTCTTGGAAGCTGCTTTTAAAAATGCATGGGCAGGGCTGGGAGCTGTCAGCTCTGTCTGCAGCGGGCTCTGAGCTGCACAGGGTGGCTGCTGGGGGCTGCTCTGAGCACCCAGGGGCTCACAGGGCTCCCCTCCTGCCCTGGGCACCCTGCTCTGCTCCCCTCACACCTCCTGCCTGCCAGGGAGCAGAGCTGGCTCCTGAGAAAGGGAGCAGAGCTGGCTCCTGAGAATGGGAGCCCTTTCCTGGTGCTGTGGCTGCAGGTCCAGCTGCTGATCTGTGATGGGATTTGGGGCAGATTTCCTGATCTGCAGCCTCTCCCTGGGAGGATTGCCTTCTCTTATAGGATTGCAGCAGAGCAGATCAGCTTTGCCATAGGGCAGCACAAATAATCAATAGTTGAGCTGAGTTCCTCAGGGGTGGCCCCACCTCACTGCTGGGACAGGGGTGCCTGTGTGTGGTGGAGTTTCTGCATTCCTTGATGAGCAGAACTGCACAAATGTGCATTTCCAGGTAGAACAGAGGGGTTTGCTGCCTTCCCAGCTCTGTTTCCAGGACTTTGCTGACACTCCTGTGGTTTTGTAGAGCCCTGGGCTGTGTTTGCTCTGGGGGTGTCACAGCAGGTGCCATTGAGTGTTCACCTGTACCTGCTGGTACCTCCTTGGGCACTTTGGTGTGAATTGCTGCAGTTTCCTGTGCTCTGGAGCAGCTTCAGCCCAAATTAGTTGTGGGAGAAGTTTTTTCTGTGATGCACACTGCAGAGTTGAGGTGGCTCTTTGTGCACTCCATCTGTGGAGTATCCGTTCATGCCTGAGGAGAGCTGGGAAGTGCTGATGAATGCTCATCTCTCTGGGGTTATTGGTTAATTACTGTTATTCATGGTTTGTGTGATGGTGCTGAGTGGACCCTGGCAGGGTTGCATCCGTTCCAGGGCTCCAGAGTGCATGGTAAACGCCAGTGTTGTACTGCAGCTTTTCTGGGAAATAATTGTTCCTGTTTTCAAGGGTGGGAGATTGTATAGCCATCAGGGTGAAAGGGAACAGAGGTGGTAAAACTGGGATCTGAATGTCCTGACTCCCACTCCTTTCCTTCAGCACTTCCTTGCCCACGTCAGAGTGAGGGTAATTGTGCTAATTGTGAGTTGGAGACCTTGGCTTTGTCCTTCGCTGAGCCCTGCTGGGCACTGCAGCGCTGGTGTCACACGGAATCACAGTGGCTCTGCTGTTCTAGCAGGAGCAGAAAGTTGTTTAGGAGGGAGCTACCAGCTGGTGAATTCAATGCCTGTTTACAAGGTGTCCCTAGCAAAGGGAGCCCTGCAGACCACAGGAGAAGGAGCAGCCTGGGTGGCCCTGGGCTCTCTGGTCACTGAGAAGAGCCCAGAGCCGGGGCTGGAAGAAGGCACAGCAGCCCTGAGTGCTCAGGCACCTCCACGAGTTCTCTGTCTCAGGCTTTGAGAAGACAGCAGTTAATTTAAAAAGGAGAGAGGGACACAGAGCAATGTTCCCTGTCAGAAAATCCTGCTAGTTCAATTGTGGGAGAGACTGGAGCTACCCTGCCTTGGGGGTGGCTGTCTTTTGGGGTATGGTGAGAGATGGAGGGGGAAAGCACACATCTGCAGTTCCAGTTGTGCAGGAGGGATTTGGGATGGGCAGGAGCTGCAGGGTTTTGAGGAGGGTCCTGTCCTTGCTGTCCTTGTGCACTCACCATATCCCAGCTGGTGCTGCAGCAGCTACAGCCCCTTTTTTTAGCAGCTGTCTGCAGAGATTTGTATGGAGGAAATGCTCTGGGGATTGGATCTTGCTGCAAAAACACAGAGGCCATCAGATTGAGCTTGTTTATCAGCCAAGCCTGCTGCAGCATGAAGGCAGGAATACAAACCACCAGCAACCAGCACATGGAAATACTGAGCTTCTAAGGCACTGGTGCTTCTCTTTTTCCCCTGACAAACAAGCCCTTGTGATTTCCAGCTTGGGGAGCCCATGGGCCGACATCTCATAGTGCTTGAGTGGAGACTTACACCCATAAAAGCAGCTGAATGTCCTGGAACTGTGATCCTCCACGTGCACCTCCAGGCATTTCCTGGCCTCCGAGTTCAGCTGAGTCTCTGAGCTCCTGCATGGGTCTAAATAATAAAACATATGAGTTCACTGCCATGTGCCCAGAATTTTAAGGCTGCAGCCCTTGGCCAGCTCTGGAATGAATTGCTTCCATCAGGGCAGTAATCCAGGAAACCCCGAGCACGAACTGCTTGGCTGATGGAAGTCTGTGGTTTGGTGCCTTCCTGGGTAAAGCAGGGGAGAAAGGAAAGCTGCTGTTTTCTGTCTGTTCATCCCTCTGGTGTGTGTGCCCGGCTGGGAGGGCAGGCAGGGGCAGCTCCAGCAGGTACCACGGGCTCTGAGGAGATGCTGGTGCACAGGGAGCTCCTGCAGCGTGCTCAGGTGTCTGGGGAGTTAATAATGAAATGACTGAAAATACCCACGTTTTCCTCTGCTGTTCTGAAGAAAAGAAAAACTCACTCTGCTAGGTGTTCTCTTCAATCAAACCATCCTTTGGCAGAAGGCTGTCACCTGCTGTGCCAGTGAGTGACCACTCTGCAGAGGGGACCAGCAGCACATCTGTCACGTAAGGATGAGGAGTGAGCAGAGACAAATGTTGTGTTGTGTTCCCTGTGTGAGCAAAGTGATTCTCCCGTGGTGGTGGCAATCCCTTCCTGAATGGCCCTGGGTGACTCAGGAGTTCCCCTCAGGTTTTCTGGGGGCTCTGTGGAGCTCCAAGCCCTGAGGGCAGAGCTGAGGTGCCCAGGGCAGCTGTGTGAGCAGCAGCTCGGGAGGGGAAGGCAAGGGAAGCAGGAGATGCTGTGCAGCCCTGGCTGCAGACAGAACTGAGTCATTTGTCGAGGCTGACACTCTCAGAGCTGCTTGCCTGAGGCTGGCATGGCTCAGGCAGGAGAGTGAGGATGCAGCCATCCAGATACACACAGAGGAGAGAAAAGTAACAGCTCCCAGCATGTGACTGCAATGGAAGTGGAAAAAAAACCCATCCCCAATCAAAGCCATGTGTGTTGGTGGATGGAGCTGCTCCTGGAGGCTTGGTGGAGGCTGTTTGTGCAGCACAAATGCAGCAGCCCTGGGATGCCCTGGATCAGAACAGGCAGAATCCTCCAGCACATGAAATCCCTGTGGAAGCAGAGCAGCTCCCCCAGCCCACCATCCTCAGGGGTTAAGGTAAGAGCTGTCTTGTCAGCTGTCTCCTCCTCCCTGTCCCTGCTCCTGAGGCACATTTTCCATGCAGCCTGGTGCTGTGCCATGTGTTTTTTTCACTGCTGGATGATGATGATGTCTCTGTGCTGGAGCAGAGATTTTCTTTTTCTGCAGACATGCATAATTCAGTTGTCAGGATAAATGGGCTCCCTGGATTTGGGCATGTGTGAGAGGCTGATGCTGGATCCTCCCTTCTCTCACCAGTGTGAGGCAGGAGGGGAGCAGGGAATTCTCCCAGAGCTCCAGAGCAGCAGCCTGTGGTCTGTAAACTCAGTGCAGTACCTGTGAGATTGCAAGAAGGATCTAAATTAAACCCAAAATAGGCCTGTGGAGAGAGGAGCATTCCGACTGAATTTGGGAAGCCTTTACAAGAAACATGATGGTACAAACCTCTCCTGTGGAAGAACAGGAACAGAGCCCACTTCACACATAAAGGATGTGATCTACATGGCAAGCTCTTCTCAAAATATGTGTTTGCTGCTGTTTACACCTGCGATTGAACTGTGGCACAGTGTCAGAGCCAGGCTGATGTGGTGTGTGGGGAGCAGCAGGAGCTGCCTCCTGTGCTTGATCTGCACAGAAGCATTTCCAGGGTAGATGTTTTCCATGCTGGGGCAGAAGGGCTGAAAATCTGGGGGGATGTGGTGGAGAACTCGGTGCCAGGGTGCTGTGGGAGCAGCTGGCAGTGTGCTGGAGGTTCCCTGAGAGGCAGCAGACACCCAGCACAGTGCCAGACAGAGAGAGGCTGAGTGGCATTCTCACCTTGTGTGGCACCATGTGCCTTTCTGGGACTCCTGCCATGCTTGGATTTGGGGGCTCCCCACCTGGTGGGATACATAGATTTTTCTGCAGTGTGCTCTGAAGTACTTTGGTGCTGGTCTGCTGGGTTTGGGTTTGCACTGAGGAGCTGCAGGAGCAGTTTCAGAGATGCTGGCAAGGGTCGCAGTGGACACCTGGCTGATACTTGAGCTCCTGGGGAGCCTCTTCCCTTGTTTTACAGACAGATGTGGAATTATCTGTACAAAATCTGGAGGGATGCCCTGTGTAACAGCCAGGGGGAAGGGCAGTGTCCAGTGTGAGCTCCTGTTCTCCTGGCCTTCTAACCCCATGAGTGTCTCTGGGCTGATGCCTGATTTTTGGCACCCCTGGAATTTTCAGGGAGAGCACAACAATGCTTTGAACAGCCCTCTGAGCAGGAGACAGCTGCAGAAAAACAATGTGAAATTGGTGCAATCTGCTGTGCTGCAGCTCTGCCAGCAGCAATCTGTCCTGGTGGCTGGCAGTGCTTCAGCCCTGGCAGGAGCTGTGCCCACGTGCCCTGTGTGACCTGGCAGTGCCACCTTTGTCAATCCCTCTGCTCTGGGCACTCGGGGCTCTCATCACTGAGGGAGGGATAGCACAGCCTCTCCCTGGCTGGATCTCACCCTCCACACAGGCTTTACCAGATGGTCATCTGAAAAAGATGTAAAAGAAGTTGCTGCATGTTTGGATTCACTGGATTTGTCTGGTTCCTGCTGTTTGCTCTTCAGAGAGCTCTGCAGGAAGAGCAAGGGCCAGGTTTGTGCTGGCTCTGTCACTGAGGTCCCATCCAAGCCCGTTTCAGGTGCTGCAGAGCATCCTCAGCATTCTCTGGTGAGCTGGGAAGGCTCAGCCCCTTGCTGGCTCCCAGCCCAGGCTCAGGGTGTGAATTCTCTGCTGGATCCTCTCTCTGTCTTGGCCTGGAACCCTTGGCTTGGGGCTGGCGGGAGCAGATGAGACAGGAAGGGAGCAGAACCAGACTGGCTGCTGTGGAGTCAGTGGAAAAAGCTGTGGTGTGAACTTTGCCATGGTTTCCTTTTCTGCTGCATCACAGTGAGGATCCCCTGGCCGTGCCCCAGCCTGGCTGTGGGCAGCAAGGAGGCACCACGTGGGCACTGTGGGCAGCCTGCAGCTGCTGCTGGAGCTTTGGGATGGGCTGGGACATGGCACAGGCAGAGGTGCCTCCTTTGGCTGCCTGGGTTTGGCTCTAAGGCAGCCCCTGGTGTTTGTGGGGTTTGGCAGCACCTTCTCCGTGCACAGTTGTTTTCCTGCTGCAGGCAGGAGCAAGTGGCAGGCTGGGAGAGGAAGGAGAAGTGGGGGCTGCAGCTGGAGGGGTTTCCAGGCAGCTTGAATGGAGAATAGACTGGGGCCTGTGAGCAAACAAGCCTTGCTTTCACCCAAGGTTGTGCAGGAGAGGAAACCTCACACGGCCTGTGCAGCTGCCCAGAACAACTGGGACCATTGTGCTGGTGGCACTGGTGGGGCTGACCTGACCCTGCAGGCAGCTGGGGGAGGCTGGCATGGGCTCAGTCTCGGGTGCTGAGCTGCTCCCCTGCCCTGCTGGATCCTCTGGGATCCATGGGGACCCATCCCTGGCTCAGGAGCCCCTTCTCCCATCCCAGGACACTGAGCCTCCTGGGTGTCTGGGGCAGTTTTAGAGAGGAGATATCTGTAAATCTCTCATTTATGGTTCTGAATTTGGAAAGAACCCCCCAAACTTGCCCATTTTCAGTATTAAGTTTGACCTGAATGAGCTCCTCTATACTGGTGGGTAATAGAAGCTGAATGACATAAATAAAATAGGTAACAAATAAATCGATTATTTTCATTGTTTAGATGTGGATAAGGCAATAACTTATTTTTTTCTAATGGTAATTGTAACCTGCTGGATTCTGCAGTATGTTTGTTTAAATCACAGCATATATTTATTTATTTTAGAGAGAGATGTGTTGACCCCATTGCCAAAGTAAGTTTGTCCTGAAAAGCCTCTCAGCCTGCATGTCCTCTGCTGCTCTCTGGCTTTTGGGAGTGAAGGAAACAGCATTTCACTGCTGGTGAAACCATCCCAGAGTGCTGTTTAATGGCACTGTGATGGATCAACCTCATTAAAGGTGTTAGTGCTGTTCAAGAAAGCAAAATACTCTTGGAAAACTCAGGAAGCTCCCTTTGTTTGCTGAGCTCATTGCTCTGTGACCAAATAGAAATGTCTAAAACCTCATCCTGTGGCAGGTGCTGGTTTGCTGGTGCTCTGCAGAGCCCATTTCATGGGTCAGGAACAGCCCAAAGTGCTGTGTTTGTGTTTCTGGGGAGGAAAGAGCATCCTCAGGCATCAGCATCGTGACTCCACTTGTGTTTGGCAGGCTGGTGCTCCTGGCCTCTGCATTTATTTCTGTTGTTCTCACATGGCTGCTGGTGGTTGGGTTTATGCCCTGCTGATGAGCTGTGCAAAGAAATTGTGTTCCAAGCTCATTTCATTCTCACGCTTATTGAAAGTGAGTTCTCCTGCACAGTTCTCCTTCAGAGAATTTGATCAGTTCATACACTTGGTGGATACATAATAATTTTTTTTTCCCATTTGGGAATCAGAACATGTTTTAATGAATTAATTTTCAAATTGCTATCTCCTTAATCATCACTTCCTCAGACCCTGCAAAGTATTTGCATCTTATAATTTAAGTGCTTTGAAACTGGCTATCAAGTGAAACTGTTAACCAGGCTGAGATGAAATTCACATTTGCACCTTAATCTCGTCTGAGCATTTTCAAGTGCTGGAAGTTAATTACATCCATGGTAGTCCTTTGATACTTGACTAATTTTGGAGCACAATGACTTAAATTTCTGCTCATTGCCTGTTAGAAATTTCACTCCTCAGCTGACACAGAAAAATTCCCTTTTTGCTCTCTGTTCTTCCTGTGGGTCCAGCTGGGTTTGCGGGCAGCATTTGGGTCGTGGATTCAGGATAATTGCTGCCAGTGTATCATTCACTGAGAGCCCAAACATTCCAGGTGTGGGGCAGGTTTCTGCAGGTCAGGGATCTCTTCAGCTCCTGGAGTTGGGGGCTTTTCTTTGGTTTTTTTGGCGTGTGATGAGCTGGGAGCATCCCTGGATGGATGGATGGATGGATGGATGGATGGATGGATGGATGGATGGATGGATGGATGGATGGATGGGAGGTGCTGCACCTCATTCACCTCATTCCCCTTGGGATGAGGGAGGGAGGGCTCCTTTCCCTTCCCTAAAGCTGACTCACAACAAGGCATCATTTCCCCCCAGAGCCTCAGCTGCCTTTTTGAAAAATGGGGTAATTGCTGCCCTCGCACCTCTGCAAAACGTTTTGGAGTCCTTAGGTTGAAGTTTCTGCACCTACCGACTCAGAGACATAAAAAAACCAAGGAAATAGCTCTGAAAACAGCAAATAGCTCCCATCTGTCCCCTGCTCCCCCATGCCCAGGGATCAAAGCCACAGAGGTTGTGTCAGCAGGGGAATGCTGGATGACTTTTGCTTTCCAGCAGGCAGTGGGGAGTTTGGATTTGGATTTCTGACAATGATGCAGCTTTTTGGAGCCATTCCCCATTGAAATGGGGTCTCATTCAGCACTGCTAATGAGAGGGTAAAGGCAGCTAAATACAGCTGTCTTCCTCAGTGGCATTTGGGATTTATTAGCAAATATGCAGTGGAATTGAATCCCTTGTAAGTACTCTGCAGCTAATGGTAGATAGCAATTAGCTGAAATGACTACTGTGGAGCACTGATGCTGCATCAGTGAGGGGACAGGAAATCTGCAGCCAGCACAGACCCAGCAGCTTCCAGAGCTCCCTGGAGTTTTTCCCCTCTGGATTTTCTGTTCTGTGCCTTCAGCAAAAGCCTGCAGTGAAAATCGCTGGGTCTGGGTAATCCCCAGAGCTCCAGCTTGAGCAAACACTTCCCCAGCAGCAGGCAGAGTGTGGATATTGTTATTTCCAGCTCAGGGGTCACTGAAAGGACTCTCTGCAGTGTTCCCAGCAGTGGAAGTGTGTGCAGTGGGAGCCAGATGTGCAGGCTCTGCCCCAGATGTTTGGAACCAGCTCAGAAGTTGAGGAGGACTGGGTGCAGCGTTCCTGGTTCCATCTCTGACCTTTTCCTCTCCCAGCTCAACAGGAGGTTTTGTTTCCTTCCCCTCACTGCTGGGGTGAGGGGCAGGTCAGGCTGTCCCTGGGGCTCTGCCCTTTGGCTGCAGGGGAAGCAGCTCCTGTGTGCTGTTTCCAGCTTCCAGAAGTGCTTTGAACCAGATTCTCATTTCATGTGAATCTTGGTTTGTTTGTCACCCTCCGTGCCAGAAACAGGGAGCTTGAGACAGAAACCTGCTTGTCAGGAGGGGATCAGTGCTGGGGATGTGATGTGGGTGGGGAGTGAGGGGCTGTGCTGGCCAGAGCTGCATTTGGGAGAGAGATAATTGAGGATTTCCATTATTCTCCTGCCAGGTTGCTGCTGTTGGTGATGGAGAGGAGGGACTGAATGATGGATGGGTGCAGTGCTGTGGCAAGGAGATGGTATTTGAGGGGAGGAGGCTGAAATCACCTGGATTTAGGAGCAAGGAATGGGATTTTCTTAAAGATTGGAGCTCACTGGGAGCAGGTGAGAGAGAGAGGCAGGTGTGGATGTGCTGGACCCTGCCTGGGGCACAATAAACAGGGAAAGGTGCCCCAAACCCTTGGGAGAATGCTCCAGGCAGAGAAGAGCAGTGCCTGAGGCTGAGTGGGTTAAAATTCATGTGAATAACCCAGCCTGTGCCTCAGGAGGGTCTGGAACAGCTTTCCTCAGGTAGGGAAGCAAAGGAAAATATTCAAAGCACTCCCCATGAGTGGAGGGGACACATCCCAAGGCTCTGAGGCCACCTGGCCCTGGTGGTTCAGAGCCATCAGCTCCCTCTCAGCCACAGGAGCCGTGCAGGGCTGCCAGAGGAAATTGCTGAAGGGGAATAATTCCCAGCTTGATTGACTGGCAGCACACCCTTAAAGAAAGTCATTATTTCAATGCATATTTAGTTTGTTAAGGCAGTGAATATGCATTTACACTGAGCACCTGGTAAATGTGATCCTTTTTTGGTTCAGAAGAAATGTTTAATTGCCCGTCAGCAGCGCTCTGGAATTAGATTTATTTCTGTACAAAACCTAATCAGATTGCAAGTAAGATGCTAAAATCTGTTGCTTCACTAACTCAAATCAATAGAAATACTAAGGGGGATTTTTTTTTTACTACTCTTGATGGTTTTGATGGGTTTTTTTTCTGCCTTACCTTCTGTCTAAAAGCCTGGAGTTCTGAACTACACGAGGTCTGATTGGGAATGAGCTCTGCAGTCGCCCCCACTAACATGAATCAAATATCTATAAATACCTTTCCTTTTCCCTTCTGTCCTTTTTTGAAAGGCAGTTTCACCTTGCAGGCAGGCAGGGTTTCTCCTGCCCTGTGATATTTGCAATGTTTAAGGCAGCAGACGGGTGACCCCAGGCTGTGTCTGGTGCCATGATCATTTTCTGTGTGCCCTGATGGAGTTGTTGTCAGCAGTGACAGGTTGCTGTGAGCAGGGCAGCCCTGAGCAGGCTGTTGGGAGGTCTGGCTGTGTGGTGTTCCCACTCTGGGGACCTCTATGATCACCCAATTACCAATATCCTAATTATGGTGTTTGCCAGCAGTCGTGGTGATCACTGAGAATGGCACTGGTGGCACCTTGTGCTGTTCCCTTTATTGTTCACAGTGTCCTTGGCTTCCCCAGCACTCCTGGGACTGCCTCTGCCTTCTCCAAATTGCTGGAAACATTTGATATGTGAGAATCTTTCTATTTTACCTTTTCCAGAGGCACATTTTTGCAGGGGAGCCCTTTGAACAAGCTTGCAGCAGGCAAAAGGCAATCTGTGCTCCAGCTCCTCATTAGCTGCTGCCTGACAGTGATGGGTGACCCTGGGCATTCCTGTTCAAGGCTGCTCCTCCCGTTTTCCTCAGCTCTTTCTGCCTTCACATCAGTTATCCTCTAAAGAAAGACTTAAGGAGGAGGGAGGGAGGCCCTGCCCAGGCTGGATTGGGCAGAGGTTTCCTCCTGTCACTGCACAGGGGATGGAGGGAATGAGTGTGAGCAGTGCCATCCCTTCCTGGGCTGATGGGGCCAGCATTGTGCCACCCTCTCATCCCCCTGGCAGAATTCTGAGGGCATTAATGGCCAAACAATGCATTTATGTGTGGCTCAGCCCCACTGCTTCCTCCTGCCAGTGCCTTTGGAGCTGTGGGTGTGCAGAAAATGCACAGAGAGCAGCAGAGGTAGGGCAGGGCTTGCACCTTGCTGTCACTGACTGTTTGCCCTTCACTGCCTGGTTCAGGGTTGTCCTTTCAGCTCTGTTTTATGGCTGGTTGAGCTGTGTGGGCTTTGGAAGCTTTTTAAAGTGGAATTTTAGTGTGCTCGAGTTTGTTCCTTGACCTGTAGTTGGTTCCTCTGCCCTTGGCATTGTTTTCCTGCGTGCTTTTGAGGCTGAAGTGATTGAGCTGCAGCAAAGATGCTTCCCAAAAGCATCTCTGGAGGGCAGGTGGGTTTTCCAAGTGAGTTGTGTTCCTGTTAACAATTGCAATCCCTGTTTGTTGTCCTAGGCAGCGAAGGTTTGGCAGAGCAGGAGGCAGGGAAAAGCCTCCTGTGCCTTCCCCTTGTTTGCTCAGGTCCCAGGCTGAGCAGTGATGTTAATTAGATAAGTCAGATACTCTGCAGAGCAGCCTGTTCAAGGACAAACAGATTTTAATTAAGGGCTGTGTGCACTGGAAGGTCGTGTCACTGCCTTGTGCCTGGACAGTTACTATGGGAACACCAGGACAGCACCCACGGGGTGTGACAGTGTCCCACAGTGGGCACAAAATTCACTTTGGTCCCACCCTGCAATGTATACCTGGGTTTTGTTGCTGTGGGAATGGGAACCTTCAGTTCAAGCTCTTAAAATCACCCCAGAAATTCCACACAAGCTGTACAGCAATGCCGTGGATTTGGGAAATTGGTGTCCACCCCTCTTGTTTGGACTGTTTACAGCTGGTGAACTCCATTTCTCACAGACAGCCTGGATATTGGAGGGAGTTGTGTTTGGGTTGAAATTCAAGCTCAGTTTGGGTTGAAATTCAAGTTCAAATTAGTTTGATTCTGTCTCTGCCACCTTCTAACTGGAATCCAGCATTAACTCCAGTGGTAGTGGCTCATTGCTGCATTTCAGGTCCTCTCCAGCCTCATCCCCACTAAGCTGCCTGAAGTTAATCCTGCTGGTTTGAGCACAAGCTGTTTCTTGTCTGCCTTCAGTCCCAAAGCTCCTTTTGTTTGGGGTGTATCAGCAGGGACTTGTCAATACCTGGAGATGATGTAGGATCTGCAAACCATGGATGTACCTTGGGGCTGATGAAATTTTGGTGGGATCTGCAGGCAGAAACTCATTCTTACTAATATTTGTGTGGTCTAGCAAGAGGATCAGCAGAGACAAGTTAAATGTTTTTAATCCTAATATTTTTATTCCTGCTATTGAACAGAAGCTGAGGCAAGGACAAATGCTGTGCTGGCAGCACAAGCAGCTTTCTTGTGTAAATAAAATAGCCACTGAAATGTGGGAATTGCTTTGGAATGAAATGTTTGTGTGGTAGTTGGAGGTGGGAGCTCACAGGAGCTGCTTCACAACCCTTTCTCCCTCTGTGGCTTTGGGGACAGATGAGCAGCGAGCCAGAAGAGGCCACAGGTGTGTTTGGAAGGAGAGTTTCAAACCAAGTCTTGTGCTATTTTTCTTTTGTTTGGCCAGTCCTTGTGGTTGTCCTGGTTGGAGGATGCCAGTGTTGTGTGTTTGGAGGCGCAGGGAGATGAGTAAGAGATTGCCAGGGAAGTGGGTTTGCATTTCAGGCTGCTCCTGGAGGGGCTGCTTTTGTTTGCTGTCCTGGAGCTGCTGTGTGCAGGGTGGGCTGTCCTTGCTCTGCAGAGCCCCTCATTGCTGGGCTGGGCTCCTGGGTGGCTCTGGGGAGCATCTCCCAGGGCTCAGCAGGAAACTGCTCCAGGAGGAGTCAGCTGGGCAAGCTGTGCTCTGGGGCTGGGCACCACAAACTCCTCCAAGTGCTCAGAACAGACTGGAAACCACCTGTGGGCATTCATTATCTTCTGACATTTATTATCTTCTAAAACCACCTGTGGGCATTATCATCTTCTGACAGAGCCTTGCTGTTCTGCCTCTGGACAAGGGAGCTCTGTGTTTTTCTCAGCAGATGTCCACCTTTGACCTAGATAGTTTTGACTTTTCAGGATAAATTGAGCAGAAGGAGAGCAAAGAGAAGCATCAGGATGGAGGAGCAGGAACATGCTGTGTCCATCCCCCTTGGGAAGGGGCTGGCTTTGCAGCAGGCAGGACATTTCCAGTGAAAGCTTGGACAGGCATGGTCTAACAGGGACAGCTGTGGCTTAGGGAGGCTTGGGGCACTCCGAGGGGATGTTTTCTCTCTCTGGAGCAGTGTCACTGCTCACAGAGCTCTCTCTGACAGCATGGAGTGTGCCAGTGCCAGAGGTGTCAGAAAATGAAGGGAGGACAGCGTGCCTTTTCTGCCCTGCAGGGAAATGTGCTGAGTGCCTGTGGAAAACCTGACAGCAGCAGAGTTAATGGAAAGCAGACACTGAGCTGGGAGCTGCTCAGCCAAGAAAATCTGCACAGTCCAGGCTTTTCTCTGGTATCCAGGAAAAACCTGTTACCATTTGGCTTCCCTCCGTGTTACCCCAGGGAAAATGGGCCAGGTATAAATTCCTGGGTGTATAATTCTGCAGCACCTGGAGGAGAGCAGGTGTTAGTGCTGAGATGGTTCCATGTCCTGGAGCCAGGAGCCCTGAGCTTTTTGTCCAGATTCCTGCTTTGGCTGCTTGCAGGTGTGGTCTGTAAATCAGAGAATCCTAGAATGGTTTGGGTTGGAAAGGACCTTAAAGACCCTCTCATCCCAACCCCTGCCTTGGGCTGGGACACTTCCACTGGAAGGTGGAGTCTGGATGCTCCAAGGGTTAAATTAAAGGTGTGCAATGAACAAACTCTGTAAGCACTGCAGCCACACTCCTCCAGAAACAATTCCCTTGTTTTTGGCAGGATGGAGGCATCCTGCCTGGAGCTGGCCCTGGAAGGAGAGCGCTTGTGCAAGGCTGGGGACTTCAAAGCTGGGGCAGCCTTCTTTGAAGCAGCAGTGCAGGTGGGGACAGAGGACCTGAAGACTCTCAGTGCCATCTACAGCCAGCTGGGAAATGCCTATTTCTACCTGAAGGAGTATTCCAAGGCCCTGCTGTACCACAAGCATGACCTCACCCTGGCCAGGTGAGTGTGTCAGCTCTGCTTCATCCTCATCAGGCACAGCCCTGAGGGAGGGCAGGTAAACCCAGAAATGCACATCCCAAACTGACTGGGATTGTCCTGTGGAGAACCTGGGACTCACCAGGGATGGGACAGCTGCCTTCAGAGCAGGGAGGTGGAGAAAGGGATGTGGGTGTGGGGAGGGTGCCTGGAGCAGGAGCAGGGTCCACTTCTGTCCCCAGCACTCCCTGCAGTGACCTGCAGTCATTAGAGCAGCTCTGAAACAGCAAACTGGGAACAAGGATCTGCCTTCAGAATTGTGGGAGCCTGTGGGAAGCTCTCCAGCCAGGTGTCTGTGCTAAGCTGCAGTTAAATCTGCCTCCAGCAGGTATTTTTTATTTTATGAATTAAAATCTCTGAGCTCTTTAACATCTTCGCCTTGTAGAACCATTGGGGACCGAATTGGAGAGGCCAAGGCAAGTGGCAACCTTGGGAACACCCTGAAAATCCTGGGGCAGTTTGATGAAGCTGTGGTTTGCTGCCAGAGACACCTGGACATTTCTCGGGAGCAGGGGGACAAGGTAATGCTTCCAGCAGGAAATCTCTCCTGCCTTTAAAAATTACCTGTCTGCAGGTCAGTAAATGTGATCTGCTCAAGGTGGGCTTGGGAGGAGCTGCAGGGGGAAGCTCTCCCTGCTGGCTGCCATCACACATCTGCTGCTGTGAGGGTGAACATGGGGAAGGACAATGTGGGGTCGTGGTTCTGAAAATTGGGGAAGGACAATGTGGGATTGTGGATCTGAAAGATGGGAAAGGAAAATGTGGGATTGTGGATCTGAAAGATGGGGGAGGACAATGTGGGATTGTGGATCTGAAAGATGGGGGAGGACAATGTGGGCTTGTGGTTCTGAAAGATGGGGGAGGACAGTGTGGGATTGTGGATCTGAAAGATGGGAAGGACAATGTGGGCTCATGGTTCTGAAAATTGGGAAAGGAAAATGTGGACTTGTGGATCTGAAAGATGCTCATGGTTCTCAGAGATGGGGAAGGACAATGTGGGCTCGTGGTTCTGAAAGACGGGAAGGACAATGTGGACTCCTGGTTCTGGCCATCTCTGCCCAGCAGAGGAGAGGGCCATGCTGGGATGTGAAGTGTGACACTTTGCTGTTCTTCCTCTCTGTAGGTAGGTGAGGCCAGAGCTCTCTATAATATAGGGAATGTTTACCATGCAAAGGGAAAGCATTTATCCTGGAACACAGCCCAGGACCCGGGCTACCTGCCTCAGGAAGTCAAGGACACACTACAGAAAGCTTCAGAATATTATGAGTGAGTATCCAAGCTTGGCCAGCCCCTTATCCTGCAGGGAACACGGCCACTGGCTGAGAATTTGCAGGTTGTAATAGATTAGGAGTATTTCCCTGAGATGCCAAGCTGTGTTGGCAAATTAATGTCAAGGAAGGTGAGGAGAGGTCTTTTATAAGATCTGAGCTGAAATTCAGGCTGGCATTGCCTCTGTGGGTTGAATTGTGACCATGCAATGAAGTGCAGCAGTGCTGCTGGCCAGGGCTGGGGTGGGAAGCTGAGCTCCCAGCTCCTGAGGCCCCTGCTGCTCTCTGCTGGCCTCTGTGAGGATGGAGCCCTGTGTGTCTGCATCCCCCTCACCCCAGGGAGGAGGCACCTTGGAGTCCTGGTTCTGCTCGAGGATCTGCACTTTGTCTCACTTGTCACAACCTTGCTTTTCCCAAATCATTGCAGAGATCAGTCATGAGCCACACAGAGAGGTCAGCACCAGAATCTGGGGCTTGTGTTCTTCTCCTTGTGCTTCAGAGTTCTGCTTTTGCCATGCAGTTTTTAAATAGGCTTTTTAAGTGCAGAGAGTGATAAGATCTTTCATCCTTTCCCTGATATCTGAGGATGTGATAGGGTGGTGAGCTGTTCATAGGCACTTTCTCCAAGGAGTGGTGCATGTAGCATAGCCAGGGGGTGAGTTTGTGCCAGTGGTGAGTGCTCCACCATTCTCTGTGTGCTGTGTAAAGGGTGAAAACAAGATAGAGAAATGCCAGTAGAATGGCACTGTGGATCTGGCCTCTCTCCCTGCAGCAGGACAGGGAAATCTGTGATCCTGCACAGAGGGGACAGAGCAGCAGGACCTGCACCCCTGGCTTGGCTTGAGCTGCCAGGGCTGTCCAGCACAGGTCACCAGCCTGTCACCTGTGCTTGGGGGGGAAATGCCTTCTCCAGGGCTGCCTCTCCTTCCTCTCTGTGCAGGGCTGTGCCTCACGGATGCTCTGCCTGCTTTCTTTCAGGAGGAACCTGTCCCTGGTGAAGGAGCTGGGGGACAGAGCTGCACAGGGCCGTGCTTATGGCAACCTTGGCAACACCCAGTACCTGCTGGGCAACTTCACTGAGGCCATTGCCTTCCACAAGGAGGTAGGAGACACCTCTGCTCCTTCCTGGCAGCAGCTTTGCTTCTCACCCCAGCCCAGCAAGCACAGGGAGATGTTTCCCCCAGCTGTTCTCCTCCTCCTGTGGGACCCCAGGGTCTGCCCTGTTGTACAACCTCACTCTGAGCAAATCTTACTCCAGTCCCATCAGCCCATCTGAGCAGCTTGAGGGAAGGGTGCTGTTGGCTTGGAAACCAAAAGAGGGATCCAAGGGCAAATTGCAGCTGGGTCTAGCAAGGAGGTTTTTTGTTTTTTTTTTCTGCTCTTAATTTGTCTCAGTCTAGATTTTAATAAATGCAAGCCATGAATTTAATTAAGCTGCTGAAAGAGCTGTTGATCAAGAATAAATGCTGCTTGTAGAACATAATAACTTTCTGCAAAGCTTTACAGGGAGGTGAGGTGACAAAGTCCCTGCCCCAATTCAAATGCAATTTAGCTTCTGTTGCAGAGTGTGTATCAATTCCCATGCAGGGAAGATGGAGATTGACTTCTCCTCTGGTTTTTAAATGCTGGGGCCACAGCACTGGGGTTTTGTATTTGCTGGGTGCCTCGTGGCAGGAAGGAATGATGAATTTGACTCCTTCTTAAAAGGCTGATTTAGTATTTTATGATACTATATTGCATTAAAAGTACTATACAAAACTACACTAAAAAAACCAGAAAAGATATTTACAGAAGATTAAAGAGATAATAATGAAAACTTGTGACTCTTTCCATGGCCTTGACACAGCTTGGCTGTAACTGACCAATGAGTGAAAACACACCAAAAACCAATGAAACAATCTCCAAACACATTCCACATGAGCAAAACAGAAGAGAAGAAAATGAAACAAGAATTTGTTTTCCTTTTTCTCTGAAATTTCTCATCTTCACAGAAGCAAAATCCTGGGCAAAAAGATTTTTCTGAATATATAACTGTGACACTGGGGTGCAGCCTCACTCCCACTTTTCCAAGAGCCTTTCCTGCTGCAACCACCCTGCCAGGCACGTTCAGCACTGGCTGGGTGGGAGCTTTGCAGCCCTGGGAGCTGATCCCCAGGGCAGATTGTCCCTGTCACATTTTCTGAAAAATCCCTTCACCAGGATTTTTTTTCTCCTGGGAAGTTGAGAAGCCTCAGTGAAAAATGTAAATAATATTTATCTGATTGGCCTCTCCTGTGTTTGGCTGCTTTGGAATGTGGTCTGGAGATTGTTTACCAACAGGTGCATGCTTGGTTTCATGTGGATTGTTTTAATTTAATGACCAACCACCATCAGCTGTGTCGGACTCTGAGGAGTCAGATTCTCAATTCCTCCTGGGGACCTCACAAAGGTCACACAAGATCAGCTGCTGTTCCAGAGGGGTCAGTGCTGACAGGGCTGGGTGTGCTGTGTCTCTGCAGCGCCTGGCCATCGCCAAGGAGTTTGGGGACAAGGCTGCAGAGCGCCGTGCCTACAGCAACCTGGGCAATGCCCACATCTTCCTGGGCAGGTTTGACATCTCTGCTGACTACTACAGGTGAGTGCCAAGGGCTGCTTCTTCCTGGGCATCCTGGGCTGCCACAGCCACCCCTCAGCCCTAAGGGCTGCTCCCCTAAATCCTGAGCTGCCCCTCAGCTCCATGGGCTGTTCCTCTAAATCCTGAGCTGCCCCTCAGCTCCATGGGCTGCTCCCCTAAATCCTGAGCTGTCACAGCCACCCCTCACCTCCAGGAGCTGTGACAAGGGACCTGAGGTAGCAGGGCTGTCACTCTAGGACATGATATAAAATTACATGCACACTGTGACTTTCAGGGTAAAAGAAGGGCAGTTTAATTTCTGACTCTAACACATTTTCAAAAGTGACAGGGGATTGGAGGGTGAAAGTGCCACCTCTCCAATGGCACTGGAGAAACCAACAGTCTATGAAGTTTCTCCTCTAGAAAGGAATGTAAAGCAAGTAACTATTTACATAAAATGTGTAAGAAAGTTCACTACAAGAATGTAAACATCAGAAGGCTTGGAAGCATTTAGAAGAACAGGGTGGCACAGGGCTGCTGTGGTGGTGATGCAGGGTGTTGCTCCAAGGGGTGACCTCCCTGTGGCCTGGCACTGACCAGGGTTCTTGGTTCCCACTGTTCCCTGCAGGAAAACGCTCCAGCTCTCCAGACAGCTCAAGGATCAAGCAGTGGAAGCCCAGGCTTGCTACAGCCTGGGGAACACATGCACGCTGCTTCAGGACTATGAGAAAGCCATTGAGTACCACCTGAGGCACCTGGTGATAGCACAGGAGCTGGGGGACAGGTAAGGGAGAGCCCCAGGTGAGGGTGGAGAGCCCTGACCCCTCTCTGACTTCTGCTCTCCGTGCTGGGGTTAAGCACCAGTGATGTGTGTGCTTGGGAGGCATTAGAAATCTCTGGGCAGCCAGTTGTTAGTCCAATCATCTGTCAAAAACTTGACTCGATTCACCTTTCTCGTGTCACTCAAACCTGAGATTGTGCCCCCAGTGCAGTGTCTGTGTGGGCTGAGTGAGATTTCTAATGAGAGGTGCATCGTGCTCAGTGCCTTGCCAGTGCTGCTGCTGTGTTGTCCCAGGAGGGCCTCTAGAGAGCTCCCAAAAGTTATATTTCCCTTAAAAGCTGTGTGTTTAGGGTACACAAGTGTGCCACTTTGCCACGTTGCTCTGGGCTGGTGCTGGAAACCTTCATGTACAGATGATGTCGCATAAAGAGGCTGCAGATGGTGTGTCTTGGTCTTGCCCCTCGTTATTTAGGAGGCTCACCTTTTAATTTTTCTTAAATTTAAATTTTTTTTGAGAGGTTGGTCCCTTTTTCCTGGATCTTCTGCTCCTGAGCCCTCGTGCAGCTGCAGTGCCTTTGCAGCGCGGTGCTGAATTCCCTGGGAGCCCGGGTGTCCTCCACTAGATGGAGCAGGGACCTCAGGATGGGAGAGCTGTGCCAGCAGCCGGGCAGGCTCTGCTCGGGGCAGGCACAATCCCACCAGGGGTGAATCATGCTGTGGGGGTGCAGGCCTGTGGGCTCCTGCGTTTCTGGGAACACACCCTGTGAGCAGAAGGTATTGAGCAGGGTGACAAGAAAAACGGTGAAATGCTGATCAACCCGCCCAAACCTCTGAAAAGGGAGTTGCAGTCATGCTGAACCTCCCCCTGCGCCCCCAGGTGCTTTTTTTATCCTTTCTCCCCCCACATCTGCTCGTTTGCAGAGCTCAGGAGGCTCTGCCTGCTCCTGCAAACAGCTGCAAACAGCCAGGCTGGGGGTCTGGGCTGCCCAGAGCAGCTCCACATTCCCCTGGCTCCTGGAATCCAGCTGTGCCTGTGCTCTGCTGGGTGCAGTTGGATGCTGTGAGCTCACCCTGGTGATGCAGTGCTGGGGCTCAGCTGCCTGCAGTGTTCTCTCCCTGCTGGCTCAGCTCTGGGCTGCTGCTGAACCAGAGCTGGGTGTTGCATTCTGTCCTGGTTTAGGGCAAATTTGGGAGAGAATCTCCAAAGGGGTCCCCTCCAGAGAGCAAACACACACAGCCCCATCCCACAACTGGTTCGGGAAGGATTCCTTGGAGAGAAGTGGAAAGAACCTGTTTATTGAACAGGCACAGCACCCCCAGCACACAGAATGAACAATACCAGATGACACCACTCTGACAAAGATGACAAATTCAGAAAGTCTCTCTGGGGGTGGTCGCTCTGTTCTCAGTCCCTCCAGTGCTGGGGCAGCTGCTGCAGCCACAAGGTGCAAACTCTCGGTGTTCCCAGGTCCCAGTCTGGCGCAGGTTTGAGTGGTTCCAAAAAAAGGAAAGGAGAAACAGTCCAGGAAGGAATTTGGACTGTTTAGCTAAACTAACTAATGAGCAGAAGCAAAGCAGAAGCAAGAGCAAAGCAAAAAGCAAAAGCAGCGCCATGTACTGTCCTGTCTGTGTGTCCTGCCAGCTGTGGGGGAGTGGCTGATAGCAAAACCAAATCAAAACTTTCACCCTTCAGAGCCAGTCTTGAAGGCACAGAACATGATATCCAGCATAAACAGAACACACAGATGGGGATACAAGCATCACAACATCACCCTAGGACACATTCTCTCTGTGCAGCTCTGAGAGGAGCCCTGCTTGTGTGAGGTGGGAGCTGGGCAGGAGCTTTGGCTTCTCCTTTCAGGCTGGGGCTCACCAGTGAAGCCAAAGCATGCTCCCCTTGCTGCAGTGCTGGCAGTTTGTCCCTGTGGGTGCTGTCCTGCCTCCCCTGTTGTCCATGCCCCGTGTAAGCAGAGTTGAAGATGCCCAGCTTGCTTCATTTTCAGTGTAGAACCTCTGTAGAGGTGGAAGCAGAGCAGGGAGCCTGGCTGTCAGGGCTCTCCAAGAAGCCCTGCAGGCTTTGCCCAGCATTTCTGTGCTTTGACGGTTTGCTGTCCTGCAGGGTGGGAGAAGGAAGAGCCTGCTGGAGCCTGGGAAATGCCTACGTGTCCCTGGGGAGCCACGAGCAGGCTTTGCACTTTGCAAGGAAACACCTTGAGATCTCCCAAGAGGTAAGAGAGGCTGGTGCAAACCAGAGGGAGCCTATGACAAATGGTGAGAGCAAGGCTGTTCTATGCCAAAAGTTAAATTGATGCTCTCCCTGCTCTGGAAAGCCCTTCTTTCTGTGCTGGTTTAGTTCTTAGGAACTGCAGAGCTTGGCTGGAAAACACTTTTTGATGGGAGGCTCCCAGCCTTGCCCTTGATTACAGCAAGTGTGTGAGCTGTGCTTTGCCCTTAACCAAAGTTCTGTGTGAGACAGGACCTGGGGGCTCCTCCCCTGGCTGGCCAAGGTGTTGTGCAGTGTCCAGGGTGTAAAATCCCACTTTGCTGAGCCCAGGGAGGTTCCAGCTGAGCTGGAGCTGCACTCTGGGTGCTGTCCCTGGTGCACACAGTGTGGGTGCTGTCCCTGGGTTCACACAGCCTGCAGCCAGCCCTGTGCCACTGCCACCCCTCTGCGTGTGCAGCTGCTCTGGTTTCACCTTGCCCAGCTCTCTGCAGCTTTCCTGGTGCCTCAGAAGTGCAGAAAGCCAGAATTCCACTGTTTGCTCTTTTCAGTGTGTTGAGGAAATCGGCTGTGGCCTCTTTAGTCTTCCCCAGATGAAGAAATTGCCCTCTTGAAGCACTAATTGAAATCACCATCTGTAAGTGTGCTGGGTGTTCTCCTGCCTGTCTCTTAGGTTGGCTAAATCTCTGAGTAGGGCTGACACAGCAGCCTAATTACAGATTTAATGATACTTATCAGGCACACAGAAATACTGTTCTTTGGCCCTGCACATTTTAGGACTTTCCCAGCTCTGCTGAGGCTGGGCTGAGTCCTCAGATAGCTGAGGGGCCCTGGGAGGATCAGCCCTGGTGGTCCTGGGGCTTTGGGGGTGGAGGGGAGACCCAGCAGGGTGGGGGTCCCAGTGTTGTCACTGCAGGGTGCTGGCTGTGGCTCCAGCTGTGCCAGCTGTGGGTTCCTCGTGGCAGGTGGCTGATGAAATTCCCCCACCATTAATTATGAGAGACTGTCCATTTGACAAGCACCAGGATTTTGGCCAGGAGAAACCTTGTGGAATTCAGTCTTTTCAGGCTGATGTTCATAACTCACTTCCCATCAACCTTCTTCCCAACAAAAACCTAATGGTGGCATTTGAATCCAAATGAAACCAGCTCAGGGTAACCACATGGAAACTGCTGCAGGTTGATCAGAGGTTACTCACAAAATCCCACTGGAATAAAGGATATTTACCTAAAAACCCTGGCAGCTGCTACTGCTCTGGAGTACTTTTGTCATCTCAGAGTGCAGCTCTGGGAGGCTGGGGGCAGCAACCAGGGCTCTGCTGTGTGTGTGTGGCAGCTCCTGCCCGGGGTCATTGTCCTGCCTGTCTGTTCCTGGTTGTTAATGGGGCTTTGGAGATGATCTGAACTGAGTGGAAGTCAGGGAAGCACTTAATAAATGAGCATCAAGGACTGTAAGACCTAACATGGACATAGTCATTTCTCTGGAGATGATGTCAACAGCAAATCTCCTGTAATTGGCAGGGGGATTTATGCCTGGTGATAAGCCCTTTGATCTGCCTCCCTTTACTGGAGCTTGGGGCTTTGTCATAAATAATGTGGGGATTTATGGGTTTGTTCCATGCTGCAGACCATGGCAGGGGACACAAAGGAGCTGTTGCCAGGCATTTCACAGGAGCTGGCCTCTCCAGGGGAACAGCCAAGGTCTTCCTCTGAAGATCAGAGGCTGTTTGTGGGTGACCTCTGTGGTGTGCAGCACAGCCATTCCCTGCTTGGCTTAAACTTTGAGAGGATCCAGTGCTGTGTCCCACAACTCCTCATTTTAACATCTCTGTCCAAACGTGTAACATCAGCTTCCTTGGCCTCAGGCCAGCAAGAGGTGGGAATTGGGGAGAATGTGGACTTGTGAAGGAATTTTTGGAGCATTGTGTGGGTGGATCACTAGGAACAACTCGAAGTTGTATGGCTGTGAGCCAGGAGAGAAGGGCTCCCAGGGCCCTGGTGTGCCCACGTGGCTGATGGTGTCTGTGCTCAGTAACTATGGAAATCCTTGAGGAGCGGGGCTGGGAGCTCCAGGGCTCTGTGCCAAGCTCTGTGTGCCCGCAGGACAGCCCAGATGAGCCCATTTAGGCTCAGTCCTGTGGCACTGGGCGAGCTGAGCCCTCTCAGTCCTTGCTCTGAGCTGTTTGAGCTGCAGCACGGCGAGCACAGACCCTCTCCCAAATTACCCCTGGGGAACAGAGCTGTGTGCTCTCTCAGGTGTCGCTGTGTTGGATTTTGGGGTGTCCCTGGCAAACCCTGGGCTGGGGGCTGTGTGTTTGGAGCAGCCCTGGCCTTTAACCAGTCCCTGTTGGTTTTCCTGCTGCAGATCGGGGACAGGAGCGGGGAGGTGACGGCGCAGCTGAACATGGCCCAGCTCAGGACAGCCCTGGGCCTGGCCCCTGGTGAGGAACACCTGGCTGCAGCTCATCCCTACCCTGGCTACGAGGCACAAGGTGAGTTCCTGGTGTTTTGGTGGCTTTGGGAAGTCAGGAATTTGGTGGTTTGGGGAGGGACCGTTCCTTGCCCCATTTGCAAGCGGGCAGGAAATGGAAATGCTGGAGCAGAATAAGTTGTGAGTGCCTTCACCACAAAGGATGTTTGCTCTGTGCTTTACACATGCTGCAAAAGCAGGAAATGGTCCCCAAAAAAGGGCACAGAAGGAGTTAATGGAATTAATCTGCATTGGGAATGAAATTCCACGTGCCATGCAGCAAACCAGCTTTTGTGTCTTTTAAAGCTCTGGTTCTTTTCTCTGATTTGACTGATACCTGAGGCTTTCAGGAGTGACTGGCAGGGATTTTTGGCTGCTCTTGTTCTGATTAGCACCCAGTAACAAGCCCAGGGCAGGGGCTGGAGGCAGGCTGGGACCATCAGCAAGCACTGGGTGACAGGAACACCAGCAGTGCTGAATGTGGAAAGATGATGTGACCACACTTGGTCACAGCAGCCAGAGTGGATTTCCTGGGCTCTGGGTCACTGCCTGTGCTGCCAGGGGGCAGGGTGGCACAGACAGGTCCCCACAGAGCTGCCAGGACTGTCCTGGACTGCCCACTGCCCACGGGTGGGTGCCTGGCACTGCCAGCTGGCAGCTCTGTGCTGGGGCAGAGTTATTAATGCACTCCCTGCACCCCAGGAGGTGTCACTGATTAAATGTGACCTTGTGGCACGGGCACAGCGCCCTGTGGGCAGCACTGACGTGGAGGGGATGATGCTGGGCTGAGGCACTGTGCCCTGGAGGGGAGGGAGAGGCTGGCTCTGTGTGTGTGTATTGATCTCACATTGATAACCTGCTGCCTCACTGCTGCAGCTGCTCCTGGCAAGGGGAGCTGTGGGGAGGGAGCCAGAGTGTCCTGCTGTGCCCCACTGGAGCTGAGCTCAAATGCTGTGGGGGCTCCCCCAGCTCCCTGTGCCCCTCAGCTCCTCTTGTAACTCCTGCAGAGCTCGTGCCTGGATCTCCTCAGGGGATTCCTTCTGTGTGCCCGTGTTCACAGGGGCTCTTGGCTTGGGAAAGAGACGAGGATCTGACTCCGTGTTTCAGAAGGCTTGATTTATTATTTTATTATACATATTACATTAAAACTATACTAAAAGAATAGAAGAAAAGGTTTCATCAGAAGGCTGGCTAAGAATAGAATAGGAAAGAATGATAACAAAGGTTTGTGTTTCAGAGAGTCTGAGCCAGCTGTGATTGGCCATTAATTAGAGACAACTCCATGACACCAATCCCAGATGCACCTGTTGCATTCCACAGCAGCAGATAACCACTGTTTGCATTTTGTTCCTGAGGCCTCTCAACTTCTCAAGAGGAAAAATCGTAAGGAAAGGATTTTTCATAAAAGTTGTCTGCAGCACTTCTGGTCGGTTACTCTGTTGTGAAAGGAGGAGAGGAAATAAATCTCAGTATTGGTGCTTGAGTGCATGTGGTCCATGGGTTGCTCAGTGCCCTCTGCAGATCCAGATGTGCTGTGTTAACATCTGGAGGCAGCAGTGGGGTCTGTGCAGGTCTGTGGGGGCCCTGGAGGATGGGAAGGGCTGAGCAGCTGCAGGCAGAGCTCTGGAGGTTGCAGTGACCCCGTTAATCCGCGGTGCTCCCGCTCACATTCCCAAGGCTGGGGCTGTTTGTGGAGAGAAGGACAAAGTGTTCTTGGGAGGAGGAACACAGCAAACAAGTGGGATTAGCAGTGCAGGGACAGAAGGATCTGGAGAGCTGATTCCCCCCTCTCCAGCTCCTGGGAATGTGCTGGGGAGGTAAAATCAGCTCTGTGGTGTTGGGCTGCAGGGAGGGCGTGTGAGGCACCCCTGGCTGAGCTCTCAGTGCTCTGCAGGTGGGGAAGGGTCCCTGTCACAGGAGGCACAGCCTGCAGGGAGGAGCCTGGCTCCTTGATTTCTCCTTAGCTTTTATCCTTTTCAGCTCTCTTATCCCAAACTTCACTGGAGGATGAGAGGCCACCAATGTGTCTCTGAGCCCTTGAGGGGAGGGAGATGTATTTTATGGCTGCCAGAAACTTTGGTGCCCTCCTGTGCACCTATTAAATGATTAGAAGAGCATAATTATTTATATTATTAATAGCAGCAGTTTCCAGCCAGAGGAACATCTGTTTCTGTAATAGGAAGCAGGTGAGGGAGTTGAGGTTGGAGCTGGCTCCTGAACCAGCAGTGCCTTTTGATGTTGACAAATCTCATGGCGAGGAGAACTTTTCACTTTTTTATTCCATTCAGATTCTTTTTCCTGCTTAAGGTTACAAAATGGCTGCACATTCCTAAGGATGATAAACCCCTCTGATGAGGCAAATGTGATTAAACACATCAGTTCCATCAGGCAGGTACAGTAAAGCTTCCTAGCAAAGGCTGGGCTAGGTTTTCACTGTGGTGTCCTTCACAGGCTCCTCCTTGGTCACTGCCCTTCCCTGGGCTCTGGGGGTGGAAGGACTGCCTGATGTTTCTCTCTGCTGTTCTGGCTCCCCTTGCTGAGCTCTTGATGGTTTTAATTAATATTCTGAGAGTATTTGGATGTCAGAAGACAAAGCTGGAGGCTGGGGAAGTGGGGCAGGGCTGCAGGAGTCTTGTGAAAGCAGCGACCTTGTTGGGAAAGGCAAACACAGGGAGCTTAAAGCAACAAACTGAGGGAGGCTGGAGAGGAGCTGGAGCACCAAGTAAATAAACAGGGGCTGGGTTTGCTTCTCCAAACAACCAAAAATGTGGCCCTGAATAAATCTCCTTCTCTTTCACACACTGCAGGCTGGGAGTTGAGCGCTGGTAGGCTTTGCCTTTGGAGAGGATGAAGGACTTTCTGTGGCTCCATGGGGTTGTTTTTAGGGGTGAAGGCAGCCAGGGTGAGAACCAGCACTGGGGTGCAGACAGACAGACAGACAGACTGCACTGGTGCCCTTTTGCAGAAGAGTTGAAGCTGCAGATCTGCTCTGTGAGGAGCTGCCTGTGCCCAGCATGGACTGGGAGCTGCCCTTTCCTGGGGGAAATAAGGGATTATTTACAGGTAAATCTTGTCAGTTTGGCTATGAGAATGAGCCTGACTCCCCTCTCTCCTGAGAAGGGGCAGGGATGAGGCTGCCCTGCATGTCTGGTGCTCCAGGGCTCCATGCTGGGATTGCTCATCCCTGTGTGTTCTGCAGTGGGCACAGCACCCCAGTCACTCCTGAGCACTGCTCAGCTCTGTGGGGTTTGATTGTGGGGCTCTGCATCCTCAGTGCAGTTTGGAGCTCATCTCTTCACAGGAATCTTTGAACCCCTGGATCAATCAGACTGAAATAGATTAAAAAATCTGCTTTTATGTTTCCCAGCCTGTTTGTTTTTGTTTGTTTGCTTGCTTTAAATATCTTTGAAGTACCTAGAAAGTGTTTAGGGCTGATAAAGCAGGCAGCATTGACCATCCCTGTGCTGATGCAAGCAGGGAGGAGGTGATGCTGCCCAGCCTCAGGGCTGTTCCTCCCCTGTCGTTTGCTCAATGCTCCTGCAGAAAGCTGTCAGCTGGGGGCTGTGGCAGTGTGAGAGCAGCATCTTGCTGACAGTGGGCCAGCCCTGCTCCCTCAGGCTGTGATTTCACTGTCTGGGAAGCATTTCCCTTCCCTGGGGCAGGGTTGGGGTCACATCCCCAGCACAGAACCTGCCCAGTCCCCTGCAGCCACTCTGAGCAAGGGCAGCAATTCAAAGTGCTCAATGTTAAATCTCCTCAGCTGGATTTGATGTTTCCCAGGAGCTGCTGGGCTGCAGCTCAGCCTTTCCTTCATGGTGAAAAGCAAAGCCTGAGGCTGTGCTGGGTAATTGTACCTGCTGAGGCAGGGGTGATGGATGCATGAAATGCTGCAGGAGCAGAGTGGATTTTGGCCAAGGGAAGGGAGGGTTGGTGGGCTGGTGGCTTTGCTGTGCTCCAGCAGGGGCTCTCAGGGAGAAAATGCCATCCATCCATCCATCCATACATCCATCATCCATCCATCCATCCATCCATCCTTCCCCTCCTACAGTATCTGGAAACAGGAGTGTTTCTGAACACTTTTGGGGTGCCCAAAAGACCTGTCAGTGTGGCCCTTCAGGAGATCTGCTTCCATGGGGGTTCTGCAGTGAAGATTCAGGTTTCTCAAGGTTGCCTCCTCTTTGTAATGAGTTTTTTTCTAAATCCTCTGCTGTTACAGCTGTGAAGTCATTTCAGCAGCACTGGTGGGGGGATGAACCTCTGAGTCATTTGGATTTTAAACTCAGTAATTTAGCACTCACTTCAGACTGCCCCAGTATTGGCTGTAGGAAGTTTTGAAATGCTCTTTCTGAGTATTCAAGGTTCCTCTCTGATCCTGCTGTGTGCATCAGCCTCTCTCCCAGCACTGGTGTCAAATACAGCAGGAGTTCTTGGCTCACAGCAGAGGAAATGCTCCAGGACTGGAGAAGATGATGTGCTACTGAAATTTGTTTTATCTTGATGCCAGGGGAGATGGCAAGTGCTGGAAAAGAGGGTGAGGAGCAGGCCAGTTCTTGAAGCCTGTGGCAGAGAAGGCACAACGTGGCTTGTGGCAAAGCCATGCATCCAATCCAGATTAAATCTCTTGTTGTGGGGAGGGAGAACTTGTTGGAAATCCTTGGTTCTGGGAGGGCTGAAGTTCCCTTTGGCTGCAGTTCCTGGCCCCAGCTGCACTCCCAGCCCTGCTGGGCTGTCTGGTTCCTTCCCAGACAGTTTTCCCTGGAAGCTGCTGGGTAGGAAATGCCCTGGCTGTGGTGCTGCTCTGGCCGTGAGCACAGCACTGCCCTGAGGAACAGGATTCCTCTGCTTGCTGGGCCTTTTACGCAGCACAGAACAGACAAGAAGGAATTTCTCTTTCTTGCCCAGCTAGAATTTCTTTTTCTCTTTTAAAACTTTCTGTGTGAATGGCCGCAGAAATGGATGGTATGCATGGATGTGCCTCAGCGTTGCTCTGAGCAGGGCAAGGCCAGAGCTCAGCAGAGCCCCTGTCATCCCTGGGGTGACCTCAGGACCATTCCCTGGCAGGGACAAGCCCTGGGACAGCCAGCCTTGGCTTAGCAGAAGCCCTGGCAGAGCTCAGAGCCCAGTCCAGCGTGGGCAGTGTGTTCTGCTGGCTGATCACAGGGGGAAGGATCAGGTCTATCCCCCTCTATTTTACAGGATTTTCCTGTGGGTGTTTGATGGCTGCTGAGCTGACACGTGGCTGCTCCTTCCCTGCCCTCCCTGAGTCAGTCTGGAGGACAGAATCATGTCCTTGGGCTTGTCTGGCTGCTGGAGATGTTGCCCCCGTTAATTATTGTGTGTCACTTTTAGCTGAACCCTGCTTTTGATCTCTGCTTGCTCAACACCAGCTGATAATGGCTGGTGGGAGGTCATGAGGCTCTGCTGCATCCTGGAGGGGAAATCCTGCCCTCAGAAGGAGCCAGGTGCTGCTGCCAAGCCCATCTCACCTCTGCTGGGTGAGCCCTGGGGCTCTGAGCCTGCTCCAGCTGCTCCACCCAGCTCAGCTGATCTCCCAGAGCATCCCTCTGTCCCCACAAGGGTTCCTGTCTGCAGCAGGGATGGCCTGGGGGTTTGGTTACAGGAGACTGCCTGACACGGCCCAGCCTTCCACAGCCTCCAGGCTTGACTTTCTCAAGTGTTTTCTGCAAATATTCCTCCTAAATATTTCATCCTTTGACCCAAATTGCCAATGTTTTATTTGCAAATCACCCTTGGTTAGAGAAAAGCTGATGCCTGTTGCACATTTGGGGGAAAACTGGAATCAAAGATGTGCCCAACACCACAGCAGTTACTCAAGAGTTGTAAGGCTGCAAATAAGATCCCCTTGTATTCCAAGACTGCAGCTTTCCTACCTTCAGTTTGCTCCTACTGGGGGAAATAAATAGCAAATAAGAAAGAAACTCCCTTGTGCCATTTCCACCTGCAAGGAGGATTCTTTTTCCAGGTTTTAGCTCTTCTGTCTGAATGTGAGGGCTCTTGGCCAGTGATCCAGAGCATCTCCTCGTTCCCTGTCCCCATCCAAGGAGCTCTGTGCCAGCTGCTCACCCTGAGTGCAGCCAGGAGATGCCCCAGGGCTCTGGGTGCTGTGTGGCACTGCTGTTATTGCTGTTCTTTTCAGCCCATTGCTCAGCTGTCAGACTGGATTGTGCAGATGCAGAACTGGGGTGACACAAACACAGAGCATCTTCTCTCCCAGATCAGCCAGACAAGCATCTCGATGCAAAGGGAATTTCTCTGTACTGCCACAATACTGTGTGCAGCTTTTGTAAGGGAACAGTTTTGCCACAGAGGAGAAAACTGCAGGATTCTTGTTCTGGAGCAGGGCTTTGTTGTGCTCAGGGCCTGTTGGGAGGCTGAGATTTGTTGTGCTCTGGGTAGAGCTCATCAATCAGTGCCTCCCAGCAAAGGGAGGGATGATCCTCCCAAGGATCAATCCTGTCCCTGTGGTTCTGTGTCCTCAGCCACAGGAGCAGCCAGAGCTGCTGGGATTCCCTGGTCCTTCCCTGCCTGCAGGAGCACGGTGAGCAGATGGCCCTTCCATGGATGGGCACACAGCAGCTTGGCACCAGCATTTTATGGCCCAGCCATTGTAAATAACTGATATTATTTGCTTTCTCTATTTGGAGAAAAGTATTGTTCTAGCCCAGTAGCAACTGGGAAAACAAATGCCACCATTTATCAGGCGAGTGCTGACAATAATAGAGGTCAAGTGGATTTATAGTGCCAGAACCCATTATGTGTTTGAAGACTAATTAAAGCCTTAAATGAGATGCTTGTCCTACTGGAGGATGCTTTTTTATTTTTTTTTTTCCTTCTTTCTTTTCCTGCTGCTGTTCTTGTTCTCCCCCTCCCCCTTGCCTCTGTCAGAGCTTTGCTGTAATAAAGGAGCACGAGGCTGCCAGAGCTCCCCTGATGAGATGGCAGCAGAGGATGATTGGAGATGCTCTGGGAGCACTGGACCCTGTCCCCACTGTCACTGGGGGCTGGGGAGGGTTTCCAGAGCAGCATTCCACCCCAAACAGCAGGCTTGGCTGCTCTGGTGTAATTATCCTGGACAGTATTTGGAGTTATCTGCTAGGTTTGGGTCTGTGCAGAGGGGGGAGGTGCTGTCCACCCAAAAGCCAAGTCACTCTCTTGGTCAGTGCAGGTACAGGGGGAAATGCCCTTTTCATGAGAATACAGCATGTCCTGATGTGGGGTTTGTTGTGTTTGGGGTGCCCAGCCCATGCTGGCAGGCAGTGGAGGCCAATTCTGGTTCCATGACCTTTCCCTGCTGCTTTTCCTTGGAGTCCCCTGTCAGGTTGAATTCTGCCAGCTCTGGCACAGCCCCCCTGAGGGATCCAGCCTGTTCCATTTGTAAATACAGAACTGGGGCTGGGGCTGGGGGGGGGGAACTGCTCTGCTGCTCCTGTGGGAGGGGGGGCAGAGCTGGGGCTCATCAAAGCTCATGTCAGCCTGATGAGAGCTCCTGCAGGGCTCCCCGAGTCCCTGCCACACATGTTCAACCTGATCTTATCAACTGCAACCTCTACACATGTTCAGCCTGATTTATCAGCTGCAATCTCTACACATGTTCAGCTTGATCTTATCAACTGCAATCTCTACACATGTTCAGCTTGATCTTATCAGCTGCAATCTCTACACATGTTCAGCCTGATCTTATCAACTACAACCTCTACACATGTTCAGCTTGATTTTATCAGCTGTAATCTCTACACATGTTCAGCCTCATCTTATCAGCTGCAATCTCTACACATGTTCAGCCTGATCTTATCAACTGCACTCTACACATGTTCAGCCTCATCTTATCAGCTGCAATCTCTACACATGTTCAGCCTCATTTTATCAACTGCACTCTCTACACATGTTCAGTGTGATCTTGTCAGCTGCAGTCTCTTGGAGATGGAGCCTGTCCATGCAGCAACAAAGCTCTGTCTGCCCAGCTTGCCCTAGTGCTCCTTTCCATGAGATGATCCCATCACCATCCTTGATAAACCTTCCTTGTGTTCTCTGTGGCTGCAGATTAAAGACAAGAATGTGAAAACCGTTAAAGTCGCCTCAGCGGCCAAATTGCAAAAGCAAAAAGCTGAAAAAAATTAAAAAAAAAAATTTTAAATCCCCTTGGTTCATGGTGCTGTTGAGATCATAGATGGGGAGGAGGAAGAGATTTTGAAAAAAAATATTTAAAAAAGGAACAACACCCCTGAAAAGAGCAACATCCCAGGAGCTGCAGGAAAACAGGGCATGAATGCAGGCAGTCAGGAGCGCTGCTCAGCTGATGTTCACAAGAAGGTTTCAACTTGCTCTCTTTGAGACCTCAGCAAACCTCCAAGACAGAGAGAGCATTTAGAAAGGCCCCTGAGGTTTTCCATTTCTCTGCAGCAGGCTTGGTAAACATGCCAATAAATGCTGGAGAGAGAGAGAGGGGAATAAAACCTTGCAGAGGAGCAGACCTGGGTTTTGAGCTGCTCAATCCTTCACATCCCCACTGCTGCTGTGGAGCAGCCCTGGGGAGGAGGAGGCAAAGCTCAGCTTTGGCTGAGCATTAAGTGGTGCTGCAGGTATTTCTGGGCTAAATAACTTGGGAGAGGCTGAAAGTTACATCTGGAGCCATCTGAGGGAATGGAGACAGAAAGTTAGAGGGACTCCTCCTGCCGTGGGATGCTTGTGAGTATGGAAAGCTCTGCTCTCCTGGAAGGTGCATGAGGATGTGTGGGATGAGGAGGGGAAAGCTCCCACGTGTCTGGTGGGATTTGCTGCTGGTGTGGGTGCAGTTTCTTGTAGCCCTGGGTGATAGGGACCCTCCTAATGCTGCTGGTTTTAGTGGTGGTGAGTGGAGACAGTGCCCCCAGCACTGGCTGGGATTGCTGAGCTGGATGAAGTTTTTCTATAATTCTGAACTTTTTCCTGTCTCACCTCCAGTGTGTGCAAACCCCACACAGTCACAGACAGCCACCAGCATCAGAACAAGTGAAAAAGAAGAATTGTTGTGCTGGGGTAGGCTCAGCTGCCTGTGTCTATTAAATTAACAGCAGGCAGGTTTTCTCTGCTTGGAGATTAATGGCTGCTGGCCAGCAGTTCAGTGCTCTGGGAGCACACAAAAGCACCTGGGGATGGAGGTGTGTAATTAATGACTCTTTAGACAGCTGGAAATGATGTCTGTTTATCTAACTGGGCACACTTTGCTGCTTTCTTGCTTTCCTGGAAGTGGCTGTTAAAGGGAGCACGCTCACTTCCAGGGCTGGGCTCGCCTCTGGAGCCCAGATGTGGTGTTTGGAACCCAGATCAGGTGTTTGGAGGTGACTTTTCCTCCAGATGCACCTTGCTGCCGTGGGTTGTTCTTTGGGAAGCCACGAGCAGCTGTGGCAGTGCCCAGAGGGTGAAACTGGGAATAACTGGGAGCAGCCCAGCCCTGCTGTCCCCTCCTGCCCTGCCCGAGCCACGTGGCAGCAGCCAGAGCTCCTTCAGCCAGGACTGGCAGCACCCAAAGGTCCTTCAGCCATCTCCTCCCTGCTGAGGGTGGTGGAACAAATGGAGTTTTCTCCAGGGATGGAGTTGTTGGGCTGCCCAGGCAGTCACCACCCCTGGAGGTGTTCAGGGAGTGATGGACGTGGCACTCGGTGCTCAGATCTGGGTGACACGGTGGCAATTGGTTGGATTTGAGGTCTTTGAGGCTTTTCCCACCACAAATGTTCTGAGCTGCTGACAGGTGGGCCCCTGGCTTTGTGTGCTGGGATGAGTTTGGTGGGAGCACTGCCTGCTCCTCGTGACGTGTGTTCAGAGCCTGTTCTCCACCTCCAGCCCTGATGTCAGTCCCCTGAACTCAAAGCCTGCTAATGAATCACCTTAAAACAAAGCTGGAGCTGCTGTGCTTTTTGGAGGAGAGGCAGAAATGTGCAGAAATGTTTTTGCTTATTGGAATCATTATGGCTGCCAGCAGCAAATCCCTTCAGGGTGGTGAGGGGCACAGGCATCAACTTCAGGTCGCTTTTGGCCGAGCTGTGATGTGAGTTTGTGACCCTTTAGTGATTATTTAAATAATAAATAAATTTGTTATTTATTTCCCCCAATAGGAGCAAACTCAGGGTAGGAAAGCTGCAGTCTTGGAATACAAGGGGATCTTATTTGCAGCCTTACAACTCTTGAGTAACTGCTGTGGTGTTGGGCACATCTTTGATTTCAGTTTTCCCCCAAATGTGCATCAGCTTTTCTCTAACCAAGGGTGATTTGCAAATAAAAGACCCGGGTATTCTGAGCTTGTGCCTTATGGGCTGAGCCTCTCAAAGCAGAGCTGTCCTTGGGGTTGGTGCAGTTTGGATCCAGCTGTGGTGGCAGCTGGAGCCCTGGCTGAGCTGGGTGTGCTGGTGGAGGAATCCCTGGAGCCTGTTTCCATTTAATTCCCATGCTGTGCTTTCAGCCAGCCTTGATTGGTGAATTTTGTGCTTTTTCTCTGTTATGTTTGCCCAGTGAGGAGCTCTGGGGCCATTTGGTGCATCCTGGCTGTTTGTCAGCAGGGCAGGAGCAGCTGGAAGGAGCTTGAAGGGAAACTGGAGGTAAAGAGGGTTTGGAAACCAGGAGTAGTGACCTGTGTTTCACCCACTCTGTTGTTGTTGGAATCAAACATCAAAATCTTATGAAATCTCAAATAAGTACCATAAATCCTGCCAAGTTTTGATTCCTCGTTCAGGTTCAAGGCAAGATTTTGTTCCCCTTAAGGCTGGGCCTATGATAGAACACATTTGCTCCTTCACTTAGTTTTGCAGCCTCTGTGACTGCAGAGAAAAGCTCAAAGTTGAGTCCCAGAAACATTCTTTCAGCTATAAACATGATGATAAAGCAGAAAATCCACAGATGTATTAAATTGCCTCTTTGTTATGATTTTTCTCAATGCCAGTCCCATGGCTGTTGTGGTTTAGGGTGAGGTTTGTAACTCCTGAATCGCAGAGACCTTGTCTGAGATCAGGGTCCTGGTGTGACCTGGCTGCAGCTCAGTGGCCAAAGCCTCACACAGCCCTGTGACAGAGCTTTAAAACGCCCAAAACAAAAGGGAAAAAAACCCCAAATTTTACTCTCAAGGCCAGCACAGCTGCATCATCCCACCCCTTTGACTTTTAGCTAACCAGAGCTGGTTTGGGTTCCTTCTGTGTGACATTTGTGTGTTGGTGACCCCGCCCTGATGTGAGAGTGTTGTTTTGCAGGAGCCAGGCCAAAGAGACTCCAGAGGAACAGCATGGACAGCCTAGACTTCCTCAAGTTCCCTTCTGAAAAGGTAAGCAGAGATGTCTGGCCTCAGAGATTGTTCACTGGGAATCTGTGCACAGATTCCAATTGGTTTGTTGTTGCCTGGCTTCATTTGCGGGGAAATATGCAATTAGCAGATATCACTGAAGTCAATGGGATTAACCAAAGAGGGTTTCTGGAGAGCTTGGAGGGGAGGAACAGCTGGTCTGACTCAAAAGGCACTTAACACTCAAAGCTGGAAAGTCACTTCTGGGCTTTTTTTGCAAAAGCAGCCCTTGATTGGAAGGATCATGGTGAGCAGCTTAGCCCTGAGTGGCTGCCAGTGCCTGTCACCCCATGGAGGGACACAGGGGGCACACAGAGGACATGGAGCACTGCAGGAGCACAGGGTTTGTTCCAGGGTTTGTCCCAGGGTTTGTCCCAGGGGTTGCTCTGCTCCTGGGAATGTCAGATCTGAGCAGATCAGAGTTTCCTCTGTGTCCCAGGGCTGCTCCTGCAGCAGCTGGAGGCTCTGAGCCCTTCCAGCCCCAGGGATCATTTCAGCCTCTCAGGAGATGCTGCTGCTGCTGCCCAGGGCTCAGCCTGTCCCTTCCAGAGGGATGGCCAGGCCTGCAGCCACGCTGCTTTTTTGGGATGTTTCTGGCACAAATCATCCCCATTCACCCAGTGCTTTCCAGGCACAGCATTTCCAGAGCTGTCACAGAGAGGAAAAGCTCACCCAAGCTGCAGGTGGGTGCAGACAGTCAATGGGATAAAACCTCAGGCTTTATCATTTAGGTACCTAAACCTAAATGGTACCTAAACAATTTAGGTACCTAAAAATCCCAGCAAACACTGGGAAGGCCAGGCAAAAGCTCCTCCCTGAATGAACTCTCTTTGGAAAATAGATTCCAAATGTCCTGATGTGTTTTGATCGATTGTCCCCTTGGCCATTTTGGCTTTTGCCGCTCTCACCAGCGTGACTCCGTCTCTGGGTGCCGATGGCAGGGACAGCAGTGCCCAAGGTCAGGGACATTGGCTGGTGTCCCCATGGAGCAGCAGAGCCCTGGGGGCTGCCCAGGGGCTGGGCTGTGTGTGACAGGCTGTAAATGCTGGATAACACTCAATAGCTCAGGCAGGGGCAGGGGTTGCAGGGTTCTGTGGGAGGATGGAGCACGCAGGAGCTGTGGGGTCAGTGTGAGCTCTCCTGCTCCCCGCAGTGTCCTGGGCAGGCTGTGAGGTCACCTCTCCCTCAGAGGGCTCTGGGTGCAGTTCCTGTGCTCTGTGCCCCTGGGTACAGCCCTGGGAGAGCTCCTGGGCTTTGTGCTGTGCTGGGAGTGAGGAGGAGCAAGGAGTGAACCCATGGACTGAACCCTGAGCTCTCCAGCATCCTCTGGGGGTTGTCTCTGCAGAAATGCCTTCTCTTTCTCCTCTGCCAGAGCCTTCAAAGCCAGCAGAGCCCCCTGGTTACCCCACTGCCAGGAGCCCCTGCCCAGCGCCTCTCTCAGGGCTGGGGCACAGGAACCCACCCTGGTTCTGAGCTCCAGCACGCTGCAGGACACTGCTCACCCTGCTCCCTCCAGTGTGTCTCTCACTCCTGCATTTCATCTCCTCTGGTTTTGTCTCCCAGCCTCTTGTTTATTCCTTTGTGTACCAGACTAAAATCTCTTTCTCACCCTCTGGGTTTCACCCTGGAGGTGCCCACGTGCTGCAATTGAGTCATCTCTCCTGCTGTCATGCACTGAGCACTGGGAGGGCTCCAGCCAAGGCACTGCAAGGCACTCTCCAGCTCTGATTTCTATTCCTGTGGCTGCTTTTTAAGTTATGGACACTGGCCTGGCTGTGCTGGTGCCATCAACATGGCAGTGAATCTCTCCTTCCTTCTCACTGTTCCTGTTTGGGATCTGTGTCACCTGTGTTTCCCCACACCCTGGGTGTCAATCCTGTGTTTCAGTCTGTGTTTCCATCCTGTGTTTCCATCCTGTACTTCAATCCTGTGTTTCCATCCTGTATTTCAATACTGTGTTCCAATCCTGTACTTCTGTACTTCGTCCTGTACTTCATTCCTGTGTTTTCATCCTGTGTTTCAATCCTGTGTTTCCATCCTGTGTCCCAATCCTGCATTTCCATCCTGTGTTTCGATCTTCTATTCCAATCCTGTATTTCAATCCTGTGTTCCCATCCTGTGTTTCCATCCTGTATTTCAATCCTGTGTTCCAGTCCTGTGTCCCAATCCTGTATTTCCATCCTGTGTTTCAATCTTCTATTCCAATCCTCTATTTCCATCCTGTCTTTCAATCTTCTATTCCAATCCTGTATTTCCATCCCGTGTTTCAATCTTCTATTCCCATCCTGTGTTTCCATTCTGTATTTCAATCCTGTATTTCCATCCTGTGTTTCCATGCTGTGTTTCAGTGTCAGTGGGATCCCTGAGCCCCAGCCCCACGTTACCTGTGCTCCTGTGCCTCTCCTGCCCTGTGGGCAGTGCTCCCCCAAACCCTGAGGCAGGGCTTGCTGCAGTGACTGTCTCTTGCTTTCCCAAGGAGCAGAATGGGGACAGCCACCACGTGGGAGAGCTGAAGATCTCAGGGCAGGAGTTCCTGTCGCTGCCTGCCAGGACGAGGAGGCACCGGGAGCACCAGGCCAGCTCGGAGAGGAGACCCCAGGGACCCCCCCTGGATGCTGGGGAGCTCAGGGGCCAGGTGCCACAGTCGGTAGGAAGATGATTTTAATCTCCAGTGGGATGGTTTTAATCTCCAGTGCTGATCTGGGAGTTCCTCATCTTTGATTTTACCTCATTTCCAGCCGGGTGTGGGGGTGGCAGGGGGGATTTCTGGCTGGAAAGGAGATTCTGTAGCTGTGCTCTGTTTGTTGGCTCTGGGGGCAGCTATGGGCAAATCCTTTTGTGTTTTTGAGCCTCAGCATCACTGTCCCTTGAGCAGAGCAGTGGAACCAGTCTCCATCACAAGCTGAGTCTCTGTGGTGACATTTAAACCTTCTCTGGAGGGACAGGAGCCTGGAGCTGGGCTTAGCTGAGTTCAGGATTGTCAGGATGTGATGCCTTGAATTCCAGAACAGTACAGCAGTTTGGGTGCTTTGTGGAGCATGAATTGATCAGCTCCTGGGGCTCATGAGTGGGATTGGTGCCTTCACAAAGCAGAGCCCTTCCCAGATCTCTGGCACACAACCACAAGTGCTGCTTTGCTGGTTGCCTCTGCCAAATGTGGGACTGTAGAAGTTGTACCTCATGTTCTGATCACACTGATGGTCAATGTGCAGAGTGGTCTCTTGGGATTCATCAGAAATGGTAGAAATCATCATCCAGGAGTTTTTCCTTGGGAGCAGCTCAGATGGAGCTCATTTCCTCAGGAGCTGCCCTGGTGATTTCCATGTTCTGCTCCTGTGCTGGGAGCTCTGGTCAGTCTGTGCTTGTCTCCCAGGGTGAGGATCCTGTCCTGGGCAGCTCCCCAGATGCCTTTGTGCTGTTTTAACCTGACAGTTCTGCTGGCTTTGGTTGATGCTTGTGGTGACACGTGGCAAACACAAATACCAGGGAGCTTCCCTGCAGCTCTGCTGGGTTTGTCCCAGCCCTGGAGGCACAGCTCACTCCCACAGTGAGAGGTGGCACCTTCCTTGGGGCTTGGAGGGGTTGGAACTCAGGGATCTCAGGTGGGAAAGCCCCACACCCTCAGCTTGTTGCCAGGAGAGATGAATGATGAATGATCAGTGATCTCATGGGTGCTGGGAATATTCAGGTTTTTGCTTTACCCTGGGTCTCTAACACACTGTCACAGTTCTGTGATCATGCAGAGATTCCAGATGGAGGAAATCCAAGCCAGAAAAGATAGGCCTAGTTTTGTTGGGTTTTTTTTTTTTTTTTTTTGTGGTTTTTTTTTTTTTTTTCTTGGCATTTAAGAAAAAGAGAAATTAAATATTTTCATGCTGGCTAAGAAAGAGTCAGAGCTGCAGAGCTTGGGGATGCTTGAAGGGAATTCTGGCTCTGAGTCCTTTGTTCCTCAGCTGTGGATCATGGGGAGAACACATCCTGCTGTACCTGTGTGCATGAGTGTGTGGACACATCCTTTTTTTACCACAGACATTCCTGACTTTCAGTTCTCTGGCCACTGGAGACCCAATTTTTACACTAACTGGGGTGTTTAAAATTTTTTTAGACTTCTCTGAGCTCATTCTTGGTTCCCAACAGTGCTCATGGAAATGGTCTGCTGGGAAAAACATTTCCTGCAGCTCCCAGGTGCAAACATGATCAGTGAGAAGGAAAACAAAGCTCATCTGAGCCAGAGAGGAGCCAGCAGCATGGGGGCACACAAGGCAACACAAAGAGAGAGAAAAACCACTTCTGCCAGAAATAGCCCTGTATTTTTAACTCAGACATTCAGGCAGAGCCCAAACAGGAGCCACACTCCATCAGGAGCTGGGGAGGGCATTCCTGAGGAGTGGGGCTGGGGCTGGAAATGGCCCTGTGGGGCTTTGGGGACCCCTTGGCAGCACTTGTGGGGTTTGAGAGAGGCCAGAGGGCTCTGGGGTGGCTCTGGGGTCACTTCAGGGCAGCTTTGCTGTGCTGCAGCTCCCAGCTTGGCCAGGCTGACTCTGCAGCACGGGCCAGACCTCAGGGTGTTCAAAGCCAGCCTTGTCCTGTGGGTTTGCCATGAGCAAAGCAACCCCTCTGTGCTCTGCTGTCACTGTTGGAAAGCTGCAGTTCCATCCATGGGAGCCTTTGCAGTCAGAGGGAGCAAACCCTACCCCAGAGGCAGAGAAGCTTTTCCTGGTCAGACAGCAAGTCCCTCAAATTCCTCATTTTGCAAGGAAAAAAGCAAAAATTCTCTTTAATCCATTGGTAAACTGTGAGTCCTCAGTTAGAGGTGATCTCTGCAGCTTGATCTGAGGCTTTTTGGGGTGCCACAATCCCTGCTGTCCATGGCAGAGGAAAAGCTGTGAGCAGGGAAAAAAATGAACCCAGGTCCAGCAGTGTGACCTCTGGGTCAGCCCTGAGCTCCATCCCAGGGCAGGTCCAGCCTGAGCTCCATCCAAGGGCAGATCCAGCTCCATCCCAGGGCAGATCCAGCCCTGAGCTCCATCCCAGGGCACATCCAGCCCTGAGCTCCATCCAAGGGCAGATCCAGCTCCATCCAAGGGCACATCCAGCTCTGAGCTCCATCCCAGGGCAGATCCAGCCCTGAGCTCCATCCCAGGGCAGATCCAAGGGCAGATCCAGCTCTGAGCTCCATCCCAGGGCAGATCCAGCCCTGAGCTCCATCCCAGGGCAGATGCAGCCTGGGGAGGTGCTGGGGATGAGGTGCCTCACTCAGAGCCCCTGCACTCACGCCCATCCATCCCCTGCCTGTGGTTTGCCTCCCTCTCCTCCCCCTGGTGTGCTGGGGCGATGCTGCTCTCCTGCCTCCCCCGGGGAGGCTCCAGGCCGTGCTGATGGCTGTGCAGTCGTTGGAGCTGGCATGGCAGAGCCCTGGTGGCTGTCATTAGCGCTGGTGATGATGCTGCTGCTAATTACCGAGTGCTGGGAAACTCCCCCTGGGAGGAGGCGGAGGGGAGGCAGAGCAGGGCATGGAGAGGAGCCTGTCCCTGCTGGCAGCTCCGTGGGGCCTGAGGAGGGCTCAGCCTGCAGGAGAGGCCGTGGGGATGCTGGCATGGATGGGAGCAGCCATGGCCCAGCTGCTGGGGAAGGTAGGAGAGCGAGCAGGGCCCCTGTGTGCCCGTGCTCACGGGGCTCTGAGGACTGGGGAAGAGATGAGGATCTGACTCCATGTTTCACAAGGCTTGATTTATTATTTTATGATATATATTATATTAAAACTATACTGAAAGAATAGAAGAAAGGATTTCATCAGAAGGCTAGCTAAGAATAGAATAGGAAGGAATGATAACAAGCCAGCTGACTGTGATTGGCCATTAATTAGAAACAACCACATGAGGCCAATCCCAGATGCACCTGTTGCATTCCACAGCAGCAGATAATCATTGTTTACATTTTGTTCCTGAGGCCTCTCAGCTTCTCAGGAGGAAAGGATTTTCCATAAAAGATGTCTGTGACATCCCTGTGCCTCACACCTGCCTGCCACCCTCTGCAGGAGCTGCTGGTGAATGTGCTGCCCCTGCAGGAGGCTCCTCACCCTGCTGGGGCAGACAGGGCCTTCCTTACCCTGCCCAGAGTGGAGATTTCCCAGCCGTGGCTGGTGGCGCTTGCAGGAGAAGGACCAGCCCTGCAGGGTGTGGGGGTGAGCAAGGACAGGTCCTGTTCGCCAGGAGGTGTGCAGCTCTCCTGGAGATGCTCTGAGTGCCCTGAGGAGGATTTGCTGTGGGAGAGGATGATGAGGGTGAGGTGCTTTTGGTCACATTTCTGCTCTGGTGCAGCAGAAGTGGCTGCATTAAAGCTCTGTCCCTGCAGCTGTGGGCAGCCAGATCCAAATCCCTCCCTGGCACTCGTGCAGTGCACACCTTTCTGAGCTTCCTCTCTTTTAAAAGGAACATCCAAGCAGGGGTTTTGTACTACATGAAACTTGCAGACATCAAAGGCTTGCTCATAAATTTAACCCCTCTCTCCACTGTGCTGAAGGTCAGGATGCTCCAGCTTGGCTTTGACTCGGTAGCAGATGTGTTTTGGGGGGTTATTAGAAGGTTGCTGGAAGGATGGGATTTTTCTAACACTTCAGAAATATCAGAGATTGTGTCCCTCACCCTCCTCTGTGCAGAATGAGAGGGCCCATGGAGGGAAGGGGCTGTGTGTTCTGGAAAAGACTTCCTGGGACCTGCCCCAGTTCTGGGCCTGTGTTTGAGGTCAATGGGACTGAGTCAATGGGACTAAACCAATTTATTGTGCCAAGGTCCAACAGCTGCAGCAAAAGCCACGGAGCAAGGTAAGGATCAAACCCACCCCTGCCTGTATCTGTGCTCTGGAAATCCCTGATCCCCAGGACATTGCAGGGAGTGACTCCTCACCCTGCAGAGCTGTCCCCAGCCTGTCCTCAGCCAGGCCCATTTACAGGCAGGGGAAGAGGAGCTGTGTGTGCCTGCAGTGATGACTTGCAGGGATGGCTGCTGATGTGTTTAGACACTGAACGATTTTCAAGCTCTCTGCATCTCCAAACATTCCCTGGGACAAATGTTTTTATAAGGCCTTTTTTATGATGACAGTGAGAGGCAGCCATAAAAGAAAGGAATTTTTTGTAGGTCATGCATCCCCACCCCAGAGGCAGGCTGCCAGAGTTGTTTTGGTGGTTTTCTGTCCCAGGATTTATTGGGGGGATGTTGGTTGCAGGATGCTCATGGTTGATGTGCTGAGGGTCAGCCTTGGTGGTTTTCTGCCCCAGGATTTATTGGGGGATTGTTGGTTGCAGGATGCTCATGGTTGATGTGCTGAGGGTCAGCCTTGGTGGTTTTCTGCCTCAGGATTTATTGGGGGGATGTTTGTTGCAGGATGCTCATGGTTGATGCTCTGAGGGTCAGCCTTGGTGGTTTTCTGCCCCAGGATTTATTGGGGGGATGTTGGTTGCAGGGTGCTCGTGGTTGACCCTCTGAGGGTCAGTGGCAGGGAGCAGATCTGGAGGGTTCTGCCTGTCCCTGCTGAATCAGAGCCTGTCCAGGCAGCTCTTGGCTGTCAGGTGTCCCCATCCCTCCCTGTGACTTCACTGGGAGCTGCAGAATGGGCTGGGTGTGTGCAGGGATGTGTCAGCCTTGGGGGCTGCTCATTTCCCTCCTTTCCCTGGTTGCCTTGTGCCGTTTGAGGGGAGATTGGCACTTCCCCAATTCCCTCTGGAGCAGGGATGTGTAGTTTGCAGCTTCCACTGCATCCTCCCTGTTTGCACACCAGCCTGGTCCTGCTCCATCTCTGTGTGTGAATGCCAGAGCACAGGGGCAGTGCAGATCACACCCTCCCTCACCCACACCTCACTCTGCTCAGCTGCAGGGCTGTAATTACACCATCAGTGCTGGTCAGGCTCTGTGCTGTGAACGTGCTCTGAGAGGAAGGGAGAAGCCAGAGCCAGGCAGAGAGGAGAGGCAGCTGCTGCTGAATTTAAGGCTGTTCCTATGACACCTGGAGGCTGCTGTGCTGGTGTCAGTCCTCTTGGAAGTGAGCAGGTAAACACAGAGCCTTGTTCTCAGCGGGCTTTATCTGCCTGCTCAGTGCTGGGACCTTCCAAAGCGCTCGGGGCAGGGAGGCTGTGCTGGTTCCTGGATGTGCAGGAAAACCTGGAGAGCTCCGGCCTGACAGGTATGGGGAGGCTCTGCCAGGGGTTTGGGCTCCTGGAGAAGCAGTCAGGGCCGGCTCCCCAGAGTCAGCTCAGATTGTCTGAGCTGTCCTTCTCTCTGAGTCTCTCTGTTGAGCTGTGGGGTTCTCTCATCTCCTGTTCTCTGCCTCGGGTGGGCTCCTTGCACAAGCCAGGAGAGGTGTGAGAGCTGCTCCTCCAAAGCTGGAGCTGCAGCACAGCCAAGGCTCTCAGGAGCTCTGCAGAGCCCTGCCAGTCATTCTTCTGTGGGACTTTGGTCACGGGAGGCAGGGAAATAAATGGAAAAGCTCTGCAAAAAGTGGCTGCAGGAGAAGGTGGGGGGAGGCAGCAGCGTTTTCTGGCTTCTGCTGCATTCGTTGCCTCAGAGGCAAATTATCAGTTTCTTCCTTGAATATGAACAGCTGCCAGGTAATGAATTCCCCCTCTCTGTTTTATAATGGCATTAAAATTGGGATTTGCCTTAGTTTTCTCTGTAATTATCCAATGAGCCTGTGTGAGTGAGAGGGAGGCAGGGCAGAGCTGGCTCTGCTGCAGGCGAGTGTCGTGCCTGGGGGATGGAGCTGGGGAATGGCCCTTCCTGAGGGGCAGATCCAGGGTTTGAATTGAGGAATGGCCCTTCCTGAGGGGCAGATCCAAGGGATTGAATTTGGGAATGGCCCTTCCTGAGGGGCAGATCCAAAGGATTGAGTTTAGGGATGACCCTTCCTGAGGGGCAGATCCAAGGTTTGAATTCCAGGGATTGAATTTAGGAATGGCGCTTCCTGAGGGGCAGATCCAGGGTTTGAATTGAGGAATGACCCTTCCTGAGGGTCTGGGTATTTCTCTGGTTGAGCATCAGGGACTTCATATTCCATCCTTAACTGGCTCCATGTGAGGCCAGCTCTGGGGCTAGAAAAATGGGAGGAAAAGCCTCCTACAGAAGGAATCTGTGCTAGGAAGGAGGTGAAAGCTGAGCTGGCTGTCCAGGGCCACCCAGCAGACTCGTGTTGGAGGTCTGAAGGTCGATGAGCCAGGCTGGAGGTGACAAGCCAAGCTCCCCAAAGCCATCCTTGACTCACTGTAACTGAGTTTGCAGTTATTGGCACTTTGAAACCCTAATTGAGGTCTGCTTTCCTCCTTGCACAGCCTTTTCTCCCGGCAAACTGTCAGCCATCAGGTGGGATGAGACAGTAACAGAGATGTTACACTCACCATTTCCTAGAAACTGTCACTTTAAAGGGAACAGCACAGGGAAAAAAGGATGAATTGAAGCCAAACCCAGAGAGATAAGCCTCCAAATGTTTGATTTCCCTCAAAATCAGGAACCTTTCATTCCTTTCTTGGGTCTCTGCTGTGCCTGGGGCACCTTGTACCTTCACACTTCTGGCCTCTGGCATTTATTGAACTTCACGTGGCAGAAGAGCTTAAAAAATATCATAGCCCAGGTTCTCTTTGGATGCAAATCAGCCTAATTGGGCTTAAATCCCTGGAGCTGGGGTGACAGCAGATGACAAGGGGGACTCTGGTGACTCGGGGCTGTGTTTGATTTCCTTGCACAGCCATCCCTGAGCTCCCAGCTGTATGGATGGATCCAGCAGGTCCCTGTGCTGGAAGGGCTCCTGGTCTGGCTGTGCTTGCTGGGGCTGCCTAAAGAATCCTTTTTGTACCAACAATTTGTGTTTCTCTTTCTGTAAATTCGGTTGAAACCCAGGAAATGCTGCTGCTGTTACATTTCTGGGTTTCGCTGGAGGACAGAGCTGCACAACCAGACCAGCTCTGTCTGAGCCTTACCTTTGACTGTGGCTGTTTCAGCTGCTGAGCAGTGGAGGCTCCCCCAGAGGACACAAGCACAGCACAGCCTTGGGGCAGGTTTGGGGTTTTTTTCTGTTATTGCCCAGTTTTGGGGAGGGCAGATCGGCCCCAGGGAGCAGCCAGTGGGGCATCCTGCCCAGAGCCACCCTGCTGCCTTCCCTGGCACGGGCAGCTCCATCCCTGCAGCCTGTGGGCAGGCAGGAGGGCTCCAGGAGGCAGTGACCCCCTCAGGGGACAGGCTGTTCCTTAAATCAATGTTTTAGGGAGGATCCTGTCCCATCCATGCAATGCTCTCCTCTGGATTTAGGGTGGTTTTGGGGTGAGCAGAGGCTTTGGGGTCTCTCTGAGCTGTCCTTGCCTGTGTACTTGGGCAGGGTGCAGGAAACTGAGGCTGAGGGTCCTGCATGGCTGCAGGAGAAGGAAGGGAATCCATAAATCACAGGAGGGTTGTGGGGCTGTTTCTTGGAGCTCTCCTGATAAAACCTGCAGTGACAGCAGGGAGATTCCCCTGCCCCCAGGTGAGGGGGGCAGAATTGGAGGTGCAGGCAGCAATTCCCAGCAGGACAGAAGCTGTCCCTGGACAGAAGGTGTCCCTGGACAGGTGGACAGAAGCTGTCCCTGGTTTGGGCTCTGGCTGCAGGCTGGGCACAGCCTGTGTGAGGTTAACGTGGCCTCTGCTCACACCTCACCTTCAGCATCCACATGTTCCATTAGCTGTGCTATTTTTAAGCCTCCCTAGGCAGTTAACACCAATTAATCTAAAAAAGCCCAAAGAATGGTTTTTCAGAGCCCCTGGCTCCTTCCCCTTCCCCAGGAGCCCAGAGAGGGCTCTGAGTGCAGGGCTGGCTGGAGGGGCTCCCTGGGGAGATGTGCAATGAGAGCAGGGCCCCAAACCATCCCTTGGATCCAACTTTTGCAGCCTGGACGGTGCTGTCTGTGCCCCGGGGAAGTTGCAGCTCCCTGCAGTGCTCAGTGCAGGGCAGTCAGTGCAGCATCTCCTGTCTGGGAGCCAGCAGAGCCAGGCTCTGTGCTGGGTGCAGGAGGTGCCACTCCCTGGGACCTGCAGGAAAGTCCCAGCCGGATTTCTTGCCTGTGTCTAAAGCTTGAATCCCAGTGTTCCCTGGAGCAAACCCCAGGCAGGGTGCAGCTCCATCCTGCCCTTGGCAGCAGCAGGTCCCAGAGCAGGAGATGCTTTTGCCTGATAGGAGAAGCTGCTCCTGCCTTTGCATGTGATTTTTGCCTTGCCTGTTTCAACTCTCCTGAGCAGGTCAGACAGAGCGTGGCTGCAGTGGCAAACCCACAGGCAGCAGCCCCAGCAGGGCCAGGATTTCGTGTTTTGTGGGGTTGCCTTGCACAACAAAGCCTTGATCTGGAACGCGACCTGCAGGCGTTTCAGGGCTGGGAGTAAATAATAATTAACATCTGGGTGTGTGCTGAGCAGGGCTGTTTATGTGCAGGCTGGATGTGTTATGGGTGTGCACAGCTCCACTTCCCCCATCCCCACCAGCCCAAGGAAGGTGCTGCATCTGCTCAGCTCCCTCTGAAAACCTCGCTGTGCTCAGAGCAAGTAGGTGTCTGAATAAAAGTCTGATTCAAGGAAGCAGCACGGTTTTGGCAATCCGGAGACGAGCAGGCTTTTTGTGCAGAGCGTTTTCAAAGCAAACTGTCAGAGGTTCCAATGTGAGGTGCAGGGAGAGCAGCTGGAGCATGGATTGTCTCCATCACCAAAGAGGAGCTCAGCTGCCCTGCTCCGTGGGGCTTGGAGTGGGGGGCTGGATAGAGAAAGTGCTCTATATATTAACCTTGTGCTAATTAACCAGGAATATGGGTTGTACCCTTTCAAGCTATGGAGTTATTTCAGTTTAGTAAATTAGTGCTGCTCAGCTGAGACTGCCTGGCTGAGCATGGTCCTGGTTCCCCCCTCTCCAATCAGGGTCAGTCACTGCAGTGAGCTTAGCCCAAACCCTATGTTTTACTGCTTTGGGTGTGTGCTGGTGTGCACAGCCAGGTACCACAGCCCTGGTGAGAGCTACACCCCAAAAACTTTCTGCTTGTTGTCATCCACCTCCAGCCTGAGCTGTTCCAAGCAGTAGCTCAGGTTCACTCCCAGTTTGGGTGTTTAAGGGATCCCCCAGGTTTCTGATGGGCCATTCTGACCTCTCTGGCCACTCATCTTCTCCAGGGACTGACCTGGAGTGAGAGTGCTCCTACCTGGTGTCCCTGGTTAGTAAAACAAGCTCCAGATGCTAAATCCAGGCTGGTGTGTTGGTGTTAAATAGTGCCAGGGAAACCCAGCCTGGTGTAAATGCTGTCAAAATCCATGTGGAAAAGTTGCTACATTAACTGCAGAGGATTGTGTGAATAGACAGAAGAGAAACCAGGAGTAATTCCCCCTGGTCTCAGCAGTGAGGGCTGGACTGACCTGTGATCTCAGAACAGGTTGTTGTGTAGCTGAGGAAAAAGAGCAAATCCCATTTGAGTGTGGCTGTGGCACAAAGTGGCCCATTCTGGTCCCGGTGGCTCCCAGACAGAGCAGAGGTGTCAGAGACAGCCCGGGGCTCCCTGCAAGTGCAGTCAGCAGTGGCACTGTCACTGCAGCAGGCACAGCCCTGTGCTCCAGCTGGGCACCGTCCCCACAGGTCAGCCCTGACTGCGTTTCGGAAGGAGGCAGCGTGGGTGAGTTATTTTGATTTTGTTTGGAACAATAAAACCCGAGTTATTTGAAATCCTCTAACAACAGAACCAGCTTTTAGCACCGGCGTTTATAGGGATGAGTGGGCGAGTTGTTTAAAGGGAAAAAAATCTTTGAAAAGTGTCCAAGTGAGGGTGATAATTTCATGCTCCGAGGGAGGCGTGTGCAGGTCCTGGGGCTGGGCAGGGTGTGGATGGGCTGGGCACAGCTCGGTGCAGGGCACACGTGTGCCCAGGGCACGCTCAGCCCCTGAGCTGCAGCCTGCCGTGGTAGGTGGTGTCTCTGCAGATCACAGATGTCTCGCTCGTTATTCTTTGCTGCATCCTAAACTCACAGGGAAAATGTGATTTCCTCATGTTGTTCCAGGCACCTCTCCCCCTCTGTTATCCCCATTTTCTGCCTTTCCCCCTGTTCCAGCTGCAGATTCCCCTTTCAGAGCTCTCCAAAGGCGGCTCAGCTCTTCAGATCAGGGGCAGGATCCCCATCCTGGTTCATTCCCCTGTTGCCCTCTCTGTCCATGAATCCCTGATCTCAGTCCCAGTGGGAACAGGGCTGCAGCTCCAGCTCTGAGCTCACAGGAGCTGTGGCTGTGCCCTGCCCTCCTTCACCTTTCTCTTCCTCTTCATTCAGGGCCAGGTACCAAGGTGGGCATCCTGATCTCAGGTCCTGCACAGTTTCCATCTTTCTCTGGAAAATACTGGGTGGCTCCTGGAAATGAATTTACTGCTGTGGAACAGCATGGGCAGTTCCCCAAAGCTGTTCAGGTTAAAGTGATTTCCTACTTTTGTAGTGAAAAATGAGAATGAAGGACAAGAGTGGACAGAGAGGCATGTGTGCCAGTAGGGCTCTGTCCCCATTTTGCCCCTTTGGAAATGTGATTTTCTTCCCAGTGCCCCATTTCACTGTCAGTAATTTTCTTCTCACAAACGTGAGAGCAGCTCTTTGGCTGCTGCATGGCATTTCCATCTTCCCCTGTTTAAAACCCTGTTGCAATTAGAAATTTCCCTCTGTCGAGCAGTGTTACATTTAAATCAAGAGCTGCTTATGGCTGAGCAGCCTAGGCTCTTGCAATAAGACAAAAAAACCACACATATCTAATAATATGAAGAGCAGG